>NW_008346543.1:16780-41778 GCF_000622305.1 Nannospalax galili
GAAGTGTCAAACAGACTGAACTGGAATCCCATAAAATCCAAATACATGACTTTCTATTGTAAATAGCAATGACATTAATGACAATAATTATTCTGTTGTGATTCATGCTTTAGAACATGTCATCATATCCTCAAAATAACTGTTCTAGGCAGACAGACTAAATATACTTATCTACCATATACAAGGACCTGAGGCTTAGAGAACTGAGTGATTTCTTCACAGACACAGAAAATGGAAGAATTAAAAGAGCACTTGAAGGGTTTGAATGTATTGTCCTGTTAAAGCCAAACCTCACCCTCAAGAGAAAGTCAATGGTCATTACAAGCATCATTGGAGGACAGAATGTAGATTTTAGTAAGTTCAGCTGGGGCCTTGTATTTGGTAGGATCAGGGTGTGTGTGTGTGTTGGTGTGTGTGTGTGTGTGTGTGTGTGTGTCTGTGTGTCTGTGTGTCTGTGTATGTGTCTCTGTGTGTGTGTCTGTGTGTGTCTGTCTCTATGTGTCTTTGTATGTGTCTCTGTGTGTGTGTGTCTGTGTCTATGTGTCTGTGTATGTGTCTCTGTGTGTGTGTCTGTGTGTGTGTGTGTGTAGGTTAGAAATTGACATTGGGTGTCTTTCTCAATAGCTCTCCGCCTTATTTTTCAGACAGTTTTTCTCTGAATCTGGAGTTCATTAATTTGGCTAGGCTAGTCAGTCAATCAGTTTCAGGGATTCACTGGTCTGTTCATTCCTCCACTCCACCATGGGTCACACTCAGCATCATGCCCAGCTTCTATGTGGGTGCTAGAGATCGGAACTTATATCTTCAGGCTTGTATACCTAGCATTTTATTTGCCAAGTGCCCATCTCTCCAGCCCCTGAAGGAACTAGTTTGATAATAACAGGATTTCCCAATTTTCCTCCAGTGTAGTATAACAGGAAAGATACACCATGGTAATCATGAACACGGTTCTCTGATTACCAGTTGGGTGTCCTTAGCAAAGCTCATCTCTCTCCATCTCCTTGTCTTTCCCAGTAAATGAGGAGACAGCCATGGCTATACGTTAGAGCATCACTGTGAGATCCAGATTCTTTTCTTTTTTTTTTTTTTTGGTCTTTTTGAGATAAGGTCTCCCTGTAGGCCCAGCTGGCCTAGAACTCACTACATAAGCCAGGCTGGCTTTGAACTCACAGAGATGTGCCTGCCTTTGCCTTCTGAGGGCTGGGATTAAATGAACACACCACCACACCCAGGTTGTGATCCAGATTATTTTCATGATCATGGCTTTACATAACATCACTTACTTCTCAGTGTCATGCAGGCACTGTAAAGGTGAACTTCACAGATCGTTTCATTTTATCCTCACATCGCTATGTTTTGCCAAGTTCATTGCTCTGCTTTTGAAACGTTTTAAAATTTCTCAACCTAAGAATACAGTCTAGTGGGCTGGAGCTGTAGCTCAGTTAGTACAGTGCTTACCTAGCATGTTCAAAGCCCTGGATTCGATCACCAGTACCAAAAAAAAAAAAGAAACAAAAACAAAAAAACAGGTGTAGTGGTGCATAATCCTAGCTCTGGGGAGGTAGAGAAGGAAAACATCAGGAGCTCAAGGCAATCCTCAAGTTATGTACATAGTGAGTTACAAGGTCAGTCTAGAGTTTGAGACCCTGTCTCAAAAAAATAAAAGAATAAAAAGTCCACACAAGAAGACAACAGTCACAGACACAGGGACGCAAACTCGATGCTCACATATGGGTAACTTGCCACATCCCTGAGTGATTTTTTTTTTCAATTTTGAAACAGTGAAACATGTCAGTTTTTGCTACTATAAGCAACAACAAATAAGCCTTAAGGAAAAATCTATTTGCATACAGTGGTTAGTATTTGTAGCCTTTGAATCCTAAATTAATGAGAAATAACTGAAAATATTTCTAGTCTATTTTACGTCCACATATGAAAATAACAATTTAAATGTCATTGCTTTTCTTAAAAGGTTCACAAAAAAGAAAAATAAGCCAAATCTATGTGTTTGTTGAAAGTTTTGTTTTTCTTTATATATAAGGCCTAAAAACAGTAGTAACCTAGAAAGTACTTAGACAGACAGTAAGTAAAACGAAGTGTGAAAAAAATGGTTCTGGTGTATAGCTTACACTTAACTCTGTAAGTGATCTTACACTTAACTATGTTCACTTTCTATCACTTCCTTCTAAAGCAATGAAGGCCTGAAACAGGTTTAAAAATTATGATGAAAAATTATTATTAAAGTAATAATGTTGATATCCCAAACATTAAAAAAAAAGAAAGAAAAAACTTCTTGTGAATCAATAAAAGCAGGGCTATAGGGACTAGAGAGATGGCTCAGAGGATAAGAACACTAGTGGCTCTTACAGAGGACTCAGGTTCAGTTCCCAGCACCCACACAGCAGCTAACAACCATCCGTAACTCCAGTTCCAGGAGATTAGAGGCTGTCTTCTGACTTCTGAGGGGACTGTATGCATGTGGTGCACTTACATACATGTAGGCAAAACACTCATACACATAAAATAAAAATAAATTTTTTAAAGGACTAACACAAAAATGTTCAGGGAATATACAAATGAAGAAATCAACAGGAAACATATATTGGTTGAATATACTTTATCCAAAATGCTCAGACTCAGAAGTAATATAGCTATGGAGTTTTCAGATTCGAGACTTGAATTTAAGGATATTCAATTTCAATATGCTCCAAAAAAAACAACAAAAAGGGTCTATTTTCCAATCTCAAAATCAAAATTTAAAAGGTTAAGAACATACAGTAAGTGCTGATAACAATGGGTAGGAATGAACACTCTGCTAACAACCCATTTGAGAAATCAATTTAGCAACACATATTAAAATCTCAAAGCTTCACCATGCTCTTTCTGAAAATGCATTTGGGAATAGCACATACAACTGGGCTTGAATCCACATTCAGTAACTCACTGTTGGTAATGGCCTAGACTGGGTATAAGCTAAATAACACCACAGACAAATGGTTGACTATTTCACTCTACATCCATCCTGAGGACTATCAGAAGGTGGTTAATAATGCTGAGTAGGGCTGAAGGTGTGCAACAGAGGTGGAGTTCCTGTTTAGCATGTGTGAGGCCATGGGCTCTATCTCAACACCATTATCAACAATAAAAACACTGAGGTAGAGTCACATTACACCAATTTAATACAGTATGACTTAATGATATCATACAAGGAAAAATTCTCTGCAACTAAGCCCCTGTATGGGTAGGATGATACATCACTGTGTAAAGGCTCTTATTGGGGAGAGGCGGAGGTTGAGGAGGGCTCTTGCTTCACTGGTTTATTTGCATTTGAAACAACAAAATTCCAAATATGATCTCAAAGTATGTAAAAAATACAAAAGGCGCACGAGTAGGCAGAGAGAGGGGTGGACCCTCAGCACACACTCTCTGTGCCACATGATACCTACAGAGAGGATATCACAAGACTTTTCCCCGAAGAGCCTGTTGGCTGTTCTGAGCAAGTACTGCGTGCCAGTCTTGTTCACTTCGCTGAGAAGAGACTGGAAGCCCTGGTGGACATCTCCACCTCCACTGCTGCTGCATTTATTCAAAGAAAGCACCTGAAATCAGAAAGAGAATAAAAACACATCTTCATTAGGCCCAACTATAGGAAATGAGTCAGCACTAAACGCATCCTCAGAATTCTGCACACCCTTGCTGCCTCAGAAGAACCATCTGATTAAACACCAAAAGTGCCTTGAAAGCTCCCTCTCTGGGGTCCTCCCCTGTACCCAGTCAGCCCTGGTCTGAGTAGCAATGGCCCTCCTCAGATCCCAGCTCTACATGCTCACTACCTGTGCTCTGACTGCAAACCTGGCTAACAAGGCTGCCTATCACTCAAATGTGGGTGGCTTCTGACTTCAGACCTTGGGTCTCTCCTCTGTGTTTGGTTTTAGGGTGGCTCTCTTACTGTCTGACCAACAGAATTCAACACAAATGACACTGCTCAGGCATGGGTGTCAAAAACCTGGCAGCTGCCTCATTTGTCTTTTAGTCTCAGACACCATGATGAAAGGAAGTCCAAGCTATCCTGCTGGAGGCCACATGGAGAGTCCTAGAGTTTGTGCCACCATACAAAGTTGCTTGGAAAAGGACCAAGATCCAAGCCAACGGTTAGCATCTAGGCCCCTGACATGAGGTACACTTCCTTGAACCTTCTAACCCTGCTGAAATAGCTGCATGTGTGACCTCAGCTGCTCCCACAGCAAACAGAACTGTCTATCAAGAGTGTTCCTTAAAAGAAAAGATCAGGACACAGACACACAGAAAAGATACCATCTTAGAAACCATGGAAAATCAGCCTGCCAGGCCCTGATTTAAGACTTTAGCCTCTAGAACTGTAAGAAATTAACTGTTATTTAAGTCACCCAGTCTGGGGTGTTTGTTACACAACCCTAACAGACTAACACACCTCCCCCACCTCCATTTCTAAAGAGAGTATGCACTTATCCCTCACTGTCTCCCTATCTTTTACTGGGGCAGACTGACTCTAGTTCCCACACCTCTGCACTTAAAGACCTGCACCCAAGAACAGTCTCAATTGGTTCTGTTCATGGTCTCCCAGCCAAGCCTGGCCCTACATGGAAAGAAACTTCAGAGTTCTCTGAGGGGAGCAGTCCAGTATGCCTTACCTGTTGGAAAGCTGAGAGCCTTTAAGGCCAGAGAGCACACATTTGGGTCACAGGTGGTCTTGGTGACAGGCCTTTGATATTTTTGCCCCAAGTTAACTCTCACACACACTGTCACCACAAATGGATCAGTACTAGGGTCCCAGCAGGAATGGCATATCCTTCCCATCAACTCTCCATCCGCACTCCTATGTCACCTGCAGTTGCCTGTCAAGGCCATTCCTTTGGAATTTGCAATGTGAAGGAAGGACCAACTCAACTGGCAGTCAATGGTATTGAGCTACTATATGAAATACGCTGGTTACCTCAGCCATCTGGCTTGCGGTGGTTCCCTTTGCCCCCATGAAGACCATGGCCAGAGCTGAGGAGATGCTCAGGGGTGAGAAAAATACATTTTTCGAGCTGTCTTCACCCAGTGTTTTCAAAAGGTTTAAGGCAAAGGTGCCATTTGCTTCCAACAGAGGATCCATGATGGCGAGCCTGGAAAGAGGCATTTAAAACTATTATCACATGAACACGGGCTTAGTGCAGACGGTGTCTTCACTCTCACCTACACGGTGACGCTTTGACTAGGTGAGTAAAGTGAAGTCAACACACCAAGCAAGACAGCCAAGCTAGGGACAGAGAGACTAACACAGGGCAAGTACCTTGTTTCTCATGTGCAAGAGCTCATTAACTACATGGACTATCAGAAGGAAGCAGGTGAGTAGACAAGAGGCTGGTATGGCCCCACCATCCAGGAAGCCCACAAATGCATAGAGGCCAGAAGCACTGACTGTAGGAGCAGGGCCTGTCTGTTCTGACAGCATCCACAAATAGTTATCAATTCCTATTTCCCCAGCCAGATAGTGCAGCAGTTCTAAGACATGACCACTAACTTCCCTGAGCTGTGGGTGGGGCCTTCACAATCCTACAACGGAGCACCCTTCCCTTTCCTGTGGCAAGTGGGAAGTAGGAGTGAGTCCACAGGAAAGGGAAAGGTGCTCAGCTGTAGGACTGTGAAGAGAACTGAGCACAGCTTTACAGAAACAGCTGTAGTCAGCTGGACAAAGGCCTGGAAGACATTCAGATCTCAAACCTTAGAACCCAGGAAAGTTCTCTCATTTGGCAAAAAAAAGACTGTGCTAAGGATTATGGATCTTGAGATGAAATATCCTGCATTATTCAAATGAACTCTAAATGTAACTGCAGATAGCCTTATAAAAGGGAGTGTGTCAACATAAAGAAGGAAAAGAGGTGGGAAGGGAGGGAGGAAGAAAGAGGAATTAATTAATTTAGAGAAATGAATTCTCTAGAACAACCCAAAAAAAAAAAATGTCCAAACATGGTGGAGCATCCCTATAATCACAGCCCTTGGGAGGCTGAGGCAGGATTCTCTCAAGTTCAAGGCCAAGTGAGATGCACAGGGAGACAGTAGAAAGATAGTGGAGGAATCAGGACAAGAAAGGATTTTAATTGAGAAAAGCAAAGGGATTCAATCCAGGCTGTGAGTATGATGACAGTCAAAGGCATGCCCAGAGGGGAGTGTCAAAGGGGAGCATTTAGAAGCAAAGGAGCCCATCCAAATTGCCCTTCTGAGCATGCTTACTGTGTTTCCTGGGGTTTAATTAATCTTAAGGGAGCATCTCCCCTGGCAGAAACAAGAGGTAAGAGTATAGCTGCCTGGCTCACAGTCGCCCCACCACTCCACTGCTGCTTAGCATCAAGTGTTCACTCCTGTTGCGGCCAAGCGTGTTTGTCTAGTTAGCAAACCTTGGGGCTTCGATCCCACCTGCACAGAGATTTTGGAGGATTGACAAACACTAAGTTTAGTTTTCTTGTTGCCTGGTATCTTTCTGTAAAATAAAGTATTACTTGGGTTTTCCTCATGGGAGTTGCAAATTTTACTAAGTAACTTGATCTTAAGTCAGGGTTTTTCAGGCCCTTAGAACGGTTTGTAAAACTATTATTATACTTGCTCGCCTCTGAACTTTCATATTTTAAAGTCCTAGATGGATTGTAAGCACTACTGAATTCTTATGCGTCTTTTTGGGTTTTTTGTTTGTTTGGTCTTTTTGAGACAGGGTCTCCCTGTAGCCCCAGCTGTCCTGGAACTCACTATGTAGACCAGGCTGGTCTTGAACTCACAGAGATCCGCCTGCCTCTGCCTCCTGGGATTAAAGGCGTGCGCCACCACGCCCGGCCTTATGTGTCTTTTTAAAATCACCTTATTTACTTCATCTGAACTTACTCATGGACCATGGCTTTTTACAGAGTACTTCAATGAACTGTTTGTTGTTGTTTTTGTTGTTGTTGTTGTTGTTGTTGTTGTTCTTGGGACACAAAACTGTCCTTATCTGGCTAGGGAGAATCTTTAAGCTGGTTACTTTACCCTGAGCTGCTGGTCCCAAACATTTTAGCTTTAGGGCCTTACAGGCTATGCTGAACTTTTCTAGTTTACACACATATCACTTGTCTCCTGGTTTCTTTTAATAGAGGATTTTGAAATACAAAGTCTGAATACTCTGGGAACAGATGATTATTGGTGTTGATTGAAAATACAGCTGCTGAGCTGGGGAAATGACTGACTGGGTAACGTGTTTGCCATGTAAGCATGAGGACCTGAGTTCAGATCCCCAGAACTCATGTTAAGCTGGACAAGGTAGCACACATCTGTAATCCCAGTGCTTCTCCAGCAAGGATCCAGTGGAGAATCTCTGGAAGCTCATGGTCCAGCTAGCCTGCCAAACACAAGAGCCCCTGTGCCAAACTAAGTGAAAGGCATAGTTGGATTCCTGAGGTTGGCCTCTGACCTCCATGTGGGCACCAAGGCAAATGTGTGCCTTTACACACATACACAAATGATACAAAGACAAGAAAATTCAGCTGTTTCTGCTTGACACATCAGTGACAAGCTGGGATAGATGCTGCCTTCCAAGGCCATCATGGACCATACTGTAAAACAGATTGCCATTTAAAGTTCTCAAGCACTTGTGTCTTCTAAGGCATTATTTGCACCTGGAGACATTCATCTGGACTCAGTCACACTACTCTTCATTATAAGTATGTGTCCCCACATTATGGACCACATTATTGACAGGCTTCCTTGGACCCTGCTCCGTGAATGCTGCACAGCTCAAACCCCTTTGCCAATACCATCTTCTGTTCTGAGCTCCAACACCTTCCTGATTCAAGACTTACTCCCTTATTTTGATGGAGTACACTGTCCATCACTTTCTAGGAAAGAATATTCTGATTTCTTGAATGTCAGAAAGTAACACTCTTCTTCCACTCACTGAGAGTTTTGCAGGGCCTGAAACAGGGTATGTGATTTTACATCTGATTTTTCATCAACTGCTTCGCCACTTTCCAGGTACTAGCAGGGAAAGTTCCAGCGGTGGCTACTTTATCTGCTATGCTAGCCTTGCTTTTGGAAAGTCTAATGACATTCTGACCCAAAATCCAACATCTGCACCTCTTCAACTCCAACTCCCTGGAAGTTTATGAATGATATCTTATCCATGGTATTCGGAAATACCCGAATGGTGTGTCCCTCTCTGGGCCCAGCTTGTTCATTTAGTTGGGCACATGGAGGGCCCTTTCAATCTAGCAATTCAGAAAAATTTCCTTTCACACTGGGAAAAACTTTCAAGGTACTGCTTACTTCTCACAGGTTGACTCTGTGCTCTCTGATTCTGTATCACCCATTTGTCAGATGATAAAACTCTAGGACTGACTTCATCTGGGACTTGCCCACTGTCTTAGCTACTTTTCCTGTTGCTGTGATAAAGTAACCCGAAAAAAGCAACTTAAGGGAGACTTTATTTTTGTTTCCAGTTTCAGAGTCCAATCCATCCTTGGCCAGAAAATCACTGCAGCATGAGCAAGAGCCAGCTGGTCATACCAAACTCATCATAAGGAGACAGAGGGAAATGAATGCTTATACTCAGCTAGTTTTTTTCCTTTCATGCACTCCAAAACTCAAGCCCAGGGAATGGTGTGTCTACTTTTAGGGTGGATCTTCCCACTTCAATTAACCTAATCAAAATAAGCTCTCACAAGGGCTAGAGAGATGGTTCAGCAGTTAAAAAGCACTGGCTGCTCTTGCAGAGGACCCAGGTTCAATTCCCAGCACCCACATGGTGGCTAACAACAGTCCACCACTGCATTTCCAGGGAAATCCAACGCCCTTTCTGACCTCCATGGGCATTGCATGTCACAGGTGCACTTAAAATATTTAAAATAAAATAATTTTTTAAAAAAGATAATCCCTCACAGATGTGCCTGGACTTTGTCTCCTAGGTCATCCCAGATCCTGTCAATCTGACAATCAACACTAACCATCATATCAATCTTCTCCATGTCCATGTACACACAGAGAATGGTATTTGTAGAGTACTTTGGGCCATGGCTACTGACAGCAGAGGTGTGTGGCTAAGAGCATCAGCGGAGCTGAGGGATCAGTTTGTTGACTCATCCATTTCTCTTTGCCAGCACAATACCCCAGCACACAGCTGGAAGGTCTACATAGACCGACTACGTGGCCCGATCCCAGGTCCAGAAAGCTAAGAACAGAGGTAGTGGTCTTCCACATGATCATAAGCATCCACTTACATATCCTCAGACACAGAGGAAAAATTGTTGACTTTGTTCTAATTTCATCCACTGCCACTGGTCAGAGTTAGCTATAATTCACTAAACTGTAACAAGATGCCTTCAATTGGCCTAACAGAATTTTAAATACAGTTATTTCTGGATATATGAAGGATATCACTTGGTTTCTGAAGATACCCAAATCCTCAAGTGCCCAATTGCCTTACATAAAGTAACTTCATACCTGATATAACCTATGCACACTCTCCTGGGTTCCTTAAATCATCTGTAGATGACTTAAAATACCCAAACAATAGAACACACACACATATTTTAGAGAACCAGACAAGGAAAAAGGAAAATGTTTGAGTTGAGGATTTCACTATACAATCGAGTTTTCAAACTCTCATCCTTCGGCTTCAGCCTCCTGAGTACTGGGATTATGGTGTACAGCATCATACCTGGCTTCTCCCTCAATATTCTCTGATTTTGATTTCTATGTGCTATTTCCTGTTGACTGCATATACTCTCCTTGGATACAGCCCTGCAGATACCAGGAGCCAACTGAACCCCGTTTATGAGTCAAGTATGACCCAAAACGCACCGTTTCTGCGGCAGCACAAGTCATACAGGATGCAATTACTCAGGGTAGTCATGAAGCACGGGGACACTCCCCATGTATACTGATAACAGCTGCCATCCCTGTAATCACAGTGTTACTGAGCCCCAGCACGCCAAAGCCTGCTCAGACAACCTCAATCCAAAGGTTACTTGATACGAAGACCCCACAGCACAGTCCTAAACCACACCAGGAAAGAAACTGGCAGACTGGGGAACAGTCTTAGCACAAGCATAACTGCCTCCCAACTCAAACCAAAAAAGTGCCAAACTTCAGCCCACCCCCGTCCCGCCCCCCGGAATCCAGTGTTCCTGACACCGAGTGAGTGTTCACTTTCCATACTTCACATTCTCAAAACAACTTTGGGGGAAAATGAGAAAGCGTGAGCTGAGGCTCCCTTGGCAGAGCACTTGTCCAGCAGTTGTCTCCGAGTCCATCAACAACAGAGAGAGGAAGAAACTAACTCACAGACCAACTTCATCTGTCACAGAAACGCCATCAAAACTTTCCACATGTGCTCTTAGGCTGGAAGACATTAAACCTCAAAACATTTCTCCTGTGGTGACTTTAACAGAAAGCAAAGATCTGGAATTGTCCCATCTCCGCTGGCCCCAGGGCCTCCAAAGGGCGCTGTTCTGCCCAGCCCCGGCCGCGCCCCGGGGAGACTGAGCAGGCACAGGAACGCGATCCGCCCTCCCAGCCCCGACCTCTCCCAGCTCTCCGCTCCCCACCCTCCGAAATCCTAACGCCTGTCGCACTGCGTCACGAGGCCGCGTCTTCGTCTCGCTGCAGCCGGGGTCGCTCGTGGCTGGGCGGCGGGCGAGGTCACCTGTGGCCCGGGGTCCCCAGAGAGCAGTCCGGCCGGCTCCCCGCCATCGCCTCCCTCGGTCGCTGCCCGGCGTCCGGGATCCCGGGTCAACGGCGCCACCAGCAGGCCAGGACCGCACGCCACTCATCCGGGGCGTCACGGACCCAGCGGCCTCAGCACAGCACAGGGAAGCCGAGCCCGGACCGCAGGGGCCACGGCCGCGCCCCGTGCCCGGAACAAGGCAGCAGCGGGTCCTCGCGCCCAACGAGCCCGCAGCAGACGCCTACCCCGGACCCTCGGTACCTGGGTTGCAGCGAGCAGAGCCGGGAGATGAAGACGTCCGCGCCGCCACGGCCTCAAATACCTGCGGAGCGGGAAGCGGGCGGAGTCTGGAGCCCAGCCCGGGGCGCACCGGTCCGCGGCCACCGGCAGAGGGCCAGAGGGCCAGAAGGCAGGGCCCGCCGGCCGACCAATCAAGTCCATCCTCTGGCTCCAGGCGGCCCTTGCCAACTGGGCGTTGGTCCTTTCTGGTTCTGGTTACCTTGACTTGGTGCTCGAGGAAAGCAGGGAGGTGATCAAACCTCGGCGTGGGCTTCTGGGTGGTTTCCGACAGAGGGCGACACTGCGGCCGCCACCAGCCTGTTCACTGTCATTGTAGAGATTGATGACAGCCTCTGTGAAACAAGTGCGCCAGCCCTCCGTGGGATGAACGCAACAGAGCAGAGCAGACATTTAAAGTTAAGAAAAAAGGCTTTTACTGCGGGCGCTGGAGATAGAGCGCACAGAAAAACAAGAAACAATGGCGTTCGATGCCTGTGTTTCAAGACTCCACTACTCTAATTCCAGAGAATTAGACTTTAAAGTACTGACAGTTTACATAAGCGACAGTGGAAACCTTGTCTGCCATCTCCCATCGGTCCTGGAAAGCAAGATGGCCAGGTGGGGAGAGTGCTGGCCAGGTTCAACAGTCAGATCAAATCTGGAAAACACAGGGCTTTCTCTGCCTCCCTCCCCCTTACCCTAAGCCAAGGATTCCCACCTACGACCTTGTTCTGTATATTGGATGTGTCCTGGTTGTGGAAGCTGTCCTGACCTTACAGAATGTTTAGCAGCCCCCAAATCCCTCTACCTAGCAGATGAGTCACCATGCCTGGCTTCTGTTTGGTCTGCTTACTTCTTAAGGTCTGTTTACATGTAAGCATAATTAGTCCTTTGTGAATATTTTATTAATATTTTGCCCAGTTTGTCATCTGGTTTCTCACTCTGCTTCTGGGGATTGGGGCATACAGTTACTTTCATGTAGTCAGATTTAGTGATTTTTCTCTGAGAGTTTCTAGATTTCTTTTTGGTCATGCTTAGCATGTCTTCCTCTAGGTTGGAGTTCACAGTGCCTTCCAGATGATTTCTGGTTTCATTTCTTATATTTAAGTTGCTGGCTCAGGGTTAAGAGCACGTGCTGCTCTTCCAGAGGATCCTGATATGGTTTCCAGCACCCACATGGTAGCTAACAACATTCCCTAACTCCAGTTCCATGACATCTGACACCCTCTCTGACCTCTGTGTGCATTGTATGACACGGGTGCACTTATATACATGTAGGAAATACATTCACACACATACAATAAAAAATTTTAGCTCGTTCAGTGTTTTTTTTTCTCCTGGCCTATGAGTGACATAGATATGATTTTTACCTCATTTCCAAATGAGTTTCCAGTTGTTCCAGCTCTGTTTATGTAAAGATCATATTTTCACTAAGGCCCTAACAAGCCACATACCAAATAGCTATGTATGTTTGATTCTGTTTCTGTACTTTATTTTTGGTCCCACTAGCCACACTCCCACCTGCAGGTGTACTCTCCCAACTGCAGATGGTGTACTATCTTGGAGGGCTGGTCCCTTCATTGCTCTTCCAGAAGTTTCAGATTTTCCAGATATCTATGCCCTTTTTGTTTTTATACACACTTGAACTTTAACTTCCTTACCTCTACACAAAAGAGGAAAAAGAAAAAAAGAACCATGTTGGTGGGTCTGTTAGGATCATATTGAATTTATATTTCCTTGTTGTGAAACAATATTTGTACATGATTTAGCTACATCTTTCCATTAAACCCAATTTTTTTTTCTGTAGATCATCACAGCAACTCTGCTCCATGGTAGCCAATGGTCATGTCACAGCAGAGAAAATACCTCCACTACAGCAGAAGGTTTGGTTCTGATTAGTAAATTGCCTTAAAGAAATCTTCCCAGAAGCTGGAGAGATAGCCCAGTCATTAGCAGCACTGGCTGCTCTTGCAGAGGACACGGATTCCATTCCCAATTCCAGGGGATGAGATGCCCTCTTCTTGCCTCTGCAGGCATTGCATGCATGTGGTGTATCTATATACATACAAGCAAAACACTCAAAACACATAAAATAAAATTAATTTTTTTTAAAAAGTAGCTCAGTGTGGTAGCACATGCCTATAATCCCAGCACTTAGGAGATAGAGTCAGGCAGACTCTTACTCCATGTGGTTGAGGCCAGCCTGGTCTACACAGTGAGTTCCAGGTCAGCTGCGGCTAGAGGAAGTCTCTAAAAAGAAAAATTTGGTGGCTGGAGAGTGGCTTAGCGGTTAAGAGCACTGATTGCTCTTGCAGAGGACCTGGGTTGATTCCCAGCACCCACATGGCAGCCATGAACCGTCCTTAACTCCAGTTCCAGAGGAATCTGAAACCCTCTTCTGACCTCCGAGGAATTGCACGACACGGATGCACTCACACACATGCAGGCAATACACTCATACACATAAAATAAAAATAATAAAAAAATATTTTTAGAAAGAAAAAAAAATGTAAAGAAATCTTTCCAAATTACGTAGGTTAATAATTTGGGGACTCAGCATCTTCCTAGAAAAAATTCTCTAACATGAATTCTCTAATGCATATTCATCACATTTCATAACTGCTAGGCTTATAACGAAAATATAACCCAGGGATTTCTGTATGTTAAACCCACACTTGTCACTGATCTCCCTTCCCCAGGCCAGACTCCCGAACTGCAATTTTTTGTAAAAACTCCCAAACCATTGTTCAGAACTTGGTAATAAAGAGCTAAACTTTACTGTATTCCATCACTCATAGCTCTTACATAGTTGCTTCTCTTTCTCCTCTTCCTCATTTAATCAGGAGGTGAACTGTGCTTATTCTCTGGTGCAGACCCTCACCCTTCCCTGGACCCTGGATGGTGCAGGAAGAGGACGGAACCCTGAGCAGGAGGTGTCAATGACTCCTCAGTCATTGCTTCTTACTTGTGCTCCTGGCTTTTCAGAGCCTGAGTCACCACCCACAGCAAGTGCCCAGGCTGTTGTACTGGAAGCATCTCAGTAACATAAGTGAGGCAGTGGATGGTGCAAGAGGGTAATGCCACCAAAGAGGCTGGATAAGGACAGAGGCAAGGAAACGTGCCCCAGTCCGTTTGCTGACATCTGCACATACAGATGCTGTTCAGTGATATTCAGTGACTCATTGGTGTCTAATATTTAGAAAATTCACAGGAGACATCGTGATGTCAGGAGAAAGACTGATTCCAGAAGGTCTTTTTCTTTCTGTCCCCAGCTTAATCGGTCCCTGCTGCTAATCATTACTGGATACAGATGGCTCTTATTTAGTCATAACGTGATGTTTTCTTTCCCCAGCTTCCTTGATGGGGATATAACCAGCTTGGACTTTAGGACTCTGCATCATAAAAGCAAACAAAAGACTTATTGGTGGCTACACAGTCTGAATTTCCAATCAGGAGATTAGAAGCTGGACATAGTGGTACAGCTCTGTTATCACACCACTTGGGTGCAGAGGGAGGCTGATATAAGTTCAAGGTCAACCTGAGCTACATAGACACAGTCTCGAAGAAAAGGAGGCTTGAGAGATGGCTCACTGGGTAAGAGCTCTTTCTGTGCAAGCATGAAAATGTGAATTCACATCCCAGTACCCATATAAAAAGTCAGGGGTGAGTATGAGTATGCCAATGACGTTGTACTATGTGGGGCAGAGACAGTTGGATCATTGAGACTTGCTGGCTGACATACTAGCTCCAGGTTAAGTGAGAGAGCCTGTCTCAAAGGAATAAAGCAGAGTATGACAGATCTGGACACTCCTCCTCTGGCCTCCAAAGAGTACCAAACACTCTACACACTTGTGCATATAACACACACACACACACACACACACACGCACGCAGGGTGAGGGGGGAGAGAATGAAAAGAGACTGACCAGGCATCTTAGTCATGAGTAACAAACACGGCTCATTTTATTCATGCATTTTGGATTGTTTCTCAGTAAACAGTTTGTTTTCCTGCGTTCTATCTGGGGTGAGACAACTTGTTAGGAATCAAATTTAGGGTCTCCCACATGCTAAACATACACTGTATCACTGAGCTATATCACCAGCCCCTCCTGCATGCTACTTATGAGGACAAACTCCTTTCCAAGTGGTAGGTATCACAGACTGACACACATTCCATAAGAATGCTGTGGCCCACATGTCATTGATTGAACACATCACAGAACAGCAACTAAGAAATCATCATGCCTGGGAATGTCCCATCCTGCTGCCACAGAAGAAAGGCTTTCCTCTCAGTTTGTAGCTGCACAAACTTCACCCTGATGTACATTTCATAACATCAATACTATTCTCCATGTTATGAAAAAGTCAGAGGTAGACGTGGATCGTGCTGATTTGGCAATACTTGAAAACAGCACAATGAATGGGACCAAGTAAGGCTGAATGTCTAGTCAACTGGAACCTTAGAGGAGAGCAAACTCACCCAGTGGATTACCCCACCCACAATTGGGTCAATGATTCACTGTACCAATTTCACTGATGTGTATTTGCCATGCAACTGTAGTGTAAGACTGTGATTGTTCAGTGATAGAATCCTTACACAAAAATTTCCAGGGAAAAACCATGCCTGTGTAATTTCCCTACATACATTGAGATAATGTAGGTCCAAGTTTGTCATAAACAACAGAAAAGTTATGCAAATGGCATACAGCAAAGCTTCATCAGAAATATCATGATACTTTACAGCTGTTCATGTCAAGTGATCCAACAATTTTTCCACTGAATGATAACAGTCATTCCGAGTGACCCAGCTATGAAGCCTGGTTGGGTCATAAATCAGTTCTTAAAGAAATAGACAAAGCAGGCAGCAGGGAATATTACAAGACCATGAAAATAGACAATAATGTATTACCTTACCCCCTGCTAGTGAAAAACATCAGGAGGCCAGTTTAAAATAAGACCTTGTGAGGCTAGAGAGATGGCTCAGTGGTTAAGAACACTGGCTATTCTTGCAGAACACACAGGTTCAAATCCCAGCACCCACATGGCAAGCTACCAACCATTACTAACCATCAGTAACTCCAATTCCAGGGAATCCAACACCCTCTTCTGTCCTCTTCTGGCACTGCACCACATGGGTGCACTTACATACATGCAGGCATAACATTCATACACATAAAATTTTAAAAAATAATTTAAAAACCCCAAAAACAAAAAGCCTAATTTTTTTAAAAAAGTTAAAAATTAGTTAAATAAAAAAAAAGACCTTGCTCAAAGTGGACAAAGGGTATAACTACAAAAAATGTGATTCTACTGTTCATAGAGTCAGTAACTCCAGAGACAAAGTGACCAGAAAGGAAAAGGTTTATTTAGCACCAAACAGACATGTTGGAGATGAATGGCCAGCTGAGAATACATTTCTATAGGATCTCCTATGGAACTGTTTTCTTGGTCACAGGCCCAGGGTAGGTCAGCTTTGAGCATCAGGCAGTTCTGGAGTGTGGACTGTAAGTATCTTATCTTGGTCCTGAGGGCCCTGGGTCCTAAAAAGCTTGTGAATCTATGAAGATGTGAGTGCGGTAGCTACTGTTGTAATCACAGCTCTCATGAGTCAGGAGCAGGAGAAATGCCCTGGAGTTTGAGGCCAGACTGGGCTACAAAATGAGTTCCAAGAAACTTCAGTTCAGCCTGGGTTACAATTGTCTGGGTTACATATCTCCTGGGTTTCTTTGCCCCCCATTCCACCCAAAACAAAACAAAACAAAAGCCCACCTTTTAATTCAGGGTGTGGTTTCAATATGAAAAGCAGAGAAAGGGTGGACCCCTAGGCAGAAGAAACATGTTTGGGAGACTGATGTCTCAATACTTCTGAAGAACTCCTGGAAGGACTTGAAGGTGCTGCTGTCTGTTCCTTGCTCCTTAGCAGCCAGGGATTCCCTAGCATCAAAGGGACTCTAGGCTTCTCTGCATTTCCTCTTGAAGGGCACTGAATGGACACTTAAGCCTTAGCCCTAAGTCCTGACCTGAACCTGTTTGTGAGAGCAGGCCAGCCCCCACCCCCACCCCTGGCTTTCCATTCCTGAGTTACTGTACAGATCTTAGGAAGCTTCCTTCCAAACTCCCCTCCTTTTTTTAAGGGGTAGAGGTGAGTGAGTGTGTAGATGTGCGAGTTCAAGTGTGCCAGTATATGTCTGCTTGCTTGTGAAGGTCAGAGGACAACCTCAGGTGTCATCCTTTGAAATGCCATCTACCTCTTTTGAGACAGTACCTCACTGGCCTGAAGCTCACCAATTAGGCTAGAGTGGCTGGCTACTCCTGCCTCTGCCTCCCCAGCACTGGATTGCAATTATAAACCACTAAGACTTGAATCCTTGTGTGGATTCTTGGGATCAAACAGGTCCTCATGCTTGTATGGCAAGCACTTTACCAACTGAGCAGTCTCCCCAGGTTCCCAATTCCTTTTAGTTTATTTTGTTTTCTTTTAATATTTGATTTATTATTCTTATTTTATGACTATGAGTGTATTGCCTGCATATATGTAAGTGCACCTGTGTCGTGCAATGCCTGTGGAGGTCAGAAAAAGGGCTTCAGATCCTCTGGAACTAGAGTTACAGATGGTTGTCAGCTGTCATGTGGGTGCTGGTAATCAAACCCAGGTCTTCTGCAAGAGCAGCCAGTGCTTTTAACAGCTGAGCAAATTCTCGAGCCCCATTGCTTGTTTTGTTTTTTAAGACAGGGTCTGAATATGTAGGCCTGAACTCACTATGTAGACCAGGCTGGCCTCCTACTCTCAGAGATCTGCCTGCCTCTGCCTCCCAAGTGCTGGCACCAAATTCCTTTTTGTCATTTTTTTACATTTATTTATCTATTTTGAGGGGAAGGGGGGGGTGGAGTGCACACATGCCAAGTCTTCCTTGTGGAGGTCAGATGCCAACTTGTGGCAGTTGGCTTTCTCCTTCCACCCTGTGGATCCCAGGATAAAACTCATGTCATCAGGCTAGGCGGCAGGTACCTTTATTTGCTGTAATGGAGCCATCTCACAGACTTCCCCCCATTTCCTTTTAATGTCAGCCAAAAAGCCCAACTTATCAGATGGCTTAATCAGTAGCTTAATCAGATGACAACCTTCCTGTGCGCTCTCCGCCACCACTGCAGTGGGCTTGACTCGGTTCCTCACTACAGCCTCTCATAAGACTGTCAGGATCAAGTGATTTCTGGATGAGAAACAAAAGAAAACTCATCCCAGAGGGTTTAGCTGAACACCAGTAATGAAGTCAGGTACAAAATCCCAAGGCTGTACCTCAGTGGTAAGTACTTCTCTACCATACATAAGAACCAAGGCTCAATCTGCAACACATGCACACAAACAAATACACGCACTGAAAGTAGTAAAAAATCAAAGAATTATTTTTTAAAAATCAGGTATAACTCTAGGAGGAGACTGTGGAGAAAATCCAGTGTGTTCTACAAGGAACTGTATAGGAGATGGCACATATACTATGCTGTATTAGTGTTATGGTTTGAATATGAAATGTTCCCCCCAAAAGGCTCATGTGCTCATGTGGTCCCCAGCTGGTGGATCTGATAAGCACTAGGTGAGTGTACTGGGCAGGCCTTCTCTGAATGAATGGATTAGTCTTTTGTCAAATTTGTGATGTGCTAACATTTTGGGGAGATGGTGGAAAAAAAGAAGTAGATTTTGAGGTCTCAGGGGCATGTCTCCGAAGAATGTTATCTTGGCTCACCTCTTTTTCTCTCTGTTCCTGGCTAACATGAGGTGAACAGACTTTCTTCTGTCATGCCCTTCCTCCATGATGTTCCTATTTTCTCACTAGCTCAAAAGTAATGGAGTCAGCACATATGGATAGAAACTGCTGAAACCATGAGGTGTGGGGACAGGGGGACATATTTGTCACAGAGACAAAGTATGACTCACGCAATCAAGCTATCCTTACAATAACAAGCTGAAAATGTCACCACTGCCTGGGAAGTTGGACATGTTTTTCTTTTCTTTCTGTGTTGTTCATGGGAAGGCTGGTTCAGTAGGAAACACATAGCTGCAGAGATGCTAGGCAATGTTTAAAAAACAGGCCTGGTGGCACAATTATAATCTAAAGGCTTGAAAGGCTGAAGCAGGAGGGTCTTAAGTTGAAAGCCTACCTAGGCTACAAGTTTAAGTTCTATTTCAGTGGTCTGTGTTTATCCAATATGCATGAAGTCTTAGGTTCAATCCACAACAAAAAATTCCATAGATGATAAGATGGCTTAGCAGGCAAAAGCACTGCCATGTAGGTCTGATGGGCTCAGTTCAATCTCGGAGCCCATGTAAGGGCTGAAGGAGAGAATGACTCCAGAAAGTTGTCTTCTGCACACACACACACACAGAAGACAAATATGATAAAGAGAATCGATTAAGACAGAGAGAGAGAGGGAAGGGGGGAGGGAGGGGGGAGGGAGGGAGAGACTACTCTAGGGCATGAGAACAAAGAGGCAAAGAGGGTCAAAAGAATAAAACAGAAAAGGCTGAGCAGTAGAGGCTCAGCTTTTGGCCAGTAGCACAAGCAGCCAGAGAGGAAGAAGAAGGTTAGAACTGAAGGAGGCAGGCTACCAAGATTGTTCAGTGGGTAAACATACAAGCCTGTGTACGGTCCCTAGAACTCACATAAATGTAAATGTTGAAAATTGACTCTCTCATAATAACAACAAAATTTTAAGTGTTTTTAAAAGATAATTAGTGTGGACTGAGAGTTGCACTATGGGTACAAAGATAAGCATTTAGAAGGCAGTGTGAGGAGCTCAAGAGATGGTTCAATGGTTAAAAGCAGTTGTTGCTCTTGAAAGGAGCTGGGTTTGGTTCCCAGTATCCACATCAGGCAGCTCCAGTTCCAGAGGAAACTATGCTGTCTGGCTTTTGTGGACACATACACACACGTGGTGCCATACATATACTCAGGCATACACTCATAAAACAAGCAAATAAATAAATAAATAAATAAAAATGGGACATCTATTTTAAAATAGAAGGCAATTTGATACTATGTTCATTTGACAAAATAATAGTAGTAGGTTCTCTCACAGGGCCTATGACCTCCCTAGCCATGGGTTCTTAGTCAGATTTAAAGTACCAGGCATGGGTTCCCTCTTGTGCAGCCTTAAATCCAAACAGAAAGCAGATTACCACCATAACATTCATGCCACTGTTACGACAATGGGCATATCTTTCCAGGCAGGTCATTATTGTAGCTTGCAGCATTCACATCTGGGTAAGACTATTGATGACCTTTCTCCCCAGCAGCGTACATAGCACCTTCTGGTACTATGAAAGCTAGACAGGGGAAAAGGCTTCTAGGTCAGTACCAATTTGATTTCTTCCTATCATATGACAAAAGTGTGCAGTGACTTCATCAATAGGGTCTTACCGTCAAGTTCTGGTGGACGACCAAAAGCAATGACAACAGACTCCATTATTTTGGGATCTCTGGGACCTCCCTGACCAAAAGCTCCAAGAGAGGCATCCCACACCTGGCTCTGGGCTTTTTGTTTGATAATCTATGACTTCTGGGAGGAGCATTATACACCCCCTTGGGGAAGAAAATGTAAGAGCCAAAGGTCGGGGAGGACATCTGGACATGGCAGGGCCACTGTACACATGAACTCACAGAGCTGTGATTGCCTGCACAAGATCAAGCCAGACAACATTCTAACATGGATGGGATCAGGGCTTAGGAGGTCCCACCTCTAGCTGGGGAGCTATTGGCAGTCGATGGCTGCTGAAGGAGGGGAGTCAGTTTATTTCAGGGGTGCTTCCCCTGGCGGGTTGCCGATGCCCCAGAGAATGACTCTACACCCAGGCACATGTGAGCAGCATCAGTGGGTTATAAAAGAAGACTAAGATGAAGAACAACAATAACAGGAGGAGGAAGAGGAAGAAGGGGAGGAGGAGGAGGAGGAGGAGGAGGAGGAGATGAAGTTGGAAAGGGAATGTGTAGGGGAGGTCCAGCAGGAATTGGAGGAGGGTAATATGATCAAAATCCATTGTATATGGGTATGAAATTCTTAAAGAAAAAATTTTTAAGTATTATATTTAAAAAGAAGAAAAACAAAGAGGAATTCAAGGATGTGGACTGGGCATTCAGGTGCCTAGTACAGCATGTGAAAGTCATACAGGGTTCCATCCTCAGTACCTTCAAAAGAGAAAAATAAAGCAACAAAGAACCGAAAGAAGTCATTCACCATTCTGCCCCGTGAGAGTAAGTGGGCTAAAGAGCAAACTGAGTGGGAGTCAAGCATGGGAAGAAATGCCAAGAAAGCCTAAAGCACCCAAGAAACTTAGCCTGAAGAATGAGAATGTGACAGATAACCAGAGCTTGAAGGATCATGTTTACGGTCACAACAGAGTTTATTTTAGCACATCATCTGTCTTTTAAAAAACATTTTATTTATCATTTTTATTTTATGTGTATTAGTGTATTGCCTGCATGTATGTAAGTGCACCTGTGTTGTACAATGCCTGCAGAGGTCAGAAGAGGGCATTGAATTCCCCTGGAACTGCAGTTATGAATAGTTGTTAGCCACCATGTGGGTGCTGGGAATCAATCCCAGGTCCTCTGCAAAAGCAACCAATGCTCTTAACCACTGAGCCATCTCTCCAGCCCCTCATGTGTCTTTTGAATAGTGACAATAAGACACAGCTAGCAAAATACTAGAGAATGGGAAAATTTTCTGATATAAAGGAAAACCAAAATTGAGAAATGGTTGTTTTTTTCAAGAGTACAATAGTAATGCTGTTTTTCTTTCATCATCAGCAGCAGCAGCAGCAGGAGCATCACAGCAGCAGCAGCAGCAGCAGCAGTGGCGGTGGTGGCGGCAGCAGCAGCAGCAGCAGCAGCAGCAGCAGCAGCAGCAGCAGCAACAGCAGCAACAGCAGCAGCGGCAGCATCTTTGCTATGCCTGGAACCAATCTAATTTACTATACTGCTTTGTGCATGTTAGGCAAGTGCGCTGAGACACAGCCCAGCAACATTGCCCATTTCTCTCCTGGCAACTAATTTCCACTATTTTAGGTTGTCTCTAATTCAGCACCTCAGGACATTTGCACTTTTCAGCCCAGCACAGTAACCTAGCACCTGGAAGACAGGTGCCCAGAAGGGAAGGGGCTTTGAAGCTGATGGGTGTCTCTATGTCAGAAACCTTGAAGATGGCTTTCATGACCCAGGTTTCTGTCATTTCTTTTCTTTTGAATTATATTCTTATTTAAAACAAATTTAGAGAATCTTGTTATTCTGGAGATTTTTTTAAATATGCCTGATCATAAGAATTTAAGAATAATCTAAATCATGGAATAGAGGTTCTCTGTTCAGGAAAAACCTACACAAGCCCTCTGATCACTTGCTTTTACTTATTTTTAGTAAAATCACTAATTTGTAGGGCACAATTCAAATAATTTATTGGTCTCCAAACGGCTTTGAAGTTTTTTATTTGTTTGTGTGGACTTTGTTTTGTTTTGTTTGAGACAGGGTCATACTCTGTTTTGAACTCCTTATGTAGTCTAAGCTGATCTCAATCTTGTGACAATACTCCTGCCTCGGCCTCAAAAATGCTGGGGTTTCAGGCATGAACTAGCATGCCCAGGTAGTTGGCTTTTTTGAGACAGGGTCGTACTATCCTAGGCTGGCCTGGAACTCATTATATGTCACAGCCTGGTCTTGAACTCTCAATCTTTCTGCCTCAGGCTCCCAAGGACTATGATTATAGGCATGCACCTACAGATTCATATAGCTTTGTGGTAGACAGCACAACTATGTTATGATGGGGACAGTATTAACATGCCAGCTATACATAAGTTGAGAATGAATTCACCATAATCAGAAGGCAGAAGCAGAGCTTATTAGATATATCAGAATACAGCCACAGTGGGCAAGAGAGTAGAGGGAAAACCACACAGAGGTATTCTAAGTGTCGCTTTATTGAGGGGATGGAGGATGTCTCCATTAAGGCAGTAAGGCAGCGTTTTGATGTCATACTTCCCTGGTTGTGTAGGTTTTATTGGGTGGGACACCTGTGTGGGGCTCAGAGCCCAATGGTTACCCAGACATCATTATTTTACTGAGGAATAAGTTTTACAGAGTCAGTAGTCTCTTTTTAGGATTGGCTAACAGAGTGAGGTAGCCATAGGTGACTAGGGGTCAAACTTCCGAGGTTTTGCCAGCTCTTTCAAGAGTGGAATTCTCAGCAGTAGTTCTGATCTCAGCAGACCACCAGTGAGTGCCAAGTTCTGGCCTCCCTCTGGCAGAGGGCCTGAGAACACAGGGGACTGCCTGAGAGCCCCTGGATCCTGCCTCCACATGGTGGTCCTTTTAATAAGATGATGCTATACAGCAGTCTCTTCTGCATGAAATAACTACCATCATCATGACTTCAGCTGAGCCTGATTGCTAAACATCATCACAATTGGCTTGTTGACAGTTGTGCTCATTCATTAAAGGGGGGCCAAGCAGGTTCACTGGACCCTCACCGCATTATCCAGCCACTCTTCCCAGCCAACTAAATGTAATTTGACCCTAATCACACATGGCCTTCTGGATTTGGGGAGGGCTAAATTATACAATCTGGGGAAGGCTACGAAGAGAAGGCATGACCCATGCTGGGAAAAGGCTTTCCAGTGTGCATACCCCCAGGTCATACATACACCTCAGCAACCCCTCAGTTATCTCGGTAAGTAGTAAGTTCAGTAAATTCATTGGTTCACCAATAAAACTTTAATCAAGCATTGGCTTGACACTAGAACCTTAAAGGGAATAAGCTTTGCTTAGTAGTGCCAGGAAAAGAATTCTCACAACAGATGGAAAAAGATGGAAAATTTATTTGTTAATGCTATTATGTCTCATAATTATTAAAAAAAGAAAACGAGAATGTAAAAGATGTTAAACGGATATAGGAATGGAGATATTTTCCAAAATAGAAAAAATGAGAATGCCTAAGCAAGTGATGAAGGTCTGTGTAGGTTTGTTATGATATATAAAGCATGAGACAAAAATAATATACACATAATCTTAAAATGTCTATGGTCATAGTTTAGTTAACTAGTTTAAGGAACAAAATATATATCTAGTCAAGATTTATCTGAGAATATTTTGTTTTTTACGCAAGCCTTATCTACATAGCACATGATAATTAAAAGTACCAGACTGGTGGAACTAACCTTACTGGATGTCTAACAGCCATAGTTTAAGGCCTATACTAATGTGGTCAGAGGGACTTAAAGACAGTTTTTTTCCCCTTCACTCCAAGGTCGACCAAGTTATAGGGGACTATGGAACATTTCTCAAAATGTCCTGTAACTGTGGTGAGTCATCTGTCCTCTTGTTCAGGGAGGACATGGAGACCACATGTGATGGACTTGAACCATTGGCCAGTCTACAAAGAGGAGGGTCAACACAGAGGAAACATCTCATCCATGCTTCCAAATGAAGTCAGACACAGTCAAACAGGACCTTTGACTTATCTTCACATAGATGGAACTGGTAAAAGAAAGAAGCCAGGAGCTCCTCCCAAGCCCATGTGATCCCTGAGGAACAAATCCTCAAATGACCTTAAGTGTAAACATAAATTCATTTATTTGGGTCAACTGTATGGTCTTAAACACCCAAAAGGAAAGTATAACCGACATAGGCTTAAGTCCATATAAAAAGTTATTTAGACAATTATTTCTCATTGACGATTCTGTTCCTAACCAGAAAGTGCTGCTCAGATGAAGACTTCAAATCTTGCTGTCCAATACTGTAGTGCCCACCTGTAGCTAAGGGAGACAACCCACTATTGTTCTAAAATGATAGATAAATTTGTTTTCTCCCCATATCTAGAAGCCTTTGAGAGGGAACTGACACTGATTCTAATCACTCCAACAGCTATCAAAATACCTGAAAGCAAACCCTGAATCCATTACTCTAGAGTCCAGCCTTGGAAGACAAAAGAAAAATGAGGAGAAACCCAATAGAGGGATGCTTTTGGAAGC
>NW_008346543.1:41905-58536 GCF_000622305.1 Nannospalax galili
GAATTGGCTAGGCAGTTAGGGTAAAAAGACCCCAAAGAAAAGTAGCCAGTTTTTGGCTAAAACTTACAACGACCTTGGGCCTCTTAGCAACATACTCTGTTCCAAAGGCCAAAAATGTCAAAAGTATTTGGGAGCTTGAATCTAATCCTTAAAAGATTTTAGGGTTACCTCTTCAGAGGGGGTAATATTAGAGTAGCCAAAATCCCCATAAAAATAAATAAATCAATCAAAGAAGAAGAAAGAGTACATGAAGTTATCAGAAAAAAAGTGATGGGGAGATATGGGAGGAGTTGGAGGGGAAGGAGTGGGCATGGATTTGATCAAAACACCTTACATGCATGTATGAAATTCTCAATAATTTTTTTAAAAGAGTGGACTTCTCTACAATAGTGGCAAGAAGCCCTAGGAAGATTGCAGTCAGAGCTTGAGACCACTTTCGTTTCCTTCTTTTTTGCCATATTTGACATTGAACCTAAAGCTTTGCATATAACAGGAAAGTACTGTACAGCAAGTGCTGTACCACTGAACCGTATATCCTTAACCTTTTTAATTTTTTTCTTTTGATTTATGACTAATGTCTCACTAAGTGCGTCCAGGCTGACCTTGAACTCACTCTATGGTCCAGGCAGGCCTTGGACGTGTAATCTTCCTTCTTCAGCCTCCTGAGTAGCTAGGATTACAAACCTGAATCACCATCCTATTTTTATTATTTTTAAATTTTTATTCATGTGTGTGTTTGAATGTCTGTGTGAATGTATTGGTCACATGTGTGTGGATGCCTGCAAATGCCAGTAGAGGGCATCAGATCCCCTAGAGAAGGAGTTACAGGTGGTTGTAAGCTGCCTGAAGTGAGTGTTGGGAACCAAACTTGGGTTCTCTGGAAGAGCAACGAGTACTGTTATTCCTTGAGCCATCTCCCCAGCCTCCACCATCACATTTTTGCTACAAACACTGACACATCACTTGAGATTGTGCAAGTGTCTCAGACATGACCTTTGGCCCCAGAGGGTTGGAAACTCTGCCTCAAACCATGCTAACACCACCATTTTCTGAACACCATCCCATGAAGAGTCATTAGGATTGAGAACCAGGGGCAGACCACTGTCACTTCCCCTACAGACACTTTTCCTTGATTTAGGCCACCCTGCCTCTTTATCTCACAAATACCTGTTCTTGGAGAGGCAGATTTTAAACTTGCATCTCCCTGTCCATGCTCAGCCACCTTGTGAATAAGTTCCTTTCTGTGCTTGCTGAGCCACTTTGGAATAAACTCCCATTAGAAAATTCTCCTCAGTGATCACTTCATGCAAGGCCTGGTTCCCTGATGTGCTTCTCTGTGTCTTTCTTTTTCCATGGCAAAAGAAGCTCATCTTCTTATCTACTCTAGCATCATGGAGCGATCTGTTTCAAAATGCAAATGAAGAGCAGGTACCAGTGGCAGAGTGCAGTTGTCCAGCAGCCTGGCCCTAAAGTCCCAGATCATTGCTGAGGAGCCCCAGGAAACTGTACCTGGATGCCAAATCAGAGACACAAAGCAGGTTTGTCCACCTCACCTTACCCCAGGACAAAACACCTTACCCCAGGACAAAAAAAAATAAAATAATAAGAACAAAACAATACAAAAATGGCAGTAAACCTGTAATGAACAGGGCTAGTGAGCTATAAGGCTAATTTCAATCGCCTGTGATTGGTACCTAGGAATACCAGATCCTTCCAGAACCTTCTACCCTAGGACCTGGCATGCTCTGGGAGACAGAGGTTAAAATTTGGGGTTGCATTATAGCTAGGCAATTTTAGGAACCTAGAAGTTGTCTCCATGGTCAAACTAGATAGTTTTCTCTTCCTTCCTTTCTTTCATATTCCCTCCTTCCCTCCCTCCCTTCCTTCCTTTTCTCTTAGAGAAAGGGTCTCCCTGTAGTGGGGCTGGACTGGAACTCACTATGTAGGCCAGGTTGGCCTTGAACCCACAGAGATCTGCTTGCCTCGGCCTCCTGAGTGCTGGGACTAGAGGTGTGCACCACCACGCCCGACAATAAATGGTTTTCTTGAAGATTATTCTAGTATCATTTCTGTTGCTGTGATAAAATATCCTGACCAAAGAGCAATTTAGGAGGAAAATGGGTTGATTTCAGCTTAAAATTCCAGGTTACAGTCCATTGTTGTGGGGAAGTAAAAACAGGAACTTCAAACAGCTAGTCACATGAAGAGCACAGTCGAGTAAGGAGAAATGGATGCATACATGCTTGCTCAGCTCAGTTTTTCCATTCTTACTCAGTGTAAGACCCCCTACCTAGGAACTAGCGCCATCTACAATGAGCTGGGCCTTCTCACAACTTCTAATTTAAGACAATCTCCAATAGACGCACTCACAGGTCAATCCAATGCAGACAATCTTTCAGTGAGACTCTTCCCAGGTGACTCTAGGTTGTGTCAAGTTGACAAGTAAAGCTAACAATCACAAAGACTCATTTGGATTTCACAGAAATGTGTTAAATTAGAAAATGTGTTCTAGAATAAAAGCGAACATGGTACAAGATATATGTGTCCTTATTCCTATTTGATGACAGTGGCCAGAATGTTCCCATTCATTTTAAATGAGGGCACAAAGCTCCTCTTCTTGGTGCCTACTTGTCTTAGTTGATTTTCTCTGACAATAACTGAATACCACAGACCATGTATTTTATAAAGAACACTGTGATTCTAAAGGCTGGAAGGTCCAAGGTTGGGGGACTCCATCTTAGTGAGGGCCTTTTGCTGGTGGAGATTCTCTGTAGAGTCCTGATGAAGTGCAGCAAATGACACTGTGAGAGGGGTACCCATACAAGGACAAGGACAAGGGATTTGTAACAGACCCATCAAAATAGCCCATTGCCCCCTTAATCCATCAGTCTATGAATGGATTAGTTCACTGATAGCAAAGCTCTCCTGACCTAATCACTTTATAAAGACCCCACCTCCTAATACCTCATATAGAGGACTGGCTTTCAATATGAGTTTCATTGAGGACATTCAGAGCATAGCACTACCCTACCTCAAGCTAGAGAACCCCAGTCACTTATGTAGAAGACATCCATTTTCTAAGTTCAAGGACAAAGAGGTTAGTGTAGAAACAGGGCTCTATTGTCTAGCTACCACTGCAACATTCCTTTCTGACTTTTTCCATCCTAAACATCCCCCAAACACATACACTGCCCCTTCAGTCTTCAAGGGCTATTAGTATGACTAAAAACAACATGATAACTTCACAAGGACAGGGGTATTTTCTAGCCATGAGCTATCTAAGAAACTTCATGGGCAAAGTCCTTTTGGTCATTAATAATCTTGTTCTTTGGTTAGCTTAATGTTTGCTCATCAGCTTTAATAACCTTACTGTATGAACTGTTGGGAAAATGGTGCCGATGACATGGCCTGTCGCATTCATTCCACACTTATTCCACTTACTGTGTAGGCCTTGGTACAGATGCGCACACAAACGAAATATGGTGTGGCATGTGCTGTGACGGTGCGGAGTATATGGGACAAGGACAAGGAGAGGTAGGAACAAGAAGTCTGCCTAGGGGAGAACAGGCCGAGAGAGGTATGTCACAGAGTCCTTCACACTAGAACCAAGACCAGAAGAACGAGGATGAGCTGAGTACGCCACCCTGGGAAACATGGATGCATATTCCAGGGAACCAATAGCTTATCACTGTATCATTAAATATGAGGCAGCTTAGTCTAGACACCTGATGGGTCTGTAGTCATGAAACCATGCCAGGAGGCTTACAGAGGTCTGAGTGGGTGGCCCCATCATCATAACTGTATGTTGGAAAGCTTGCTTCACAGCAGAGCTGATGAGTGGAGGGAGTAGGGATGAAGACGGGACCCAGTGCTGTGGTGTTGCAGGTTGAAGGCACTAGGAGAGGAACCAGGGCAAGGAGCTGTTTACAAAGAAAATAGACAGCCTTGGGGCTTGTGGAATAGGTGGTAAGGAAGGAGGAATCTAGCATGATCTCCAGATGGCTGACATGGCCCAGCAGGCAAATGGCTATGACAAGAAACAAGATGAGAAAACAGGAAAGTGGATAAATTTAGACAAGAAAATTGTTTTTTTGAAACTTTACTTATGTGTATCTGTGTGCACAAGGGCATGATCCTGCCACAGCACATGTGTGTAGATAGGAGGACAACTCTGTGGAGTCATTTCTTTCCTTACACCTTTAGGTAGGTTTCAGGATTGTCAGGATTGCAGAGAAAGGCTTTAATGGCTGAGTGATCGCAGCAGCCTCTATCTATCATCTATCTATCTACCTACCTGTCTATCTACCTATCTATCATCCATCTATTTATTTATATGCTTAGAATTGAGCCAGGATCTCCTAAATGATTGACAAGCACTCTACCATTGAGCCATAACCCCAGCCCTCTTTTTACTTTTTGAGACAAAGTCTAACTAAGTTACCCAAGCAGGCCCTAAAATAGATGTTATTGTAGAGATGAATGTCAAGAGAAGCTGAGCCAAATGCTAAAACCCTCCACAAAGGCCTAAAGGGACCAGGCTTCGGGAGCAGACAGAAAGCAGGCTGAGGCTGGTGTGGCCTAGCCTAGAGGCAATGCACTGGCTGGGCCTCCCAGGCGGTATTGCTGGCTCTGGAGGTAATCTGTGACCTCTGTAGAGAGCAGCTAGAAGCATTGTGCTAGAAGGCAGTGCCCCACCCCTGGACGCCCTGAGGAAGTGACTTGTGAGTCAGGACAGAGCAAGATGAGTCACCAAAGGGACCTGTCCTGCTCCGAAGGCAGACAGGACAGAGCCAGGAAGGGCTGGATGAGATACTGGCCTCTGGGCCACAGAAGGCAAATCACACTTCCCGGGGTACCTGTCCTTAAGGGACCCCAGGCCACCCCGCCTCGTCCTAGGCTGTCCGAAGTCCAGCAGCTTGGGAAAACTCCAGGTCCCTCGGCTCTGTCCACTCCCTGGACGGCCTTCCTCCCTACTGTCCCGGAGCCCAGACTTTCGTGAGCCTAGCTCCATGTCCATCTGCCGCAGCCACCCGCGGCTGCCACGTTGTGCCCTGGGCAGAAGCTCTCCAACACCAACCAACCCCTCTGTGCACGATAGGGCAGGGCAGAGGCAGGGAGAGCGTGAGAATAGGGCTGGGGCCCGGAAGGTCTGGGCTGGAGCCTGGGTTGTGGAGTAGCTGAGGTCTGAAGGCTGGGGGTGGGGCCAGGAGCTCAGGAGAGATAACAGAAGCTGTAGATAACCGGAGGGAGGGGCAGAAGCTGGGCGGGGAAAGCGCCGGCACAGTGCTGGGACCAGCAGTCAGAGATCGAGGGCTGGGGCACACCGGGACCCAGCTAGGGGCCAAGCTGAGGGACTGGGGTCAGGGAGCTCTGAGACAAGGATCCATGAATTAAACCAACTGGGGTCAAAACAGGAGTAAATAAGGGTCAAGTGACAACTTGATCTAGGCGACCAGCCTGCTAGTTCAACCTACCCCAACAACTCATTTCTCTCACAGCCCTAGCCAGCCATAACCAGTATTATCCATTCATTCTGTTTCCACTAGAAGGTAACTTCCAGGACAGGAGGCCAAGGCTTCTGTAATCAGTCCCCCAGCACTGGAGCAGCTCCAGGCCAGAGGCAGCTGGAAGGAAGCTACTCCACCTCCCACTCCCAGCTCCTCAAAACCCTTACCCACTCCCAACTAGGGCCACCTGGATTTGGCACTGACTGTCCACCACCCAGCAGAAAGAAGAACCTAACCAAGTCACATCTGATCTGCCAGTACTCCCAAAAGAAAACACCAAGTCACACTGACCCAGCAGTTTGTCTAGTCTGTACTGGCAAAGCCCAGAAGCCTTGCTTCCTGTTGTCACTCAATGTTTCATTAGGTATTTGAGCCTTTCATTTAACCTTAGGACAGTTTTACAGCAGTTTCTAAAATAACACAAACTGGGCTGGGAATGTAGCCTCCCATTCACCAAGCCCTGGGTTTGATCTCCAACACTGTATAAAACCTAGGAAGGTACATGCCTGTATTCTCAGCACTCAGGAAATTGAGGTAACAGGATCTGAAGTTCAAGGTCAGCTAGAGGTACATAAGATGCTATCTCAAAAGTAAGGAAATAAATAACATGCTACAAATAATCTAAGCAAAGTAGAAAAGTAGAGTAAGTATATACATACATATACCCTATGTCGATCCTTAAAAACAACATGTATACTGCAAGGTTTCCTGTTTAGTTACTTTAGTACACTGTTCTCAAAGTGACCCAAATAATTAGAGTTTTGTTATTCAATTGGTGAAGCAGAACTTGCATTAAGAGATCTTCTGGTCTGTGTCTGCTGGTGGTCAGACTGTGAGAGTAACAAGCTGTTGGCCCAGGGGTAAAAGTATTTACCAAATCAGAACCCAAACAAGGTTTAATGAAGAATGTATGCTACAGGGGAGACAGAAACAGAGAAAGCAAATTCTCATCCCCTAAAAGGTGGTCATGAAAGAAATAATCCTCTGAAAGGGGATCCTTTCATACAGACGCAAGGGAGTTACTTGGTCTTATCTCATGGGTCATCTGTATGATGTCATATCTGGACAGAGAAGGAGTGGGCAACTATTTTTAAAATTATTTTATTTATTATTTTTATTTTATGTGTATGAGTGTATTGCCTGTATGTACATAAGTACACCCCATGTGGTACAATGCTGAGGAGGTCAGAAGAGGCTGTTGGAGCGACTGGAACTAGAGTTACAGACAGCTGTTAGCCTCCATGTGGGTGCTGGGAATCAAACCCAGGTCCTCTGCAAGAGCTGCCAGTGCTCTTAACCACTGAGCCAACTCTCCAGCCCACCTCACCTTTTTTTAAGTAATAAATTTACAGCACCATTTGTCCTTCTTGGGCCTGGCCATTGGCGTGAGGTACCAGAATCATGAAAGGCTTCAAATGTTATATAACATCACAGATTCCTTGGTCAGACTTGAAGCAGTAAGGTTCTAATTGTTAAAGTGTGGGGATTTTTGTTTTTATTTCTGCCATTTTTGTTTCTATATATCATTCCTGCTTCTCAGAGCTGAGAAGGGGTTTGTGGGGGTGGGAGGAGGGGCTGATGGCATTGTTGATCTGACCTAGGACCTTAAGAGATAAAGTTTTGAACTGCATTTTGGAGAGAAAGAGTGGTTTTCAAAAACTGCATTGTGAGATGACAAGAGGTTTTGGAGGTATGAGGCAGGCACTGATGTTGACGGTAATGGCCAATGTTCCTGAGTCCATACCATCTGGAGCTTAATTATCTTATAATCTGGAAGATGACAATCATACTACAAGATAGGAGGCAAGGGCCAAAAAGGAGAAGAATTACACCACTATCATACTGGTCAGTATCTCCAAGACTACACCCACCACTGGCGAACAGGAGATGTGAGGAAATAAAATTCATGTTTAGAGTCTGCCATAAACTGTTAAGAGGGTGATAAGTCCAGCAAGACAGGGGTTCATTGGCAATCTGTATGGAGGAGCATTGATAATTGGGTCCATTTGAATGGAGAGGTTGGGTAAGCACTGCCAGTCCATTTAGGAGTTAAGTGTTGGCAATGCCAGCAAGGAATGTGTGTTGTTTAAAGAGCTCATAGACATTTTGGAGAAGGTGATAGAGGTAGCTGTGAGGGCTGTAAGCAGGACTAGGAAGATAAGACATAACTGTGAAAAGTGACACCATATGGTATTTCAGGAAGACAGGGTAAGATATGGTAATAATAGTGAGGACAGTGATTACAAAGGTGAGAAGAAACACTACGCCAACATAGGAAAGGATGATGGACTGGAGAAAGCTACATCAAGGTTAATGTATGTGAAGCTGGAGATGGCTCAGTGATTAAGAGTACTTGCTTCTCTTATAGAGGATCTGGGTTCAGTTCCCAGCACCCACATGGTGGCAAACAACTGTCCATAACACCATTTCTAGGGGATCCAACATCTTCTTCTGGCCTCTGCAGGCTCTGTGCTCATTTATTATAGGCAATGCTATCGCTAATATAGGTATATATTTGGGCCAGCAAGATGGCTCAGCAATTAAAGGTGCTTGCCACCAAGTTAGATGACCTGAATTTGATACCCAGGATCCCACTCCTGAAATTTATCTTCTGATGTCCACACAGGTCATGGCATACATACACACACAAACACACATACATACACAATAAAAAAATTAAGTCTATGTTGAAGGTATGAGTTTAATTTCTCAAGCAAAAAGACAATCCCTTGAAGAATAGTTCTAGAAAGGGATGGGGAACATCTGGCATTTTATTGTTTGTTTGTTTGTTTGTTTGTTTGTTTGTTTGAAACAGGGTCTCCCTGTAGCCCCAGCTGGCCTGGAAGTCACTATGTAGACTAGGCTGGCTTTGAAGTCACAGAGAGTCCTCTCCTGCCTCTGCTTCGGGAGTGCTGGGATTAAAGACCTGTGACACCATGTGAGTGTGCATTTATCATGTGAGTGTGCATTTATATCTTTAAACTGAATGGCAATTAGAAACAAAGTACAAAAAGCAAAGCCTCCCCTCTGAACCTAGAAGCCAAATAATCCAGGCTATCTATCTATCTATCTATCTATCTATCTATCTATCTATCTATCTATCTATCTATCTATCTACCTATCTATCTAATCTATCATCTATCTCTCTATCAATCATCTATCTTATCTAATCTAATCTAATCTAATCTAATCTAATCTAATATCATCTATCCAGCCAGCCATCTATCTACCCATCTATCTATTTCAGAACTTCTTAGGAAAGAGGCCTCAAATACCCCAGAGATACTCGTAGCAGAATATAGCATTTTAATATTTTTGCTGCAAATTAGCCAATTAAGGTAAACCTCAGTTGGGGAAAAGGTAAGATGGAAAACATTTAAAACAGAAGCCAGTGTTTCTGATCCTCTGAGGCTGTGCCTGGAGGCACCCAAAGATGCCTGGGGATCAGGAGATGGGAAGAGGGGAGCTCTAACCATCTGGTCTCTTTGAGCTCCGAGTGGGCAAGCAGGGGTGGGAGCATTTTCCCTGCCAGAGGCTCTAGTGCTTGTCTTTCCCTCCTTGGGATCATCATGGGAATTTTGTCGCCAGTTTCTTTGTAGTGCACACTACAACATAGCCTCAAGTTTTAAAGTAAAGTTAATCCTGAGCATCTAAAGAGTAAGAGACTAAAGTTTGCTCTAACATAGTTTGAAAACATATTTGGCCAAGGAGAGAGATGTACAATGCAAGGGAAGTGCTGTTCCTCAAATAAGAGAACTTGTGGGGCCAGAAGAGGCTACGGTAGAGTGCAGGGCACTGTGGGAACTACCAGGAAAGAATTCAACTTCCCCTTCCTCTCAGCCCAGAACAGCACAGAACACAGAGGATGCAGAGACCAATGGTTTCCATTGCCTCACCCAAGCACCCCATGGAGCCTGCAGAGCTAGAAGCAGCTGAGAACTCAGCGCAACTGCGCCAGGATTCACTCCATATGTGGTCTTTTTCTTATTTTCTATTACTTAATTTCTACTCTTGCGTGTATGTATCATGATGGTTTTGCTTTTGTTTGTGTATTGCTGGGTTAAATTTTAGGACGGTTGTGCACATTTCTCACCCAGTCTCCTATAAGCATTCTTTACCTTTCACCCATATCTCATCTACCTCTTAATCTTATGTCTTTCCATCCTTTTCTCCTCCTGATCCCCCCTTCTCTTTTCTTAGTTATAACCTTAGCTTTAACAGTCTCTAAAGCTGTGAATCTTAACTAACAGTATCCCAACTTTTCTCTTCCAGCTGTTGCTCCCACTCAGTTAAACATGTATCTTCATGGTGAAAACCAATTCATGAATACAATGTTCCAAGTCATAACTGTTCTGTGTAAAAGTGAAGCTCTGGCAAGTTCAAATTAAAGCATTTCAACAGGTTGACAAAACACAGTCCTGTGAAGAGTGAGAATATTTAGCTTTGCCTTTCAATTTATACCAGAATTTAAAAACAGATGTCAAGATTCACAGGAAAAATAATATTTAAGCATGTTTGTGACTTCATTTTCAGTCCACATAAATGTTACCTACCAGTTTTCAAATGGAATGCATAGAGCTGAAATTTGACATCTGATTTAAGGAAAAGTTTGGTCGTGGCTCATTCCTAGACTCCTGTCTATACGTCCTGTCTCTCCAGACACAGGTATCCCTTGCTTCTCATCACACCTTGTTCATGCCACTGCTTTTTGGCAGTGCCTAGATTTGTAACTATTTTCAAGAATTAAGCACACTGAGTAAAATTAGAACCAAAATATCTGATAAGCATTGAAGAACTCACTCAGAATTGCAACTACTGTACTTCCATCAAACCAGATATGGATGCATTTGTTTCCCAAAGACATGTCAAATACCTCACTGGTTTTTATGGTGGCCTCCTTCTTTACCTTATACAATAAAACATTTTAAATGAAGATTTATTACTTAGATATGCTTCTTTATTACAATAGCAAACCTTGGACTTGCTTGACACTTTTGAAAAACTCCCTGAACTGGGCACAACATAGGACTGTTATGTGCCGACATTTTTTCCTTCTCTGTGGTGGTGGAGCTCATGAAAAGTAAACTCAGACTCCTTTTTTTCCTCATCAACTTTTGTTAGTATTTTTTAGTATGTGACCCAAGATATTTCTTCATCCAATGTGGCCAGGACAGGCCAAAAGGTTGTATACCACTGTTTTAGGCTAAACTAGATGACACCTAGATGGAGCCCTAGGATTTCCTGAGATAGGTAGAGGAGAGGCTACCATGGAGCCATAAATTGGGTTTATTGTCTGTCTCTTCCTCTTCCAGTTTGGCCCTCTAGCTCTTAAGGTCTAATGAGTCACTAAAGCCTTTGAAAGCTGTGTCTAATAAGTGGTGAAAGAAAATGGGTTCCTGGTCTAGTTTTGAAGCTTTTGCTTAGTATCTGGTGAGGCTTGGTTTATAATAAAATGTACAGCCAAGAATAGCTTGCTTCTTCAGAATCCCAAATTCCAAACTGGTATACCTTTACATGGTTCTGGGTAGTCTAGACTGAAGGAGAGCAGTGTTTTCAGAAGCTGTCTTATCGTCTGTAAGTTAACTTACTGGAGTTAATAGGTTCTATAACAGTCCTTTTCATTCTGAAAAGACAGGTAATCATATAGTTTTGGTTGGTCCTTCTCTGATCATTTTCTTATGCAAGTGGCCTGATATGACTGGCAGAGCTCCATGTCAGGCCTGATGATGGGAGTCTGACCAAGCTGTAGCTGAGTCATCTCATCGGCCCAGGCACAGGCACTCAATCATGTTCTGACTTGTTTTTATCTTCTTTTCCTTTTACATGACATCATCTAATGAGCACAGCTGCCTGGAAGCTATATGTGAGGATATGACTGGAACTCCCATCCAGACACAGGGATGGAGAGGTACATAACTACCACATGGGTGGAACAACTGGACCAACCTCCTATGTTTCACCCCAGTAAAGACTTATTAACCCCTAGACAGGGACTCTCCATGGCAACCTTTCCTTGGGATACACTCTTGCTATATATAGGAGTTCTGCTTGCTTCCTGTCTTTAAGCTTTCACTTATTACAGAATTCCTCTCTAAAACTCATCCTTCCATTGTCCGTGAGATTCATTCTTCATGTTTGTGAGACAAAGGATCTGGAAGCTGCCTCTGGGGCACCTTTGTGGCCATTGACTATCAAGGACCCCAGCCCACCAAGTTATGCTCACCTAAGGCAAGAAAGCCTCCACTGCTCGCAAGCTCCCTCCCCCACTTTTCCCTAATATCAGTTAGAGAGATCTTTAGGCAGAGGAAGGAGAAGAGAAGGAGAGGGAAAAGAGGAAAGGGCTGGAGTAGTGTTGTTAAGTAGAAGAGTAACTGGTGGTGAAGCTAGAGGCTGAGCAGTGGCTTGTATACACAGAAAGGGTCACCAGAGATGTCACCTAAGACTGAGTTTAGATGCTATGGGATAGCATAAGAGAGTCTAGCAGTCATATATGACATCCTTTTGCAGCCAAGCGTCCTGTGAGAAGGCTATGAAGGAATCTCATATTCTTTTCCTAAATTATGACAAAAGAGGTCTAATTGTTATAGCTTAATGTGCCCTGAGGCAGCCAGCACTCTTGATCTGGGAGTGGTATTAAGGCCTTTTTCTTTTTCTTTCTCTCTTTCTTTCTTTTCTTTCTTTTTTTGAGAGTTTAAGGATCAAATTTAGATCAAAATTTTAATACATTACAGGGGTGATTCAGATGGTATGAGATTCACTGGTGTGTTCTACTGGAGGCTTAATATTTATCCCAAAGGCATCAATTTCACTTACAGCAACAGAGCTCATTGGTTGCAAAGGGTAACCACACTGACTCCTGAGGCATGCCATAATCCAACCTTGAAGGGAAACTTTACAAACCAAAACTGAACAAGAGAGAGGGGGACTCACCATCATTAGAGAAAGCATAATGCTAGCTACCTGTAGGTCTCTAGGATTAGGAAGCCTGGCTGGGCGGGGGACATAGCAGGCACAAACACTGTCACCAACACAATCAACTCTTATTGCTGGAGTTCTTAGGGTCAAAGCCTGATACCATCAGCCCTAACAAGTAAGGCTCAGCCAACCATCCTCGAATAGGCCAATTAAAGAGATAAGTAAAAGTGAAAAGCAGACAAAGGAGATGTATTTAATGTAGCCATTAGAAAGAGGAGCAAAGAGGTCCAGTAAAGGAACAGAACTAATAGAATGAATATGTGTTATAAAAGGGAATTTATTAAACTGACTTGCACAGTAGGGCCTAGGCAGTCCAACAATTGTAAGACAGGCTGAGAACCACCTGGTAGCTGCTCATTCCAAGAGGCTGGTTGCCTCAGCAGTTGTAATACAGCACTGAAGTCCTAAGGAAATCCCTATAGAGTCTCTGGTCTTCAGTTCACATCAGAAACCAAAAAGCTAGAGTCTGATATCAGGGAAGGATGGTGCTGGTGGCAGCAGCAGGAAGAACAGGATAGATGCACTCACCAGTAAGAAGGGAAGGAAAGCAAGCAAGCCTGTCTTTCTTGGACCTCTTTATTTCTGGTTGCTGTGGAAGGTGCTACCCACTCTGGAAGAGGATCTTCTCCCCTCAGTTAATCTCTTCTGGAACTGTCATCAAAGACCTGTCAAGAGAGAGGGTCTTTCAGTTGATTCCAAAGCCAACCGAGTTGGCAGTCAAGATTAATTATCATATCCAGTGACACCCCTCCCCTGAATCCATCTTTAGCATACAGACATGAGATTCAGAGTTTGGAAGGAGGTATCATATTTTTATCTTACTTTAAGTATTTTCAAGACAGTCTCACGATGTAGACCTGGCTGGCCTGGAACTTGATATGTAGACTAGGTTGGCCTCAGATTTGTCAGGATCCTTCTGCCTCTGACTCTTGAGTGTTTGAATTAATGCATATGCTACCATTCCCAGCTGAGGTTCCAGTTTACATAAAGGGAAAGAAGTATTCATATAACTAAGCAGTTCTGATCTGCATGTGGTCCTGTCCATAACTGACCCATCATTGTCTCAGCTCCAATGTGTCCTGCATGGTGATCTCATGAGACAAATGACTAGGAGACCAGTTCCTCCTCTGGCTGGCACCAGGGCTTCAGTGTTTCCCTGCCCCCAGCAGAGGAAATTCCAATTCCTTGGGATTCATTGTGTCAATAATCTGAGAGCCGAAGGGAGGGACGGAAGTGTCTCTCTTACATTATCTTCATTCCTGCCAGAATGGTTAAAATTACCCCCCTCAATCTTCAAGGTTTTGGTGTTAAAATTCCTGGAATATACTGTGCTTGAAATACACCATAAATAGAATACAAGTAGGAACCAAGATTAGTAGAAATTCAGGTAGTGTCAGGTAATCATGCATAAGAACAACTTTTCAGTAACTTCTTGGCTTTAGTTACTTTTGGAAGGGCCAGCACAAGTGACTCTATTTTTATTGGTGGCTTTATACAGGGTCTCACTGTGAAGCTTAGGTTTGCCTCAAACTCATGATTTGATTCTTCTGCATGCCCAGCATGACTTCAATTTTGATTCAGTCAACTTCACTCTTTGTCTCTGAACATTATTCTCTGAATATATTACTGATTATCCAACCATCTGGCAGTTTGATTTCAATCAGAATGCCAAAAGAAATGTCAAAAGAATTTTGCTGACCATTTTTTATATTGATAGTATAGGCAGAATACACATTGCATAAAAGAGATCACTTGGTCACCTTGCTTGTATTAAAATTACATTTTTTAAAGTCTTAAATTTTTGCATAATATCTAAAGTTCAGACATCCAGAACTATACATTTTTAGTCATAGATACATAGGATATTAAATGTACTAAAGTTACCTGAAAATAGTTATTTATAAAGTGGTCACTTAAGACTTTAACATAAGCAGATACTTAAACCCTGACTTTGTTATGACAGTTTCCCAAGTAGTTAAAAGCCTGACAAAATCAGCAAAAACATAAGCAATTATCTTTAAAAAAGGTAATATTTTGTTCTTTCGACTAATACTTTCTTGATGTTACTAAGACCAGAATAATTTTTAAAGAAATCTTTATTGCTCTAGGCATAGAAAATTAGGTTCTAGTTTTACATTGGTACATTACATTTTTACCTTGGAAAAATCTTTTAGATAAATTCACATTTCATCTTGAAACATCATTTACAAAGTTTTTTAAAATGGCATCGATTACCATAAACAGACATCGCCAGGTACATAAGTACATCTCACATATGTGAAAACCATATTTAACTAGAGTTATGTAGTGGTCATTAAAAGATTTTAGCCTAAACAGAAATTTGAATTATTAGTCCTGCCCCCTCACCAACAGGGTCTCAAGGACTTCTCAAGCTCCTGAGAAAAAGGAACCCAGCTGATAAGCACCCTGGTCTTTGAAGTCAAGAGAAGCGGACTTTTCTCCACTGTTTGGCCAACACAGCAGGCTTCCCTTTTGATCTCTAAAGACAGGTTTTAACAGTCCTACTCTCCCACTTCCTGCCCCCTCAACTTTAAAAAAAAATACATCTTCCCACCTTCTGCAGGAAGCAGAAGCCTCCCCCTTAAAAGACCCCAGCTCACAAGCTAGGGCAGACATTTTCCCTGCCTGGAAGGGAATCTGTCCCATGTGTTCCTTTGCTAATAAACCCTATTCCGATGGAGTTTTATCTGTGTCCTGGTGCTTTCTCCTGATCAACTCTATCTGTTCACTTTCTGGCTACCTTATCTATCAGATGGTGCCAAAGCCCGGTTCTTACTTCAATGGACCCGCCTGGACTTCTCTAACGCCACTAATTTGGCTTTCAGGCACACTCCCACCTTTCTTTTCTCTCTCTCCTCCTCTCCTCAGCCCTCTGCTTTGCTTTCACCTTTTTCTGGCTCTCCTCACTGGGGAACACACTCTGCCTTGCCTGTGTCTTCTTTTGATCTCCTTTCCCATCGATTTTCATCACTCAGGGACAGCACTGTGATCTCCATGATGGACCTGCTTCATCTGTTCACTACCTCAATTCCTCCACCCACCGCTCGCCACTGGCATCTCACCCCCCCCATCCTTTGCCATGGGCCTGTGAGGTCTGCTGTCTTTCATCGTTTTTCCCTGTCTTTCTCCTCTTCCACTGCCTTTCTTCCTCACTTTATTCAGGATGATTTCTGAAACCGTCCAATCCAACACATGCAAATGCTCTAGATCCTTCTCCTCTCCCTCCCCCTCCCATACTAAAGCTTTCCACTCCCTGCCTTATGCCTGCCAGCCTGCCACATGTCTGACCTCCCATGCAGGCTTTAAACTTGCATGACCCACAAGGCTTTTTTTACCTTCCTGCTATTCACCCCCTCCAGGCAGCTGCCAAGATTGCCAGCTTGCCTGCCCTAGGAATTTTTTCTTTAACATTCTAATAAAATGATAAAAGTTTCCAGCTGGGCCCATTCTTAAATTCTCTTATAAATGCAGCTAAGAACCCTTTAGGGGACTCTTTCTCCCCGTTTTGACCCAACTAGCCTAAACCAGCTGGGCAACTTTGCTGGGTCATTTAAAGAATTTCAGGTGGCTTGCCCCATACACAAACAAAAAATGTTTTAAAAGCCTTTTCTTCTCCTAAACTTTTTCTCAGGAAAAGGGGCTCGAAATTTTGATCTTACGCCCTCTTGGGCACCAAGCAACTGGTGCTCAGGTGTCTACTCTTCTAACTAGACCTAACCATCTTATATGGCCTGTTCCTCTGCTGTTCTCATGAGTTTCCTTTCCAGCATAGCTTGTGTCGAGAAATTAAGAGCTCCTGGGAACATGGCTTCCCATTCACAGCTACAATAGTTGGTGAGAAACATGGATTTCTTTGATTTGCTTTTCTATTTAGGTCACACACACACACACACACACACACACGAATCTGAAGGTACTTTCTTCTTTAATAGCAAGCCTAATCTACTGGTACCAGGGGTGCCTAGGATTCTCTTGCAGTTTATTTTTGTTTTAGTTTCTTGATGACGTCATAGAATAAACAATGCATTTCTAGTTCAGACTAAGGGAATAATGCCAAATCTACTCAATGGGAGTTTAAATTTTAACATCGCTTAGGGCCATTATCTAAAGGGGGTTACTTTGTGTTTT
>NW_008346543.1:59249-86916 GCF_000622305.1 Nannospalax galili
TGTCATGTGCTGTTTGAGGTCACTGAGACGCTGACTCTGGAGATGGGATTGGCCCTCCCACTTCAGACTCAAGCCTATTATCTCAAGATGTGTTCTCCAAGACTTTTCCAGGTTCAGGTTGGCCTCCTGACCCTGTGACAAGGAGAAGGAGAACAACAAAACAGCCTGAGAGTAAAGGCACTATGCAGTTGAGAACAGGTAAGTTGTAAATTAATTTCAACAGAGGGTATTACTGTCTATAATGAAACTAGCTAATGGAATTATTTTCAGTACTATTTAGATTTCATTTATTCTTAACCTAATCTGTTAATGTTTCCTTTTGTCTTTCCTGTTTCCTCTGATTTATGTTCTTAGATTGACAAGGTTTTATTAACTTCCTTCAGTTATTTAGCTTTTAAAAAGAAAAAAGATGGTACCTCAAATCTATATGAAAACTTAACTCTTTCTTTAGGCCACTAATTACCTATACAAAATGACATCTAAACTGGATGGGTAAAATCCTATTTGTTAAATACCATTTTTGTTTTTAGTTTCTTTCGTGGTGTTTTAAGATGTATTCATTTTGTTTGTCTACTTCAAAGGTGTTTTAGTTTTAAAATGCTAAACCACATTCTCAACAAAGACTATATAACTAAAAATGCATATACAGCCAACATAAATTTATGCTTCTTAAAATTAATTTACTTGGTATCATACTAATTATTAAGTAAAATCTCATACAAACTAAAAATGTTAAATTGACACCAAAATAGTTTTTCAGGCCAAAATATTCTCTCTTTAATCTACAACATGGTTCCTGGTACTAAAATATATAAATTAATTTTAAGTACCTCTCTCCCTATGTCTCTCTCTCTCTCTCCCTATCTCTTTCTCTCTTTCTCTCTCTCTCACCACTGCCCTTCTGGGGCTCTACTAAAACTCTACTAAACCACCACCCTTCTGGGGCTCATCTTCCCTCAGCCTCTATTAAACCTAAAGATCAACTTGTTCCACAAACTTCCCTCCCTTCTGGCTCACTGCGTTTTTTCCACTTTTCTCCCATCCCATTCTTTGTACTTTGTCTCCATCTACTGGCTGGTTGTGCCACACTCTCATTGCAGGGTTTTCCACTCCTCTTGCATGCCTCAAAATCACACGTGTCGGAAAACCCTTTGCTTTCTCTGGATATAGGATGCTATTTCCATAGATAGGAACATGCACTACTTCCTGTCCAGGAGAGGATCTTGCCTTTCCTCTCCCTGATGATCTAAATGTGGGACGCCACCTTCTGGGACTTGGAAATAACTCCAAAATAATAACTCGAACCCACGCAACAAAAAAGGATGCCTTCTTTTGGTGCCTGGTTCTCCTTGCTCTCATTTTTCATGACCAATGCCAAACTCCTTTTCCTCCTACTCCCTCCCCATCTCTCTCTCTTCCTCATCCGCTGCACTTTCCTGCCCAGACTCGTGATCCTGCCTCCACTCCCTATGGAGAGAGGATTTCTTTGTCTCCTGCCTGCTTGGTTCTGTCTCTACCTCCTACCCGCTTGCTCGGTTCTTTCTCTATCTCCTCTTCACTCTGTACTTAATCTGTCACTATGGGAACCATCCACTCAAAGTCTCGGGGTCTCACACCTCTTGCTTGTCTTCTTAAATCCTTAAAACAACTAGGACTTTCAAATGCAATCTGGCCAAAACACCTGAAGTTCCTGTGCATGCCTGTCTGGCCTGAGTACAAGTTAGATAATAACTCTGTTTGGCCAGACACCAGAACCTTAAACTTCAATATTTTGAGAGATTTAGAAAATTTCTGCCATTGTAAAGGCAAACAGTTTGAATTACCATACATCCAAGCTTTCTTTGAATTCTGTGCTAATCTCTCCCTCTGTGTCCCATGTTCTTCCCATCATGTTCTTCTGGCTAAGACAATTTCATGGGATCCCAATCTGCCAGGGGCCTCCACCCCTCCTCCTCCTCCCTTCCCCTCCACCTTGGCTTTTGATCCTACCATAACTGATGAACTGCCCCCAATTAGGACCCATCACCAACCTCCTCCTCCTCCCCAGCCTGAGGCACAGCCAAGTCCTCCCCATGCTCTCCCCTTGCTATACTCTCCCTTGCCTCCCATTCCAGGGCCCAACCCAGCTCTCCTCCTTTCTCCAATTCAAACTCCCTCTCCATACCATGATCTTCCCCTTCTCCAGCACTGCTCTAAGTCCATCACCTGCTCTCCTTCCACTAACTCTCCTCTACTTGAGGAAATATAAAACCTTAAATACCTCCTTACCAAATATTCCCTAGTCTCCCCTATTCTGGCTTCTAGCTCAAATAACCCATTTATCCCTCCTGTATCTAACTTCTACTTTGATTCCAGACCCTGACTCCAATACCCCTGCCACTGCATCCCCTCATGGACAGGACACGACTCCCATCTTTCCCACTCCAACAGTTATAAAGTCTAAACAGAATTATAGTACAGTTTGCCTTAATTGATTATACTGGAGGTTGTAAACATCAATTTGATAATGTATAACTATGTACCAATTGCTTTTTTCCACCTAAAGCAAGGTTTTGGTAGACCAATCTCTAAACTACATAAGGTAAAAGATTTACATGGAAACTTATAAAACACAATATGTACATGGGTAATATTAACTTATTACATTATCTTATGTATATGATTTAGATACCACGTTCTTTTAATAAGATGATGCTACACACTACTTTCTTTTGAGTCAAACAACTACCATCTTCATGACTTCAGCTGTGTCCACTAACAAAAAACATCATCACAATTGGACTTGTTGACTTTAGTATTTAATTAAAGGAGGAGGGGTAAACAGGGTCATTGGACCCTCACCTGAGTATCCAGCTGCTCTTCCCAGCCAACTGTATGTAATTTGACCATAATTATACGGTCTCCTGGACTTCGGGAAGACTAAAGTATATTATCTGAAAAAGGTTAGAAAGAGAAGGCTTGATCCATGCTGGGTTAAGGCTTTCCAATGATCACATGGTCTCCTGGCTTTGGGGAGGACTAAAGTATATTATCTGGGGAAGGCTAGGAAGAGAAGGCTTGATCCATGCTGGGTAAAGGCTTTCCAGTGTGCATACTCTCAGGTCACTCATACGCTTCAGCAACCCCTCAGTCATCTCTGTAAGTAAGCTCAGTAAATTCATTGGTTCCCCAGAAAAACTTTAATGTAATCAAACATTGGTTTGATACTACAACCTGAAAAGGGGAAAAACATTGCTTAGTATCCCCAGGAAAGGAATTCTCAAAATAGGTAAAAAATTTGTTTGTTAATGTTATTGTGTCTCATGGTCATTAAAAAAAGAAAATGGAAAATTGGAGGATGTTGGAAGGATATGAGAATGAAGACATTTTTTAAAGAAGGATTTATGTATGAAAATTATGATTGCTGGGTATTTCCAGAATTGACAGAGAAATGAGAGAGCTGGGCAGGTGATGAAAGTCTGTGTAGGGTTGTTACAATATAACAAGGATGAGACAGGGATAATGTGTAGACAATCTTGAAATTTCTAGGATTGTAACTTAGTCTACTAGTCTAAGGATGTCTAGTCAAGGTTTATTTAAGGATGTTGCCCAAGCTCTATCTACATAGTACATGGTAATTAAAAGTACCAGACTGGTGTAACTAACCTTATTGGATGTTTAATAGCCAGACTCTAAGGCCTATATTAATCTGGTCAGAAGGATTTAAAGGGACAAATGTTTGTTCCTTGCCCTCCAAGATCAAACAAGTTCTCGAAATGTCCTGTAATTTTGGCGAGTCACCTGTCCTCTTGTTCAGGGAGGCCATGGAGACCCCAGAAGATGGACTTAAACCAGTGTCCAGTCTGCAAAGAGGAGGGTCAACACAGAGGAAACCATTTCCTCCATGCTTCCAAGTGAAGCCCTGGTCAAGCAGGACCTTTTGACTTATCTTCACACAGATGGAACTGGTAAAAAAGCCTGAGGAGCCAGCCGCCCCCCAAGCCCATGTGACCCCTGAGGTCCAAATCCTCATATGACCTTAAGAATAAAAATAAATTGGTTTATTTGGGCCAACAGTATGGTCTTAAATACCCAAAAGGAAAGTATAATCAAAAATTAAAGTCATCAGTATATTTGAAGTGTTCAAGGGATTACACAACCCAGACATTATATGTAAGTTCTTATGTTATTTAGACTATTATCTCTCATCAATGATTTTGTTCCTAATAAGACAATGCTACTCAGATGTAAGACTTCAAATCTTGGAGTACAATATTGTAGTACCCACCTACAGCTAAGGGAGGCAACCCACTATTGTTCTAGCCTAAAAAATTAAATGATGGCTAAATTTTTCTCTCCCTATCTAGAAGCCTTTAAGAGATAACTAACACTGATTCTAGCCACTCCAACAGCTATCAAAATGCCTGAAAACAAATCCTGAGTCCATCACTCTCAAGTTCAGCTTTGGCAGAAAAGAAAAAAAAAAAAAAAGAAAGAAAAATGAGCTACTACCTTGGTGCTAACCATTGCTCCTTGCCTCTTCAGATATTTTCAGGACCAAAATCCAAAAACTAACTCTTACTCTCATACTAATTTTAATCAGTTGTTACTTTCCTTCCCTCTACATGTATGCAAGTGCCTGTCAACCATCGAGGACCCTGTTGAGATGCATAAAGAAGGAACCCTCCGCTGTCTGATCGACCCCTAATACAGACCCCCCAAATCGACCCTGTGCAACAGGAGGTAGCAAGACGACAATGGTGCCCCCATCCTATAACACAAAAGGCTGGAATGTTAAGGTTCAGATAGCACCCCCCCGTCACCAACAGGGTCTCAAGGACTTCTCAAGCTCCTGAGAAAAGGGAATCAAGCTGATAAGCACCCTGGTCTTTGAAGTCAAGAGAAGCAGACTTTTCTCCACTGTTTGGCCAACACAGCAGGCTTCCCTTTTGATCTCTAAAGAGGACAGGTTTTAACATTCCTGCTCTCCTGCTTTCCCCCCACCCAACTTAAAAAACAAACAAACAAACAAACATCTTCCCACCTTCTGCAGGAATCAGAAGCCTCCCCCTTAAAAAGACCCCAGCTCACGACCTCGAGCAGATATTTTCCCTGCCTAGAAGGGAATCTGTCCCATGTGTTTCTTTGCTAATAAACTCTATTCCAATGGAGTTTTATCTGTGTCCTGGTGCTTTCTCCTGATCAACTCTATCTGTTCCTTCTCTGGCTACTTTATCTATCAATATCTAATTCTGTCAAAGTAGGCCAAATTGAAAGGAAGCATAAAATATTAAATTATTGTCTTTTAAGGTTGGCCCTATTCTATTAATATAGAATAATCTTACCAAGGTCTTAAATGGTACTATTTGTTTGGCATACATCTTCTATAACTCTCATTATGAAAAAGAAATTTAACGTGAGCATTTTGTGTGTGTCATAGCCTTAATAACTATCTTATGTTTATCACATGCATGTTAAAAATATTCTTGAGAGGACTAGGAAAATGACTCAGTCATTAAAGTGCTTGCTGTGCAAGTAAGAGGACTTGAGTTCAATCACTAGCACCCACCTAAAATCTGGGGCTTGTGAGATGGCTCAGTATGAGCAGCACTTGCTGCTTTTGCAGAGGACCTGGGTTTGATTGCTAGCACCCATATGGAGGCTTATGACTGGCTAAAACTCAAGATCCAGAAGATCAGACACCCTTTTCTGGCCTCTGCAGGCACCAGGCAGTATATGATATGCATACATGCAGGCAACATACTCATGCACATAGAAAAAATAAAGATAAAATACTTAAAAAAAAAAAAATAAAGCAGCCGGGCGTGGTAGCACACGCCTGTAGTCCCAGCATTTGGGAGGCAGAGGCAAGCGGATCTCTGTGAATTCAAGGCCAGCCCGGTGTACATAGTGAATTCCAGGACAGCTGGGGCTACAGGGAGACCCTGCTTCAAAAAGATAAAATAAAATAATATAAAATTAAATTAAATTAAATTAAATTAAGTTAAAGCATAGTGGTACTGCCTTGCAGTCCTGGGACTGGGAAGTTCCCTGGGGTTTGCTAGCCAACCAGTCTAGCTGATTTGACTCAATGACTGCAAGCTTAGTAAGAAGACTTATCTCAGAAAATAAGGTGGTGAGCAACTGAGATTTTTAATGTCAACCTCTATACAAACACACACACACACACACACACACGTAAGCAAGCATACACAAAAAGAAAATATTACTGAAAAAAATCAGTAATCTAATAATAGGAACTTGCAGTCTCAGTTTCAAGAACTAACATTTTAATGTTCCAGACAGAAGCCATTCAATCAGGAAGGAAGCTGAAATTAACATTTCAATTAGTTAACAATTTAGTTAGGCCTGGCTGAAGTGAAATCCTTGTATAACCAGTTTTCATTCAATCCCAGATTCTACAGTTAACTGTTCATTTCCTGCTGGGTGGGTCTCTGGCTCTCTGCCCTAGGAGTGCAGGTGGGCTCTGCAGGTCGGCAGGTCCGTGGCAGTCGTGGCGAGTGCAGACTTTGCGCCAAGCTGCGGGAGGCTCAGGCTAGCTGTGGGACGCTCTCACTGTGCCCGCAGGACGTTGGCCACCGTCCCACTAGCCGAGGCGGGGAGCGCAGGAACAGCGAACGCTAGTGAATGTTGACGGAAGGACAGCTTCTTCCGGGAAGACTGCTCACAGGTGGGTCCCAGGTGCAGTGAAACACAACTCAGCTCCAGACAAATTCAGTGATACAGCTCTGCTTTATTAGGGGGAAACTAGAGAATTTAGAGTGTGCAGGCAGTAACAAAAGCCTCAGCTGATAGGTGCTCTGTAGTATGCTTCATTTACATGTGGCGTGGGCTTCTATGCTGTCAGACAGTGCCTGATTAAAACCTGGTAGTTTCTATGCCAGAGGTCATGTATCCGATAAGGCATCTGTGGCGGCCACTTCAAAGTGAGCCAGGAGGAGAGCAGGAGGCGCCCTGCTGAAAAGGGGAGTCTTTCCATCAGGTGCCAAGCCGGCCGGCGGCTATCCAGACATGGAGAGACTGTGACCCTAACAGCAGGGTTCCCCAACAATTTCCTGCACTTTAGCTAACTACTTTTTCAGAGAGGGGGGGAGGTCAGACTGAGGCAACAGCTCCTATATAGTAATGTAATCCAAAATCATCCCAAACACTCATATTTACACACACACACACACACACACATACATACACACATTTTTAATTTGGCATACCAAGAACAGTAATTTCAGCATGAAATAGTCAAGAAAAAAAAATTTAATGAAGTAGCCAGAGGTTTATTACACAGTTATTTTTATAAATTATAGGAGCAGATTAAGTTTTGTCCTATGCTATTTTAGACACAAAATGACACAAAAACATTATATTAATTGTAGTGCACTATATATTATATGAATTACCATTATATTAATTCCTAGTGCACTAGCTAAGACCTTATAAGTTTACAGATGAGTAGTCAGCTATAATTCTCCCTAGACATCAAGATAGAACGGACTTAATTTTTTTTATGGTTATGTACATCACAATAGGTATGTCCTCAACATTCTTTTTTCTCTGTGGCCCGAATGGTTCAACAGAACCCAAATGTCTCAGAAGACTCTTTCTTGTCATTTGGGAGAAGCCCAAAAGGTTAATAGCTCTGTGGTAGGTGAATGTGAAATTTCCCCCATAGGTTCCTATGTTTGTATTTGTTATTGGAAGATTGTGAAATGGCAAAGCTAACTCCATTTTGCCTTAGCTGACTTTTGCTTTACCCTGTGTTTCCATCCAGCCATTCCCACTGCAGCCAGCCAGGCAGAATGTCTCATGCAGGTAGTTTCAGGAAGTACATTGTTTCTAGAATACTGGGAAACTTACAAGTAGCCAGGTAGCATCCTCCTATTCAGCTATACCTGCATCTCCATGGAGCCCATTTCTGCAATTCTGAGAAAATTGTTTGTTTTTCTTACCGAACTTTTTGACTAAAAACATTTTTGTTATGCTGAGCTTTAATCACAGCACTCAGGAAGCAGAGGCAGGAGGATCTCTGTGAGTTCTAGGCCAGCCTGGTCTACATAGTGAGTTCCAGGCCAGCTGGGGCTACAGGGAGACCCTGTCTCAAAAAACAAAAAAAAACCCTCTTTGTTAACTAACTTTCCCCTGGTCTGGTGTAACTATAGTGATCGGATGTAGCTCTAGTTGTTGGCTTTGCCCCTGGCATGATGCAATTGGATTTTAAGCTTTATAAACCCTGCCTTGCTTCTCCTCAGGGTCAAGAGCTCTTTTGGGTGTTAGCCCTGTCTTTGAACACAGGCTATTAATAAAGGCTACTAATTCAGCCATCACTATGTGGTATGCCTCTGTGCCTCTTGCACTATTACAGTGAAAACTTTAGAAGTGGAACCTTGCTAGAGGAAGTGGGTCAGTACAGCTAGGCTTTGAGGATTTATAGCCTACTCCCATTTCCTGTATTCTCTCTGCTTCCTAACTGTGGATGCAATTTGATCATTTACCTCATACCTCTTCTTAAACTGTAATCCAAAAATCCCTTAGTTGCTTCTTGTCAGGTAGTTGATCACAGCAGTGAGAGGAGTAACTACTACAAACCCAGATGATTCAACAAAACCCAAACAGTTCAAAAGAGCCTCCAAGCCAACAGGAAGGCAAATCTTGAGGTACACCAATTGGGAAGAACTTACCAAAAGTCAGGCCTCATCGAGAGTCCAAAACAGGGACTGGAAAGATGGCTTAGCACTTAAGAGCAGTTGCTGCTTTTGCAGAGGACCTGAGTTTGGTTCCTAGCATCTACATCAAGTGGATCATAGCCACCTGTAACTCCAGTTCCAGGGGCTCCAACACCTGCACACACATGATGCATATAAACACACACACACACACACACACACACACACGAATAAATAAATCTTTGGGAGTCCAAAAAGAAAAGTCCAAACACTCATTTCTTGCTCAACCAAATAAGGATAGAAGGCTGTTTAATGTCTAGAAATATAGATCTCAAACTAGATTACACAGTGGTTAAGATTTTACAACCACTTAGGTAGGTCCCACCAGAGGAAGAACTAAACTCACTCCACATCGCCTTAATCTATCCATGCAGCTCTGTTGCACCTGTATGTGACACTACCCCATGCTAGAGTGTCAATAGACAACCTAATCTCCCAAAAGAGTAACAATATAATAATTGTTAACAATATGATTTAAGGCTTACAAAGAAATCAGAGCATATGCATTGCAAGAAACAAAAGTACTGGCAGAAAATTTCCCCAAAGAAACCCAGACTTCAGACTTACTAGACAATTAATTAAAAAACATTTCTTTACTATAACCCAAGAGTTAAAGGAAAAACATGGACACAGAACTAATGGAAATCAGGATGAGCAAAATAAAAATATTAATAAAGAGAGAAATTAGGAAATGGAACCAGAGATCTTGTGGCTGAAATGTACAATAACAAATGAAAAACTGAGAGATTCAGCACTAGACTTTGTTAGGGATCAGATCTGCAGTAGCCCCCTCCCCAACAGAGCCTCATGGTTTTGCAAGCCCCTGCAAATGCAGGGACTGAGTTAATGAGCACCCTGGTTTTTGAAGACAAGCAGACTCTTTGCACCTTTTTGTCAAAGACCTGGAAGCTTCCTACCTCCCAATTAAAGCAGCTGTGATCCACTGTAGGGGGCATCAGCCTCTCACAGATCCCATAGCTAGAGGTAATAACCTGGCAGACAAGACGGCTAAGGAAGCTAGTATGACCCTCTGCCCTGCTGATGGTTTACACTTCTTGGCACCAACAGGAATGTCCCCCTTCTATCCTGCTCAACAATGCAGAAGCCTCCTGGACAAAGGGGCCATCCAGGGGCCAGAGGGATGGTTGCTTCTATCAGACAAGTATTGCCTGCCTGAGGGACAAGCCTCCTCTTTTTAACCCATTTACATTATGTTTTTTCATGTAGGTGCTTGTTTGCTCTACAAGTTCCTGAAGCCTCTCACCAAACTTTTTGTACTCCTTACAGAGGTCACCAGGCAGTGTTCGGTTGTTTCTCTGTGGGGCAGAAGCCACCCTCCTCCATCTTTTAAACCTCACCAGCACCGGGGGGGGGGCCCTCCCAGGTGTCAACTGGCAGACTTTACCCACATGCCTACTCACAAAACACGTAAGTAGCTCCTGGTTTGGGGAGATACATTCTCAGGATGGGTAGAAGCTTTCCCCACAACAGGTGAAATAGCAGATATAGTGGCTGTCCTTACTCAAATCCCTCCCCTCTACATGACTATTTACCTGCCTTCACCCTTCTAAGAAAACTACTCAGGGAACATGCTGACCGGATTATTCCTCAGGCTTCTAAAGGCCACACTGACCACCCACTTCAACCTAGAGATCATGCCTACCTGCGGGTTCATACCCAACAGAAAGGAGTGAAGGAAACCCTCCAGCCGTGGTGGACCAGTCCTCACCTGGTGATCCTGTCTACCCCAACAGCAGCTAAGCTCTCGGGACAACTTGGTTGGATTCATCTCTCCAAATTAAAACTGGCCAAGGAACACAGCAAGTACCAGGCCATCAGTATCGGGCCCCTTAAATTCAAAATCTCCAGGGCCCCTCCCTTAATACCAATCCAGGAATGAGTTTTCTACTGACCCTACTTCTATTCTTCCCTCTGAACCCTACCTCAGCCATTTCCCACTGCACCTACTCACTGTGATCCTATAAATTTGAAATGTGGAATATTAATAATACAAACCGAGAATTCCAGCTCCTTAGCTCTGCTACGTGCCCACTTTCTTCATGTAACACTGTTTGCCTTAAATTTGACATGGTAGATGCCCACTATGGCAGATTCCTGTGCTTCATAGATGATCAAACCAAAAAAGGAATGCAGGGACCTGGGCAATTGGGAAGGCTGCCCCTCATGGAAATGCAACTATCATTTGCTGAGTGGGGTGGGTAAAGATGGATGGGGTAGATATGGAATGGGCACAAACCAACTCACGTAGCCGACCAGACAGACTGTAAGTGTAGCAGGGATTCAATCCTGCACAGACACAATCAGTACAAACAAAGAGTCTGTGGGGAAGTGACCTTCAAAATACTTGACCCACATTCATGGACAGGGACCACATTGCCACAGCAGGTTCCAATACACAGCTGCTGCCATAGACCACTGGCGAGTAAAGATAAAAAAGACAGTCCAGGACTCATGGCCCCAATAGGCTATGGAAGTCCTGGATCAGGCAAGGGGCCTGACAGTGAAGCAGCTTCAAGGCCTCAGTGCCTCCTGCAGTTTCTCCTGGGATCTCTACCACTAAATCTCCTGAGGAATTTCTCTAGTACTAATGTGTCCACTTGCTTCCTCTGTGCCCCCCCTACAGGGCTCACTTCTCATCCCCCTCCCAGTTTACAATGTTACCTCCCAGGCTAATACTCAGTGTTCCCAAGAACCCCTAATACAACTACATCTGCCTACCCCTCCCCTTTTCATTAACAAAATGGAATGTTGGACTCCACAAACCTCCAAATGCCCACACTCATCAAGCCGTACTATCACAATTCACAATTAAGGGCAATACTGCTCTAACCTCAGGACTGCTCTTTCTCTGTTCCTCCAAAATATACTCCTACATCTCTCCACAGATTGAGGACACCTGCTCTCCAGTCAGTCTCATACCCAAACTAACCCCATACACACTGGGAGAGGTGTATGATGTCTTATCCATAGGGAAAGAAGGGACCAGAACAAGGAGGTCAGCCACCTTGGCAGGCCTGGTAGGAGTTACCCTGGTGACATCAATAGCAGCCACTGGACTCACAGCTGGAGGTTTGGGACACACACCGATCTCAACCCAACATCTCTCCCAGGAAATAGAGGACTTCAGATGGGAACTCACCTCAATAATGGAAACTACAGCCCAGTCAATCCAGATCTCACAACAGCAACTACCCTCCCTAGCCAAAGTTGCCCTCCAGAAAAGGTGAGCCCTGGATCTGTTAACTGCAGAAAAAGGGGGAACCTGTATTTTCTTGGGTGAAGAATGCTGCTATTTTATCAACCAATTGGGTAAGGTGGAGCATGATATAAAATGTCTCCAGCAGGTAGCCAAGGATCTTTCACTTAAGAATTCCCAGTACCAGCAGTCACCTCAATGGGATATTTTTACAGGATTAACTCCCTGGCTTCTGCCCTTACTCGGCTCCCTGCTTTTTATAACCTTGGTGCTAACCATTGCTCCTTGCCTCTTCAGATATTTCCAGGACCGAATCCAAAAATTAGCTCATACTAATTTTAATCAGTTGTTACTCTCCTTCCCTCCACATGTATATGAGCGCCTGTCAACCATTGAAGACCCTGTTCAGATGCACGAAGAGGGAACCCCTGTTGTCTGACAGACCCCCTAATCCAGCCCACCCATGTCGACCTTGTCCAGCAGGACGTAGCAAGACAACAATGGCACCCCCTATCTTATAACACAAAAGGCTAGAATGTTAGGGTTCAGATCTGCAGCAGCCCCCTCCCCAACAAGGCCTCACAGTTTTGCAAGCCCCTGAGAATGCAGGGACTGAGTTAATGTGTACCCTGGTCTTTGAAGATGAGATAAGCAGACTCTGCACCTTTTGGTCAAAGACAGCCTGCTTCTCCTTTAATGATCTTGGAAGCAGAACAGGTGCCTGCACTTCAGTTCCATTAATGTAGGACCTTTCTTGGTACAAGCTATTTCCCCCTGATAAGCTTTACAATGTATAGACTCCTTACCCCATAACCCAGATCCTGGCTGACAGAAGGGGATGGAAGGGGCAGTTTTAATAGAAGCTGTTCTGATAAACCCTGGGCTTCCTCTCTCCCACCTAACTTTAAAAAAAAGAAAGTTCTTGCCTTCTGTATTCCCTGAAGCCCCCCATAAAGACCACCAGCCCACAACCTATAGGCTGACAACTTCCCTATCCTGAAGAGAATTATTCTGTGCACTTTTCCTCTGCTAATAAACTCTATCCTTCCAGAGTTTTGTCTGTGTCCTGGTGCTTTCTCCTGATGGACCTGATTCACCTATCAGACTTCAACAAAAGAATTGGACAATGCATGGTAAATGAAATAATTCTGTCTGAGATGCAGAGACAAAAAGAATGAAGAAAAGTAAAAAGCCTGAGGAAAGCGTAGGTTTCACCATGAAGTGAACTCCTGCATGTTATGGGAGTCCACTAAGGAGGAAAGTGAGAAAAAGACCCAAAGAATGTTTAAAGAATTAGTATTACAGCCTCTCAAATTTGATAAAACATAAGCATTTACAAATCCACAAAGCTCAATGAACTCTGAGTGAAACTCAAAGAAAACACTGAGACTTATCGTAATAAAAGTGGTCATAATACAAAGAGCCAATATAGTAGCACACACCTGCAGTGCTCAAGAGGACAGCTGCAAGCTCAGACAAGCTTACATACAGAGTTCCAGGCCAGCCAGGGTCTCATTGCAAGACCCTATCTCAAACAATAAAAATAAAACATCAAACAAAAAAAGAGAGAATCTTTAAAAGCTGCAAGAAATATATAACACTTCCCATACAAGTTATAGTTGGTAAACTTATACACTTATGGCTAAGTATTTTTTGATAAGGGTGCTAAATCCATTTGATAAACGAGTCTTTTTTTTTTTTTTTTTCAATGCATGATGCTGGAACAATAGGATTTCCACATGCAAGAGGCTGGCCCCTACTTCACACCGTGCATAAGAAGTAACTCAATATCAATGACTCAAATATAAAAGCTAAACCATAAAACTCTTAAAAAGAAATATAGGAGTATTTCCTCCCAATATAGGAGTATTTCCTCCCAATATAGGAGTATTTCCTCAAATATAGGAGTATTTCCTCAAATATAGGAGTATTTCCTCACAATCTTGGGTTTGGCAATGATTTCTTAGAGGTAACTGTCGGAGACCATGCTGCCTGGCAGCCCTCCCTGCCCCCCAGGGCAAGCATCCTCTGGAGAACTTGCTGATCAGTCCTCCCTGTCCCCCTAAGACAAGCAACCCTTCCGATGAGTTAAGATAAGTTTGAACAACCACCAATTTTCTTAGCCTGCAACCAGACCATGGCGCCAGGTCCCCTCATCCTAGGGACATTCACTAACCCGTTGAGACAACACCTTCCCTCCCTCTTCCCTAGCTAACTTCCCACTTCAGCCCGTATAAGAATCCCCGTGGAAAAATAAACTTTGGCAGCTTGATCAGAGTTCTTTGTCTTGCTGTCATTCTTCGTGTCTCTTGTCCCATCATTCCAGGTCCCTGGGAGTTCGAGTCTCCGTCTCCCGCCCTGCTGGCCGGGGCAGATAACACCAAAAATACAGGTAACAACAACATAAACTGGGCTTCACACAAATTTAAAAAAATCTTTTTTTGGTCTTTTTGAGACAGGGTCTCGCTGTAGCTCCAGCTGGCTTGGAACTCACTATGTAGACCAGGCTGGCCTTAAATTCACAGAGATCCACTTGCCTCCACCTCCAGTGTACTGGGATCAAAGGTGTGCACCACACCTGGCTCAAATTAAAAATTACTGTATATTGAAAGATACTGCTTTACTATGAATCTAAAACATCTCCCAAAGCCCTAGCACACATATGGTGGCTAACAACCATCTGAAACTCCAGTTTCAGGGGATCTGACACTTTCTTCTGTCTTCCTCGGGCATTGCACAACTTGAGTGCACTTACACACATGCAGGCAATACACTCATACACATTAAAAAAATTGTGAATATAATACTGATAGGTAAAAAGTTGGTGGAGAATGAGCGAATGGAGGATGAGGCACCAAGACACAGATAAAACTCTCAGTGGGATAGAGCTTTATTTCACATGGGACACATTCCCTTCTGGGAGCGGAAAATGTCTGCCCACAGATTGTGAGCTGGGGCTTATATACAGGGGCTTCAGGGTGCTGAAGGCAGGAAGTTTTTTGGGAAAAAATCAAACGGGAAAAGCCAGGAAAAGCAGGGCTTGTAAACCTGGCTCGGTTAGGTCTGCCAGCCAGGATCTGGGTCAGGAAGTGTTAAGGGAAAAGCTGCTGTACTAAACAGCTCCTAAACTCTCGGTTAACAGACAGGATCTGCTTATCTTGTCTTTGGAGATCAGAGGAAAGGCAGGCTCCCTCTTAGAAAAATCTGCTTCCCTTGACTTCAAAGGCCAAGGTTCTTATCAGCTCAGTTCCCTTTTTCAGACTTGAAAAATCCAAAATCCTGTTGGGGAGGGGGGAGGCTGCTGCTGTTTGAAACTCTAATAAATGCCACTGATTGCACACACACACATCAATGGTTGTTATTAGGAAGAGCCAGGTTCCCAAAGGAAAAGAAATGCTTTTAACAGAAAGGAAAGAAATAGTAAATAAAACAAAAAGCAACAACTTTTTTAGGAGATAGCTTGGCTAATTTGGTTAGCTTTATAGTAGCCCCACAATGTTCCATTTTATTCTGAAATAAATCATGAGGAGGTGAGAAGTCAATGGAGTGTGTGACTGGTTTTCCTGCCTCCTCATCTAGCACACCTAGTTAATTCTACTTGTACATTTCTTCAGCGTTAAAGATAAATTAACAAAAGCGAGAAACTGGAAAACCCTTGAGGTCCTGGTTGTTATTTCACCTCGTTTTGATAAGCATGACCACCACCTCAAACTCAGGCTACAAATATGAGTAATCTTATTTATTTGCTGTAATTGAAACAATACCAGACTGGCAGAAAGTCCTGTTATTTCCATTTGAGCACATGCTCCTATGAACTATTCTAGAATAGACTACTATCCAACTTACACCATTATAAACACCAGAGAGGCAGTTCTGGTGTCCAGTTCCCAGTGGACAGCAGCTTACCTAACCTATAGCTGTGAATTCTTGCCACAGACAGAGGCTACTGTGCTATAGTCACACATTTATCCTGCAGGTGCTGAGGTACTCGATACCTGCAGCTCTATTACAAAATGAAGGCTGCCTCCAGGGTCAGGATTCACAGGTGCCCTCCTCCCTGCTGGAGAGGCAAGGGCATGAAGACATCTCTGGGAAACAGATATCCCACCTCTGAATACAAAGAAAATAGCAGCAGAGAGACCAGCCAGAAAACGAACAAGAACAACATCCTGTCTCCCCACCATCAAAGAAACAAAAAACAAACCAAAAATATCCACCAAAAAAAAAAAAAAAAAAAAAACCCCCTCCCCCCCCCAAAAAAAAAAAAAAAAAAAAAAACCCACAAAAAACCAAAAACCAACAACAACAAAGAAAAAACAAAAACCAAACTGTGACTCTAAGCAGAAAAGCCACAGCAACATCAAGGTGCAGGCTCAGCTGGTTCTTTTCACTGGGAGCATTCTGAACACAGGCAGAAACTCCCTTCTGCTCTATTGTTTATTTTTTATGTTTTGACTTGGTTTTGATTTTGGTTTTAATTTTTTGACATACGGTCTCACTTAGGCCAGGCTGACGGAGAACTTGTGATCCTCCTGCCTAGAACTGGGAGAGCAGGCAGGCCCACCAAGTGTGATTTTTGATGTTTGCAAAGGGCCATTCCGGGACACCAGTAACTAAAGCAAAGGGCTTGGGGAGGGGCCTTGGGGAAATTAAATGGCAAATGGATTGCCCATGGCACAAACCAGAGTGGCCTAGGAAAAGCAGGGATTAGCCTAAACTGGTCACCAGCCCCTTTTCCCCCACCTTCCCCACAGCACTGGTTCCAAGACTTTCCACTTTCTAAGGGATGTTCTTGACCTTTAACTATTTTAATTAGTCATTTTATTTTGACCCGTATGTCCTTTTCCCAGGTTCCCCCCAGCGACGACATCTGGCAGAAGCACCATACAACCAGTTGAGAGACACTGACACAGCAGCAAAGAGCGTGTTCCTCATCAGAAAAAATTATTTTTTAAAGCTAGTTGGTTCCTCCCTAAACCCCGGCACCCACCTATCTGCTCCCCTTTGCTGTAACTGGCTCTTTCAGGAGCCGAAATCATAGAGCGCATAACCTTTTAGCACTGGCTTTTTTGTCACTCTGGGGAGATTTCCTGGATATTTAAGCCAGGTTTCTCCACAGTCTCATCCCGTTTGACTGCTAGTGGTACACTGGGCGTTTTGTTGTTTTAACTGGATCTATGCAGTGGATGTGGGAGAAGGCCCTGGGCAGGAGGGCACCTCTCCCCGTCTCCCAGCACAGGCTTCCAGCCCAGTCTCCATCAGCAAGGAGCCAAACTTGTCCTGCCCCCGAGGTGGGGGGGTGGCCCTGCGGGCAGCCGAGGGACTATGTGGGCGGGTGGGGGCGGGGCCGAGCCTGGGGGTGGGATCCGGTGGCGGAAGTGGCCCGGACTCCAAGGTTCCGGCGCCCCGGACGGAAGGCAGGCTTTTAGGAATTAGAGGCTCTGAACCTGGCACGGTCGCGCGTCCGTCCCTGAGAACGAGGTACAGTCTGGGGCGTGCGCTATCGGGAAGATGCACGTCACACGTTGGGGCCTGGGGCTGGGGGTAGGCTGCAGGACTGAAGAGGTCTCTTCTGTGTTGTCGCTTGCCGGCTAGACTGCGGGCTTGTGTCCGTGGATCCGCGCACCTTGAGTCTTTTTTGAAAGTATCAGGCGCTACTACATGTTAGGCCCAAGTGATAATCCCATTTCACCAACCCTCATCCGGTAGCGCAGCTGCTGGTCTCTGCATATAACCAAAGGGCAAAGGCAAAAGGGAGCCAAGAAGAGTGTACAAGGTGCCATCCCTTACCCAGGCTCCTTCAAGTCGCTGGCACAAAAGAATCAGCTTCTATAACCATTAATCTGAAAACATCGGTTTCAGTAACCTCTAATCTCTGTAAATTTCAGCCAGGGAAATACAGGAGACTGAGCTGTGCAAATCATACAAGCCTCCAGTAGAGCGAGGTATCTGTAGTTATGAGAGGAAATAACCTAAGTACCCTAGGATAGGGAAATGGGCATAGAAGAGAAGGCAAGCAGGCAGGCAGTGATGTCGTTACACGGTGACATGCCGGCTGTGAGAATGACCAGCATGGGGCTTAACTGTGTGGAAAGAGGCACAGGAAGTGATACAGTAAAAATTTCAAAATTGCTGCTGGATGTGAAAACAAATTACCTTTATCTCTAAATATCAGAGCCCAACTCATCATGTTGTATCCACATGGCCTCCCCCCTCCACCATTGGGTAACCACACTGTTCCCAACTAAGGACACTTACTGCTGTGGATGGGCTAAGGTACATGGCTGAGGGTGAAGAGCCTGCGTTGGAGCTGCCTATGTTCCTGTTTCCTATACTATGCCTCTAGGAGAGTTACCTACAAGAAAATCCAACTCCAAGGCCAAGAGTAACTGTCAGACAGCCGGGAACATACTGTAAATGTAAACTTGGCCAAGTGATGATGGGAGTATGAGGTTGGAGACCCTGAAGAGTGTAGAGTGGACTTCATAGCTAGTTTCAGCAGTCCACTTGACACAAACCTGGCAAGGGAAAACACCAACCAAAAACTTGCCTAGATCAGCTTGGCCTGTGACCATGTCTGTGAAGCATTTTCTTTTTTTTTTTTTTTTTTTTTTTTAATGTAAACTTGGCCAAGTGATGATGGGAGTATGAGGTTGGAGACCCTGAAGAGTGTAGAGTGGACTTCATAGCTAGTTTCAGCAGTCCACTTGACACAAACCTGGCAAGGGAAAACACCAACCAAAAACTTGCCTAGATCAGCTTGGCCTGTGACCATGTCTGTGAAGCATTTTCTTTTTTTTTTTTTTTTTTTTTTTTAGAGACACGAGCTGTCATGGAACTCACTATGTCTATGTAGACCAGGCTGGCCTTGAACTCACAGAGATCCACCTGCCTCTGCCTCCCAAGTGCTGGGACTACAGGTGTGTGCCACCATGCCTGGTTTCTTTCTTTCTTTCTTAAAATTTATTTTATTATTTTTATTTTATGGTGTAAGCGTGTATTGCCTGCATGTAGGTAAATGCACCTGTGTCCTACAATGCCCACAGAAGACAGAAGAGGCTGTTGGATCCTCTGGAACTGGAGTTACAGACAGTTGTTAGCTGCCATGTGGGTGCTGGGATTTGAACTTGGGTCTTCCGCAAGAACAGTCCGTGTTCTTAACTGCTGGGCCATCTCACCAGCCCACAAGGAAACAGAGTCTTTTTTTAAATTTTATTTTTATGTGCATGTTTGTATTGCCTGCATGCATGCATGTAAGTACACCCGTGTCATGCAATGCCCGAGGAAGACAGAAGAGGCCGTTGGATCCTCTGGAACTGGAGTTACAGACAGTTGTTAGCTGCCATGTGGTGCTGAGATTCAAACCTGGGTCTTCTGCAAGACCAGCCAGTGTTCTTAACTGCTGAGCCATCTCTCCAGCAAGGCATTTTCTTGTTAATTAATGTAAGAGGGCCCCACCCACTGTGGGCAGTGCCATTCCTAGGCAGGTGGGTGTGGGCCATTTAAGAAAGATAGCTGAGCAAGACAGAGGGAGCAAGCCAGTAAGCAGCTTTCATCTGTTGGTTTCTGCTTCAAGATCCTGCCTTGGCTTCTGTCTATGATGGACACCTGTAAGCTAAAATAAAGTAAGTTGCTTTTGGTCATGGTGTTTATCATAGCAACAGAAAGCAAACTAGGACAGCATGTCTATAGGCATTCCAATGAAGCATTTGGTCCGAACCAGGATGACTCTGGGCCCTCACTTGGAGAATCTCAGGATGTATGTTGCAAGTCTGTAGTGACCCTTTGAAAAGGTATATCAAGGCTGTACAGCTTTCCTGCTTAGGTCTTCTGTTAGGCTTAGGATAAAATCTTCACTCTGCTCTGCTTGCTTGGTTGTTCCTCACCCAGGTCCCTGATGGCATCCCCTAACACTCACCTCTTTCAAACCTCAGTCATCAGGTCAGTTCCCACTAGATCCTTGCTTCTCTGCCTGCCTGGACTTCTTTTTTTACCCCAGGTTTTTACATGGGTGGCTTATTTCACTATTCACTCACTGTTTGGGAGACCCCTTTTATAACAGAGCAGGCAGAGGAAATGTGGACTTGTGATTGATATCCACTTGATGTTTAGTGACTCTGTGAGATTTGAGAAAGTCGTCTGACTAGTGTTTTGCCAGAGAGATGAGTTAGCTTCCGCTTTGATCTGCTTAGAAATGCAGGCCATGCAGTGAAAACAGTGGGAGGAACCTGATACTTCTGTCTTCCTTCTCTAATCCCTAAAACTTAACCATCCATCCCTTTCCCTGTAAAGAGGAACCTTAAAATGATACTTGCCTGAAAAGAAAACTGGTACGGACTCCCCAGGAAGTCACGGTCAACTTTGAAGGATGAGAGAGACTGTGGTCTGAGGAAGATTTCACCTAGCAAGGCGATCTCCCACATATAATGCTCGGCATCCTCTAAAAGCCCTCAAACTAAGCACTACCACTACCACCAAGATGAAGGTTTAAAACAGAAAGTTGCCTCCATTTTCCTCAAGTCTCTCCTTGAGTAAACATCCATTTCCTTCCACCAGTTTCTGCTGCCTGGCTTGCCTGTAGAGCAGCATGCAGTAAGAGCATGGTAACACTGATTCATCTTCTATTTAAAGTGCCAGGCATGCCCCTGCTCTTTCATCAGAGAAGTACTTTATTTTCTTTGCACCATCACTATTACCATCATCAGTAGCACTGACATTGTCTAGAGCGCTTTGCTTGCTTTGCCTGCTTGTTGACTGTTTATTATCCCCCTCAAAAAGTATAAAGCTGTTCTCAGTTATTTTGCTCACCTTTGTGTTCTCACCACCTGGCTGCTGTGAATAAAGCTTCCGTGGACCAAATGGGTGGCCAAATGAGGCTGTCTCAAGTAGCCCAAGAGCCTCAAACTCCTTCTAGGTAGCCAAGGATGACTTTGAACTCCTAATCCAGGATTATATGCATGTTCTACCACTGGCCTAGGTTTCTCACTAAGGGAACTCTGGGGATCTCTGGTTAGAAACCAGATCTAAACCAACCAGCCTTATTTACAGTTGAGAAAAGACCCAGTAATGTTCAATGATACCCCCTTGACTTTCCCAGTACAAGCCTTTGTCTCGCTTACTAGCTTAACAGGAAATCTTGGGGCACAGGAAGCCTGAGGACCACTCATATTTCTTGTCTGTGGCTCATTTCCCAGGAGCTCTTCTCTGTAGCTGCCTTCATGGAACGTTCAAGTCCTCCCATAAAACACAAAAAAGCATTGGTTTGACATGGTACATAGTTAATATCCTCCAAATGATGCTTCACCACCACCCCCAGAAGCTGCTGTTCTGATGTGTTGGCATGCTCTTCATGAAGCAGCCACCGTGGGGCCTAGACGTGTACACTGGCTTCACCTCAACCTCCATGCCTCCTTTGAGTTTTTCTCTTCCAGAGTGTTAGAGTCACCAAGGAGAGTGACAGTACCTGAAACCTCGGACTGCCACACCAAATAAAAGAGTCCATCTTCCTCCAACATGGCAGGTAAGGAATTATTATTGTTATAGGTGGAATTAGACATTTAGTCAGAAATTGATTATATCACTTGTTATTGAAAATTCAGCAATATGGAAGTGTATAAACCGCTGCTTTATGACATAGATCACTGTCTGTAATGATCTTGTTTTAAATGTTTTACTGTCATTTCAACCTCCTTCAGAATTTAAGTTTTCCCAAAAGTAGAGTACATGCCTGCCCTGTCTTTGCCTAGAAGCCGTCCTTGGGACAAAGTAAATCCTCAAAAAGAGCACTGAGCAAATGAGCCCCTCTTTTAAACCACAGATTGATTTCAGCTTTAGTTTCTCTTTTTCTCCTTCTGTAGTACTGGGGACCAAGCCCAGGGCCTCATGCATAATAAGCATATGCTTTACTGCTGAGCCACACGCATCCCTTCTTTGCTTTTATCTGTTTATTACATACAAGCAGTTAACACAGACACATAATTTTGAAACTCATTTTTTTTCACTAGGTAATATTGAAATTCTTTCAACCTTAGATATTGCACATACTATAATGTAGATTTGGATTTTTCTTTTACTTTTTTGCTTTTTTTTTTTTTTTGGCACTTGCTAGACAAGCACTCTACCTACTGAGCTATACCTTGTACTGTATTGGATTTTTCAACCCAATCAAACTACTGATGTTTGAGATCAGACCAGTTGTCCAGGGTGCCCTATGCCCTGTAGGATGTTTAGCCATATCCCTGGGTACCATTAGATACCAGAAGCAGTCCCTCCTCAACCAGTTGAGACAAGTAGAAATATCTCCACCTTTGACAGATATCCCCTGGCTGGTAATGCTGCCCCTAGTTGAGAAACACTGTGTAGGTGTTTTATTTGGAACCACTCTCCTGTTATATCCCCAAGTACAGCTTCTTCATAGCATTGGAAATGAGAATAAAATAGAACCTAATAATTAACCCAACATCAAATTCAATCTTTACACTCAGCTGAATGCACTAAAATTGTTTGTTTCAAGTAAAATGTGTTTTCTTCTCAGTCTTAGACTGAAAAAGTTTAAATCAAGAGTTTAATGTTTTAGTGCTATGGAGGTGGGTCAGTTGGTGAGTGCTTGCCGAGAAAGCACGAGGACCTGAGTTTAGATCCCTAACATACACATAAAAGCTGGGCATAGCAGCACTTGTTTTGTAACCCCATCACACATAGAGAGGCAGGTTCCTGGAGGTTGCTGGCCAGCCAATCCAGCTGAATCAGGTCAATGAGCAACCATTTCAGAAACTAAGGTAGAGGACAGGAGAGATGGCTCAGCAGTTAAGAGCACTTGGTGCTCTTTCAGAAGACCTAAGTTTGGTTCTCAGAACCCATATGATGGCTCATGACTGCTTGTAAGTCCAGTTCCAAGAGATCTGATGCCTTCTTCTGGCCTCTATGAGCTCCTGCAGCATGTGGTGCACATAAACCCTTGCAGGCACACACACACTCAAAACCCATGTTCTGGTTTGTTTCTCCATTGCTGTGACAAAACACTCTGACCACTAACAACTTGCGGAGGAAAGGGTTTATTTGTCTTACATCTCCCGGGTTCATCCAGGAGCCCAAGGTAGGAACTCAGGGCAGGAACCTGGAGTCAGGAGCTAGAGCACAGGCCATGGAGGAACACTGCTTACTGGCTTGCTCCCTGGCCCGGGGCTTGCTCAGCCTTCTTTCTTATGCAACACAGGCCCACCTGCCCAGGGATGGCACCACCCACAGTGGGCTGGGCCCTCCCACATCACTCATCAAGAAGATGCCCCTCAGACATGGCCACAGGCCAGTCCAATAGAGGCAATTCCCCAACTGAGGCTCCCTCACCCCAGGTGGGTCAAGTTGACACTAAAGCTATCCAGCACAACCCATAAAAAAAATAAAAAGAATCTTTAAAAAAAAAAAAAAAACCCAACCAACTTTATTTTAAAAAAATACTAAGGCAGTCACGAAGAAGACACCTGACATCCACCTTTGACCTCTACACACATGTATACATATATGTCCTCACATCTGCATGTACACACACATAACACAAGAGCTTTTACTCTGTGCATGCGTGTGTGTGTGTGTTTGTGTGTGTGTGTGCGTGTTTGTGTGTGTGTGTTTGTGTGTGTGTGTTTGTGTGTGTGTGTGTGTGTTTGTGTGTGTGTGTGTTGCATCTTATAAGTGCACCCATTTGTGCAATGTCTGTGTTGTGTGTGTGTGTATGTGTGTGTGTGTGTGTGTGTGTAGTTGTACTTGCCCCTGCAGGCACATGAGGCAGCCAGATATTAATGTTGTTAATGTTGGGATAGTTCCTCACCTGTTTCTCTGCCTTATTTTTTTATTTATTTACCTTTTTAAAATTTTTTGGTCTTTTTAAGACAGAAGACAGGTCTGTCATTGAACATGGACATCGCTATTTCAACTACTGGCTGGCCAGTGAGCCCCAAGAATCCACCTGTTTCCACATCCACAAATGTTGGGATTACAGACATGTACCATCACACCTGGCTTTTTTGTGGGTGCTGGGATCCAAACTCAGGTCCTCATGCTTACACTGAACCATTTCCTCAGCCCAAGTTTAACATTTTCCAAGGCAAATCACCAAACTTCATTCCAGAATATCTCAATCCACCATATCAAGACTCTTCTGAACAAGGGGGTACTTCACTGCATCAGAGATGTTCAATACAGCTAGTGTCTTCAGGACCTGCTCTTAGAATCGTCTCTCTGTGTCACCATCAGAAGATGGGTTGTACATGACCCTGCCTCTCCCAAGAACAGAAGGTCTAATTTGCTCTATCATGTTTAAGTGTCAGGTTTCCATGGACTTGGGGGAGAGAGAAACAGACTATGCCAGACTGAAAGGTGCCAGAGCTGCTGCCTGCCAATGTAGGTGTAAGAGATTCATTTTAGGTTTTTTTTTTTTTTTTTGGTCTTTTTGAGACAGGGTCTCCCTGTAGCCCCAGCTGTCCTAGAACTCACTATGTAGACCAGGCTGGCCTTGAACTCACAGAGATCCGCCTGCCTCTGCCTTATGAGTGCTGGGATTAAAGGCATGTGCCACCATGCCCAGCTTCATTTTAGTTTTTTAAAATGTATTTTTATGTTAGAGAGCAAGGCTAGAACTTGTCATAGATGCTATCCAGATGAGAGCAAGCTTTTTGAGGGTATAGTTGGTTTTTGTGGAGTGTAGTGCCTGCATGTAGGTAAGTGCACCCGTGTTATGTAATGTCCACAGAGGACAGAAAAGGCTGTCAGATCCCCTGGAACTGGAGTTATGGACTGGAGTTAGCTGCCATGTGGATGCTGGGATTCAAACCCAGGTCTTCTGCAAGAACAACCAGTGTTCTTAACAACTGAGCCATCTCTCCAGCCCCCATGATTATTTATATGTATAGGCTGAGTATCCCTTATCGAGAGATATAGTTTTGAGAACATGATTCCCAGATCTCTAGAATCAAGAATATTGGACTCGAGCATTTACAATTTTGAGTTTTCAAATTAGGGGGATGTGGCCTATAAAATCTATACAAATATTCTAAAATCTGAAAGAAATCCAAACTCCAGGTCACTTCTAGTTCTGGTATAAATTAGAAGATACTCAACCTGAGTAATAACAAGCTATAATATCAAATTTTATTTATATTTTATTATGAGTGTATTACCTGCATGTAAGTGCATCTGTGTCATGCAATGCTTACAATGGTCAGAAGAGATGTCGGATCCCCTGGAACTGGAGTTATGGATGGTTGTTAGCACCATGTGGGAACTAGGAATTGAATTTGGGTCTTCTGGAATGCCAGCCAGTGCTCTTAACCCCAAGCCATCTCTCCAGCCCCCAAAATATCAGTATTTAAAAATTATCACCCAGTGATATTGGAGAGATGGCTTAGGAGTTAAGAGCATTTACTGTTCTTGCAGAGGACCTGGATTTGCTCACAATACCCACATAGGTGGCTTATAACCTTATGTAACTTCAGTTTCAGGTAATCCCAATGCCCTTTTCTGACCTCCACAAGCACCTGCACGTATATGGTACAAATAGACTCACATAGGCTTACACATACACACAAAAAATAAATAAAAGTTATCACCCATTAAAAAGGATGGTTCAATGCACTGATGTGCCTACACATCAATTTTTATCTTGGTCTTTGTTGAATTTTGACAAAAAGAAATTGTTCGTCAGTAGAAAACATCTCTTCCCTTGATACAGGCAAGAAAGTGCTCATCGTCTATGCACACCAAGAACCCAAGTCCTTCAATGGGTCCCTGAAGAAAGTGGCTATTGATGAACTGAGCAAACAGGGCTGCATAGTCACTGTGTCTGATTTATATGCCATGAACTTTGAGCCAAGGACTACAAGAAACGATATCACTGGTAAGTCTTGGCATAAAATCATCTTTTTTTAAAATTTTGTTTTATAATTTTTTAAAATGTCATGAATATCTAATTGTTTCCCATAATATGCAAATCTCAGGTGAAAAGAGCCCACAATGCCTGTCTCTCTTCCATCCCTGTCTCCTAGCTACCTAATTTCTCTGCCTGTAAAGTAGACGGGTTCTGGTTCATATGTATAAATGTATTTTTTTTCTGAGATATCTGTGCTATGTAAACAAGTTTGAAGTTTGTGTTTTCTCATCACTGACAAAATACCTAACACAAGCAACTTGAAATTTATTTGGGTTCACAGTTTCAGAGTAGTGTCTGGGTTCCCTTGGATAGTCACTACAGTGGCTTCTAAGTGCCCAAGAGCCTGCGTAAAGTCAAATTCTGTGGAAACAGCTTCCTAGCTTTTCCATATAATTAGGATGACCCAGAGGCAGATTCTTCTCAAAGGAAAAACCTTTCTAAGGTGGGAGGGCTCTGGCCAATTCCTGAGATGCCTACTGTCTTGACAAAAAGTAGGCACCAATCTCTTAAGAAACCAAGTCTTCCTTAGCCACAACTTTACATGTAATTTTCTGACCTAATTGTAAGTTTTTCAAGTCTTTCTGCTATGCTTTTTGCTCTTGGTTCTCACTAGAAATAAAAGCATCTAGTAATAACCATGCCAACAGCCTGAGTGCTGGGCTGTTTTGAAATTTCTCCCCAGATTAATGAGTCTGTCACCTTTTAAACTTGGCCTCTGACAGTATCAGAGTATACATAAAATACAGTAGATTCTTTGGCAGAATATAACACAAATGGCCTTTAGTCTAATCCCAATAGAGTTCTAAATTGTCCTTTTCTCATTATAAGTGATTTTACTGTTAACTGTTTAATATTCATTTGTTGATATTTTAATAAAATATTGCAAGTTCTCTTTCTTATGAATTACCCATTCAAATCCCTTGCTCATTTTTCTATTATGTAAGGCTAGTGGTTTTAAATGCCTCTTTATATATTAAAATTAGCCTACAGTATGGGACATAAATTGCATTTTTTGTTTTGATTTTGCTTATGGTGGCTTTTATTTCATGTAAGATTTCACAACTTTTGAGTATCATTCTCGAAATGTCTATATATAAATGTGTTTCTCATGATAAAAATGCCACACATGGGATCATACTGCACATACTGTTTTACAATGTGCTTTTAAAAGCAACCATTCCATGGGTATATATCTCTATCAGTACAGTCAGATTCACTTCAGTCCTTTTAAAAGACTGGCTAATATCGGTACAGTCAGATTCACTTCAGTCCTTTTAAAAGAGTATAGCTCCTAGTAAGTAGAAGCCTTCTGCAGTGTGGCTCGCTCAGGTTTTCTCTTTCCTTATGCTGCCCCAGGGCTGGGCTTCTGGTCAGATCATAGCAAATGCCCAAGGCTTTGAGGAATCCAGGCCACATAGCAGTCTTGGATGATTAGGATAAGCTGGGGACACTCACCTGAGAGTGAGAACATTGGCCTCTTCCTCCTTAGGTGCTCTCTCTAATCCTAAAGTCTTCAGTTATGGGGTGGAAGCCTATGAAGCCTGCAAGAAGAAGGCTCTGACCAGTGACATCCTTGAGGAGCAGAAAAAGTTCCCGCTGTGCTGGTTCAGTGTGCCAGCAATTTTGAAGCTAATTTGATTTTATTCTGTTCTTTCTGTTCTAAATTTTCCCCTATTCATGACTTAGTAGCAAATGGTTTTAATTATTTTGGAAAAATATATAATTTCCTATTTGAAAAAGCTAGGTCATGGGGGCTGGAGAGATGGCTGAGCCGTTAAGAACACTGGCTGGTATTGCAGAAGACCCGGG
>NW_008346543.1:87766-90660 GCF_000622305.1 Nannospalax galili
TTTGATCATATTCACTAACCCTCCTCCCATAGTCACCCCTTCCCTATCCACCCAGCGTTATGTCCTCATTTTCTTTTAAAACCTGTTCATATACCCTTGAGTATGGGACCATTCACTGGACGGACCTTGGTCAACCTACCAGGGGTTTAAAAAAACTGACTTTTCCCTCTCCTAACAGCTGTCAGTTGTCAGTAACTTCTCAGCTAGAGTGGGACTTAGTGATCACCTCCCCTCTCCATGCTGAGATTTTGTCTGATTTGAGCTTATGCAGGTCTTGTGCATGCTGTCACAACCTTGATACAGTAAGAAAGTGCTCATAGTCTGTGCACTGCAGTCATGGAGACTACCCTCCAGATACAGTCTGTAGTACTCAGTCTGATCTTTCCTTCCTTCCTGTCTTTTAAAAATTAATTTTTATTTATGTGTATGTGTGTTTACCTGATTATTTGTAATATGCACTATGTGCATGCAGGTGCCTGAAGAGGCCAGAAGAGGGCATCAGATCCCCTGGAACTGGAGTTACAGGCTGTTGTAAGCCATTTCATATGGGTGCTGGGAACTAAATCCAGTCTTCTTCAAGAGCAGCAAGTATTCTTAACCACTGAGCTATCTCTCCAGACCTCTTCCCTTTCTAAAAATAAATCAACTGGGGCTAGGGCTATAATGCAGTGGTACCAGTATGTGCAAGGCCTTAAACACTAGTTTTCCTTAATGAACAGCAGCAGAAGGACTAAGAAAATACAGAGGAATGGGATAAAGAGTTGCCAGTTTTTAAGTGAACAGACAATATATATTTCATCTCAAAATTATTTTAAAATACAGCTGACAGGATTAAAAGCGCAAGCTGCACCATTTTATATCCATCTACAAATTGTACTATATGTGGGAAGTGTCAGAATCAGTTCTCCTTGGATATTGAGGGGAAACTCTAAGTGTAAAGGACGCAAGTAGGTCTTGGGCTGCATGTAATATAGCCAGACCTCATTCAATAACCTCCCTCCTATATCCCATCCTCTTACCTACAGTAGTTATACTTTAGGAATTCCTGTAAAGCACAGAAAAGGAAGGAAAAAAATGGTCAATTGTTTTTCTATTCTAAATTTATTGAAGGACTGCTGGCCTCTGAGGTTCTTCTCAGAGGTCTTGAATTTGCACATTCCAGCCTTGATGCTATGCAGTGGGGGTCATACCTGGGCCTTAGGCCATCCCACCTGCATAGCCACTTAGGACTCATGTGGCACTGAGTCCCTAGCATCTCAAAAGTCTTGGCTTCTTCTCTACCAAATCAGCATTTACAGTGATGTTAGGAAGATATAAAGTGAAGTGTGCAGAGTATAGCTCCTAGTAAGTAGAAGCCTTCTGCAGTGTGGCTCGCTCAGGCTTTCTCTTTCCTTATGCTGCCCCAGGGCTGGGCTTCTGGTCAGATCATAGCAAATGCCCAAGGCTTTGAGGAATCCAGGCCACATAGCAGTCTTGGATGATTAGGATAAGCTGGGGACACTCACCTGAGAGTGAGAACATTGGCCTCTTCCTCCTTAGGTGCTCTCTCTAATCCTAAAGTCTTCAGTTATGGGGTGGAAGCCTATGAAGCCTGCAAGAAGAAGGCTCTGACCAGTGACATCCTTGAGGAGCAGAAAAAGTTCCCGCTGTGCTGGTTCAGTGTGCCAGCAATTTTGAAGGGCTGGATGGACAGGGTGCTGTGCCAAGGGTTTGCTTTCGATGTCCCAGACTTCTATGACACAGGATTTCTCAAGGATAAATTAGTCCTCCTTTCCTTAACCACGGGTCAAATCAATTTTCAAGCAAGAGGTCTGACTGGTCTTGACTCCTAGAAGCTAACAGCTCACCCCAGGCATAGAAAGGGCTAGCTCATTTCCATACCCTTCTTCATGTTCCCCTTGATGGACAGTTGCAAGGACTTTACTGCCCCAAGGTCTGTTGTTTTCACTTCCTCACTGCCTACTCTGGAGCTCCCATCAGGGAACAGAGTCACCATAATAGCAATTGTACCATTGTCAACTCTACCTCTCCCCGCACCATGTCCCCAGCTGTACCCCTCTGAGCTGACCGTGTGGGCTCCCCTCATTGCTGGGCACGGGAGGGAGAGAGGTCTGTGTGATAAAGTATGAGTCTTGAGACAAGGCACAGTGTTGTTTATGTTTGCTGTGCTGCCCCCAGTTCCCGCTGTACTGGTTCAGTGTGCCAGCAATTTTGAAGGGCTGGATGGACAGGGTGCTGTGCCAAGGGTTTGCTTTCGATGTCCCAGACTTCTATGACACAGGATTTCTCAAGGTATGTACCCTGGGGATAAGGATTGCTACAGATCCTTCCAGTGGGAGGAAGGCATCTTTCAATTTATATTTCTAGTTTGCATCTTTGTATTAGGTAAATGGTCACTGAGCACTTACTGTGTGCACAGCACACTGCGCATGCTTAAGTGCATCCTTTTTAAGTTCAGAGAGCTTTTTGACAGTGGAGGAGGCACATACACATTAACCACACACAAGGCAAAGGAAATATGGAGCTGGATGCTGCTGCGCAGGGGCTGAAATGGGAAATGACATGAGCAGCAGGGTGCCAACTCTGTAACAGTTCACCTGCCTTGTACCAATTCATACCTCTGGGCTCTGTGTGCCCATCTAGGGAAAAAAGTTGCATAGCACCAGTGTTTTAAGGGAAAAGAGGTGTGTGGTACTTGGTGGGTGCCTGTGCATAGTGGCTGTAAACTTGTACTGAGAGAATTTCCTACTAAAAAAACAACTTTAAATTCTCAAAGCCTCTGAAAATAAGTGTATACAAGGAAAATGAACCAGGTAACCAAGATGCTGTCCTTCATTGCTTGGTCATCCTATGTGGGCCCCACTCACCAGCCACCTTCCCCCACAACTCTGTGG
>NW_008346543.1:92537-94553 GCF_000622305.1 Nannospalax galili
TTATTCTATGTGTATGAGTGTATTGCCTGCATGTATGTGAGTGCACCCGTGTCGTGCAATGCTATGGAGGTCAGAAGAGGGCTTTGGATTCCCTGGAACTGGAGTTAAGGACGGTTCATAGCTGCCATGTGGGTGCTGGGAATCGAACCTGCGTCCTCAGTGCTCTTAACCGCTGAGCCATCCTACCATGTCTTTGAGATAGCAGCTCTCACTGATGCTGCGGCTTGCTGATTTGGCTAGACTGGCTGGCCAGCAAGCCCCTGGGATCTGCATTTGTCTGCCCCCCAACCCCACTCCAACTCTTGGGTTACAGATGCATGTTGCCACACCCAGCTTTTATGTAACTGCTAAGGATCAGAACTCAGGATCTCATACTTGCACAGCAGCACCACCTACTGAGCTATCTCCCCAGGCCACTACTGTCATTTTTAAGTTATATCTTCTAAAAATTCTTTTTATATTTGTGAAGATTACGTGTTTCTGATTTTTTTCCACCCAATCCATTTACTGATTTCTCCCTACTAATCATAATTGATTTACTTTATTATCAATATTGGTTTATTTGTTGGGGAAGGGGTATGAGTGCCTGCCACAATAAGTACATGGAAATTAGGAGTTGGTACTCTCCTCCTGACATGTGTCCTAGGTGTTGAACTTTTAAGTGGTCAGTGTTTGTAGTCTGTGCTTTTATCCACTGAGCCATCTCACCAGCTTCATAATTGACTTTTAAAGGTTTATTTTTATTCATGCATATGAGTGTTTGCCTGCATGTATGTTTGTGCACATGTGTGCCTGGTGCCTGCAGAGGCTAGAAAAGGGTGTCAGGTCCCCTAGAATGGGAGTTAACAGAGAGTGGTTAGCCACCACGTAAGTATTAGAAACCAAACCTGGGTCCTCTTCAAGAAGGACCTCTTAACCACTGAGCCACCTCTCCCCATAACTGATTTCCAGCTGGGTGTGGTGGCTCATGCCTTTAACCCCAGCACACAGGAGGCCGAGGCAGAGGCAGAGGCAGGCGGATCTCTGTGAGTTCAAGGCAGGCCTGGTCTACATAGTGAGTTCCAGGTCAGCTTGGACTAGGAAGACCCCATGTCAAGAAGACCAAAATAAATTAATTAAATAAATAAATAAATAAATAAATCAAACAAATAAGTAAAGCTGATTTCCAGTAATAAAATCATGTCCATCTGAGAGAAGGTAATGTAAAAACTAGTGAGTAGGCTTCTTGTCTTCCACCTCCCCCTGATCAGGCAGGCCTGGATGAGGGTGTGAGCTTTAAAGAGCATAATGTAGAGACCCACGTGTGATCTTTCTAGGGGGAAAAATGGCTCTTGTACAGATGATTTCAATTAGTAATGCACCAATAAAGGAAATTACAAGCAGTGAGCGTCCTTCCCCACAGGTCAGCTGTTCTCTTACGCTAGCCAGGCTTAAGTTTCTTATTTTAAAAACATATACTTTTTTCTACTTTATAACAACATACAGATAGAAGGAACAGGTAAATGAAAAATAAAAAGTTGATCCACTTAAGCCACATCCCCAGAAATAATCACTTTTATTTCCTAATGGCCTATGTATACTTACATACAAAATTTTTATTACTAAGTTTATTATATTTGTTATTTTTTATATAAATGTTATACAACAAATACTACTTAAAATGTGTTTTGTCTTAAAAGTACAGTCAACAACTTTCTACAGAAGCACACTATAGCTAGAATAACCTTCCTGTATGTGGCATAATTTGCCAGATCAAAACTGTAATGTTTAGTGTTGAGACTATTAACAAAGATCTGTCTGTTACTTCCAGCTGCCTGAGTCCTCACCTCAGTATGAAGCTATAGGAAGTTGGTTGTTTTCAGTCACCTGCTAGCATTTAGCTATTCTGTAACTTTTTGCACTAATCTTTTTTTTGCTGGGGGGGGCTCTTTTTAAGAAAGGGTCTCCCTGTAGCCCCAGTGGCTGTCCTGGAACTCACTATGTAGACCAGGCTGGCCTCAAACTCACAAAGATCCG
>NW_008346543.1:95360-100198 GCF_000622305.1 Nannospalax galili
AGTAATTTTAGTTCACAGATAGTTTTCTGGGCATAGTGGTGGATTTATTGCTTCGCTTTTAGTGTGATGAACTCATTCATAGCTAAGGTTTTAGTACTATGTTTGGACTTACTTCAGTCTTCTTTTTCTTTTAACTTGGAGATTCTTATGATGTTTTAATTGAAGAGCTGGTTAATATTTTCTATAATTAAATACAGTGAAAATTCCAAAGCCTTGTTCTGATGGTGTTCACACTTCCATACCACTGTTCACAATTAAGACATTAAAAAAATGACCCTGGAGAGTAGGACAGACATGGAGCAATCTACTGCTCCTCACGCCATCACTATTGAGGACAAAGCTGCTGCCAGCACCCGGGGGCCTTTCTTCCTTCCATTCTCAACACCACCCAAGGCCCTCATCGGACTGGATTTCCTGTTGGAACTTCCATCTTCATATGACTATCTGCAGCTTCATCTTCCTCTTCACAGCATCTGCCTCCTCCTTCTCTTCAGCAGCCTTTTCATCAGAGCCCTTTTTCTTTCTTTTTTATTTAGTGTATGCATGCACACACATGCCACAGTGCACATATGAAAATCAGAAGACAACTCACAAGAGTTATTTCTGTCCTTCCACCATGTGGGTTCTGTCATGAGGCTTGGCGGCAAGCACCTTTACCTGATGGCCCCACACCCCTTTTCATGTGTGTTTTCTTCATGTTGTGTGACCATCACCAAATGCTTTTCCAAACTTATCTTTGTCTTCTAAGCCTTTTTCATCAAGAGTCTTCTCAACCTTCATTTTCAAATTCTGGTTTTTCAAAATATTTTTTTTTACTTCTTAATTTTATTTTGGAGCGTACTCATGTGCCGTAACACACATGTGGAGGTCAAAGGAGTCAGTTCTCATCTTCCTCCATGTGGGTCCCAGGGATGAAACTCAGGTCATCAGACAGCTGTAGGTGCCTTTACCCATGAAACCATCTCACCGGCCTCTATTTTTTGAGGCAACTCAAGGCAGGAGCTTGAAGGCGTACCTGCTTGCTATTCCATACAGCATTACTTTCCACCAAGGAAATCACTTCACAGCCAACAAGGTGAAGGATGCTGCTTACTGGCTGGCTCCTTCACGGGCTTATACTCAGCTTGCTGTTTCAGCTCAGAATCACTTGCCCAGGGAATAGTGCTGTCCACAGCGGGCACTTAACAATCAGGACAGATATGTCCACATGACAGTCTGATCTAAGAAATTCCTCGATTGAGTCTCCTCAGGTAAGTCTAAGAGCTGTGTCAATTTGATAGGCAAAGCTAACAGGAACACCTTCCATCTCCACATATTTTATAAGCCCTTCTTGGATCTTCTTGGCCCTCTTTCTTAAGGCATTTTTAGCATCTGAAGCATCTTCTTAAAAATTTCTTCATCTTGGGGATGGAGAGATGGCTCAGTGGTTAAGAGCACTGCCTGCTCTTGCAGAGGACCTGGGTTCAATTTCCAGCACCCACATAGCAGCTAACTCCAGTTCTAGGGGATCACATGCCCTATTCTGACCTCCACGGGCATTGCACGTCATGAGAGTATTTATACACATGCAAGCAATACACCCATACACATAAAATACAAATTTTTTAATTAAAAAAAAAACCTCTCCATCTTGTGTTTGTCCAAGCATCTTTTCATGTATAGATTCTTTATGTGCTATTTTAGTAGCTTCTCAGGTATCCATTCTGGATGTACTGGGTTACTCAAAGAATCCCTACTTTAGAAAGCTGGCTGTATATGAAGCAAAGGTTTAGTAGAAGCATTGAATATCTATGTTGGCTCCAGGAACATTAAAAGAATCCTACCATTGTCTCAGCTGGGTCTCTTCACAGGTTCTCCGTAGACCCATTCTATGCTTGTGTAGGGATTTCCAGCCACCAAATCTCCATCAAAGGTTTCACTGCAGTGACTTGCTGCTCCCACATTTCTCCAGCATGCAGAGGAATCCAGGGTTTCTGAGCAATAGGACCTTTTCAGTGGTTACTGCTCACTCTGGTTTCTCCTCTGTGCTTGCAGAAACAGAGCCCAGCTCTGAATAAGGAAATGCAGGTTTAGGAGGCTTAGGGGAAAATAGGCAATCCCAAAAGAAATGCCTGGACAGGCATCCCTTCCTCTCTCCTGACTCAAGGGTAGGTTTGGCAATTCAGATCTCCCAAACCCTTTGCTTAGCAAACTGCAGCCACGGTGAGCCAGGAAGGTGGGGTGAACATAGTACCAAGCCTTCAAAGACTCATCCTGGGGCTCTTGTGAGTTGCTGGACTCCAGAATGTTAGGAAATAGGAATCAGACTGCCCTGCCCCCTCAACCCCAATTCCAGTGTTGGATAAGAGGACAGAAATTCTGAAGATAGGACATCTTGCTGCCTTCCCAGGTTCTAGAAGTCTCTACCCTGAAAGTTGATGTCAGCTTGGCCTCACATATCCAAGGACATTAGTTTTACCTCCCAAGAAGTACTGCTAGCAGTTCTAGAGCTGAGACTTTGCTTACATCTAATCAGTTGCCTCAGTCCTGACACTGATAGCTAATTTGTAAATCTCATTGCTGAAAACTTAAAAATAAATCCAGTGTCACCAAGGCAGTGAGAATTATTCTCTACAAACAAAAGGAAATGGCTGCAGTCATGGCTGTGTTATTGGGCTCCATTTTCTTAGGAACACAGGGCCTTTGTGGGTTCACAAGGGCCTTGGGTCTTCAGAGTTCAGTTCCCTGAGCCACTCTGGGTGGAAGGAAACACTGCTCAATATAAGAAAGTGACTAGAGTTTGGGAGAAATCCTGGCAGTTCCAGTATACAGATGATGCTGTGCTCAGGGGACAGGGATATTAGCACAAATCTATCTCAAGGTGGGGAAAACAAGCCCCAGAAAAAGGCAGTGAGGCAGGAATCAATAATGAGCTGGCTTGTGAGCCATTCAGTGACTTGTCCCTGGCAGCCCTCCCACTGATGTGTGTGCCAGGTAACAGTTTTGCTAAGGAAAGTGTTACTAGTACACTTGAACTATACCAGCACTGGGCCCCTTGTCTGGGACAGTATGAATTGGTCCAGAACTGCTGATAACTGTCTGGCAAGAAAAACAAGAGCTTTACCATGGCTGGTCCTCTGACAGGTATTGTATTCACAGACAGGGATTCTAGGAAAATACAGAGAAGGTGGAAGTATTTTGAAAATTAACTGATTTTTTAAAGTAATGCTGGTTATAACAGCGAGAAAAGGTAGCAACATACAGTGATTGTTTAACATTCCAGGAGATGATTAAAACTGTGGTCTCTGACAGGTATTGTATTCACAGACAGGGATTCTAGGAAAATACAGAGAAAGTGGAAGTATTTTGAAAATTAGCTGATTTTTTAAAGTAATGCTGGTTATAACAGCGAGAAAAGGTAGCAACATACAGTGATTGTTTAACATTCCAGGAGATGATTAAAACTGTGGTGTAGTTCATTCAATCCTTATAACAGCCTTGTAAGCAAGTACTGTTTCACTTTACAGGCCCAGAAGTGGAAGCAAAGTTTAAGACTATTGCCCAAGAGTCACAGCTATAAAGGAGCAGATTTAAGATTTGTATAGAGACCTTGGCCATCCACTGAGCTGTTACATGGTAGACACAGTGAACACTCAGCTTGCAAAACATCTCTTCCTGTTCCTTCTGTTGGCCACATTTATTTTCCTTTGAGAATCATGTCCTTTTGATGAGCTGTTTTCATAGTGCTGGTCCCTCCTTTGAACCTACTTATGGTACCACACAGACCTGAACAATCTGTGGTCCACCAATAACCCAAGTGCAAGGAGATTAAATTCAGGTACAGATTGGACCTACTGGGAACACAAAGCCTCTTCTTGCTGCAGGACCTAGAACTGTGACAATGTAAGTCAGAAACCATACATAGGGGGTGCAACCTGCAACCAAAGCCATGCTGAGGATTGTCCAGACCGTATAGCATGAGAATGTCTGTTGAACACGTGGATCTGTGTTTGTCTGACACTGAGAGTCATTAGCCCTCCAGTTATGTGAAGCAATACATTGACTTTGAGGTTGGGTTTGTACCAGTTATAACCATAGCAATTCGAAATAATTAATTCAACAAACATGGTTATATAAAACTAGCAAAATTTAAAAGCAGTACAATTTATCAAAATAATTTTCTCACAAAATAGGTACAGTGTGTAGTATCTATTAAACAAAAGGAGAAGAAAACAGATGACATCTGTCACTGGTGAACTGATAAGGACAGCAGAGGCTTAATATATCGCCCAGTGTCCACTCACAGCATGACTGAGTGGCCTTAGCATGACAGCCTTTGGGGGCCTGTATTTGTTATTTTTCTGTTGCTGTGATAAAACACCATGACCAAGGCAACTTATGGAAGAGTTTATTTGGATTATGTTCCAGTTAAGACAGGTGTCGTGGCGCACACCTTTAATCCCAGCACTCGGGAGGCAGGGGCAGGTGGATCTCTGTGAGTTCAAGGCCACTCTGGTCTACATAGTGAGTTCCAGGACGGCCGGGGCTACAGGGAGACCCTGGCTCAAAAAAAACAAACAAACAAAAAAAAAAATCCAGTGGGGGGGGGGGTGAGGGTATGGCAGCAGAGGCAGCCATAGCAGAAAGCTGAGTGCTCACATCTTCAAACAGGCATGGGAAACAGAAAGGGCAAACTGAAAGTGGGGGACAAGGCTATGAACTCTCAAAAGTCTGCTCCCAGTGTCCTTCCTCCAACAAGGCTGTGCCTCTTAAAACTTTTGCAAACAGCATCACCAACTGGGGCCAAGTATTCAAATATTTGGAGCCTATAGGGGACAATTCTCACTCAGATCACCACA
>NW_008346544.1:0-1332 GCF_000622305.1 Nannospalax galili
ATGTCCTCTGTATCCTTGGATTTTCCGTGACTTTTATCATGATTGGATGTTATATATTATCAAAGGCATTTTCTGCAATTAATGAGATGATCATTTTGTTTTAGTCCTTGAGTCTGATTATGTGGAAGATTACATTTATTGATTTATACATGTTGAACCATCCATGCATCTTTGGGATGAAACCTACTTGATTGTGGTAAATAATCTTTTTGATATGATCTTGCATTCAGTTTGCAAGGGTTTTTTTGATAATTTTTGCATCGATATTCAGCAGAGTAATTTTCCTTTTTGTTTGGTATTTGGTTTTGGTATCAGGTTAATAGTGCTTTCATAAAAAAATAGTGCTTTCATAAAAATGATTTGAAAATGTTCCTTCCTCCTCTGTCTTGCAGAATTTAATGCGTATTGAAATTTGTTCTTTTTTGAAAATCTGGCAGAATTATTCACTGTATCTCTGATGTCCTGGGGTTTTCTTTTTAACTTGGGAGATTTGAAAATATTGCTTATATCTTACTTGATCTTTTGGGTTTGTTTAATTTATCTCATCTTTGTTTAATTTTTCTAGGTCATCCAAATCTAGAAATGCATTCATTTCTATTATATTTTCGAATTAATGGAATACAGGCCACCAAAGAAAGTTCCAGTTCTCTGAAAATCTTCAGTATCTCTTGTAACATTTCCCTTCTGCATCTATGATTTTATTGAGTCTTCTTTCAGTTAAATTGACTAAAGGTTTGTCAATCTGGTTAATCTATTCAAGAACTCACTCTTCATTCCATTGATTCTTTGTATTATTTTTTTTCATTTCTACTTGATTGATTTTAGCCACAATTTTATTTTCTCTTCTCATCTAGGTTTTTTTGGGGGGGGGTGATTGTTCTTGTTTTTCTAAGGCTTTCAAGTGCATGATTAAGTTGTTATTATGCAACGTTTCAAGCTATTTGATGTAGGCACCTAATGCTATATACTACCATCTTAGGACTGCCTTTCCTGTGTCCCATATATTTTGATATACTGTGCGTTCATTTGTATTCAATTATGGGAATTTTTAAATTTACTTTTTGATTTCTCCCTTGATCCAATTTTCATTCAGTGGTGTTTTTCAGATTCAACAGTTTGCATACTTTTTCCCATTTCTCTTTTTACTGTGTCCAACTTTATTCCTTTGTGGTCAGATAGGATACAGGATGTTATTTCAAACTTTTAAAATTTGTTGAAACTTGCTTTGTGTCCTGATATGTGGTTGATTTGGGAGAAAATTTCATGAACTGCTGAGAAGAAAATGTATTTTTTGGTGTTTACGTAAAATGTTGTGTAAAGGGAGAAATCAAA
>NW_008346544.1:2310-3965 GCF_000622305.1 Nannospalax galili
TTCCACCAAGTTTGATTTTGCAGATAGAATTTCTCCGTTCAACTTTTATTGCTGTGTGGTTTTTTTTTTCAGAAATTCTATTTCTTTAGTACATTATATTTTAATATCTTGAGTTATTTTCTTTATTTCATTTTTCTGTGTTTTCACCAACTTCATTCTGGAATTTATGCCTTTCCTCTTTGAGTCGATTGAGTATATCTATAATTGCTATTTTGAAAGCGGTGTCTTCTGTATTACCTAAGTTGGTCATCTCAGGAGATACTGTGATAGGTGTACTGATTGCTGCAGGAGGCATATTGTTTTTGTTTTTCCTATTCTTTTTTATGATGTGACCTAAGCATCTGGAGTTAGGTTGTTGATGGTATTCCTTGGTATAGATACTGGTCTCACATTTGTCGAGTGACTGTTTGTATGTTTGATTCCTGTTACCTCACCTTGTAAAGATGTGAATCAACTGAATAGTGCTTGGTTTTGGATCTTGGAGTAACTGTGTTGATGTGCAAATAGGGTGTCAGAAATGTTTCGCACACTACTTGTGATATGTGCACTTCTTAGCCCAGGAGCAAATCATCTGTAGAGTTGGGAAGTTCTCACTGCCAATTTTACAAGTCTGTGGAGGACTCACAGGGCTCTACAAATACTTCTTTGGTGTCAGATCTGGGATTGATCTCCCTTGGCACACGTGGTCCTGTGAGAGGTCACTGTCTTGGAAAATAAGACAGAAAAAAACGGAAGAAGGCTCCCAATGTCTTCCTATGGCATCCACATGTGCATACACACCCACCCAAGGATGTGTGCATATATAACACACACACACACAAAAGCAGCTCATTTTCTAGTACATTCCTGCATCCTTATGATACCCCTATGAGATACAGAGATATTGAAGTAATTTTATTGTGATATTCTTTCCTTTACGGCACTAACATACCCTCTCAAAGCAAATTAAAATAATGAAGTGGTGATGAAGGTGCCATGGCTTTCCCTCCAATCTGAGCCATGGTATTATGTGATGAGAAGAGACTGGGATTCCTTGGGAGACCTCAGGAACTTTTCTTTGTAGTGAGTAGTCAGAGTAGAGGCACCTACCATGTAACAACACAATAACAGCCCAAGAGAGGGGTTGTGAAAATGGTTCAGTGGATAAAGCACTTGTTGTACAGGCATGAGTACCCAGAGTTCAGATTCCCAGAACCCACGTAAATGCTAGGCAGGCGTGGCAGCCACCTGTCTTCTCAGCACTTTGGAGGCAGAGACAAGCGATCCCTGGGTGAGATGGCTAGCTAAATTATCTGGAATTAGAGAGCTCCAATTTTGTCAGAGATCCTGCCTCTGTAAATAATGTTCAATAGAGTTAAGGAATATCCTCCAAAATTAAAAAATTGAACAACAAATATACATCAAATTCATTACTGGGCAAATGTTAAAAATGAAATCAGTGTGTGGAAAGGACTTCTGCACATTGAAGTTTAAGACATCAGTTTCACTGTAGCTAAGATATATAATAAATCTAAGTATACATGGATAATTAAAGAAAATATTGTATAGATGCACAATGAAGTACTAGTTAACCTTAGAAGAAAGTACTTTCATTTGTCATACTGTACATAAAATTGGGGGACATTATGTTATGTTAAAAAGTCGCGAGGAGAAAT
>NW_008346544.1:4275-11940 GCF_000622305.1 Nannospalax galili
TATGTTGTCAAAACATCCTGTTATATACTATAAACAATATAAATTTTTTAATTGAAAATAGATTTAAAAGTCTTTGCGTGGTTCTATGGAGAATGGTGGCTGCTGTTTGAACTAAGTGATTGACAGCATGGTGGAAAGAAGGATATATTTCATTTCTGTTGTGGTATGTACTTATAGCAACCCTCATAGCATACTATGTGCTACATTCATCTATTTTCATAGTTGTACTCTCCTAAATAGCACTAAATGACAACATACTTGACTTTTGTCCCCTATAGTTAGAATGAAATCATGAGCTGCCAGTACAACTTTGCATATCTGTGCCTCACTCATTAATAAAATGAGAAAATTGTGGCAATTACTACAGATGTTTTTCGCTTTTCTCTACAACCTTGGTAGAAATTATTATCTTTTATATACTAGGCATTCTAAAAGATATTAAGTGATAGTTCATTATGGTTGAATTTACATTTCCATGGTTATTAATTATACTGAGTAATTTTTGATTCATCTATTAACCATCTGTATGTCTTCTTTTAGAAATTCCTATTCATATGGTTTTCCCATTTTAGTCACTTTTCTGTTGCTGTGATAGAAACACTGGCCAAAGCAATTTATAGAAGCAAGATTTTATTTGAGCCTACAGTTCCAGGGGAATTACAGTCTGTCAAGGGATGGAGGCATGGTGGCTGGAGTTGGCTGGAGCAGGAGCAGCAGAAGGGAAGCTCTCAAATCATCATAAAGGCACAGGAAGCAAGAGATGACTGGAGGTCTGGCACGGCTTAAGAACTCTCTAATCCCAACCCCAGTGACATGCTTCTTCCAGGATAGCCACACCTTCTAAAGCCTCCGAAAACAGCGCCATCATCTAGGAACAAAATGTCCAAACACTTGGAGGCTATGGGGGACATTTTCATTCAAACCACCACATTCCACCGCCTTGCCCCCATAGGCTCATGATCATATAAAATGCAAAATGTATTTAGTCCAACTTTCAAATTCCCCATAGTCATTATCAGTCTCAATACTATTCAAAAGTCCAGAGTCCAAAGTGGATTTCAGTAAATATCTTCACTGTAAGCCTCTATAAAATCAAAAGACAAATTACATGGAACCAAAAACACATTACCATTCCAAAGGGTATGAATGGAGGAACAGTAAGGAAATACTGGAACAGTACAAGACCAAAAACCAGCAGGTCAAACACCAAATCCAGTATTGCCACATCCAACTTCTGGGACTTCAATTCCAAAGGGGTTAGATGGCTCAGCCTCTTTGGGTTTGCTGCATGCAGCATACAACTCTCTCTTGTGCTGCTACCACTCCCTGTGTGCAGGTCTTCTTGGCAGATGCCTCACAGCTCTGACATCACAAACATCTTGGGGTCTCCATTGACAACTAGGTTTCACCTTCACAGCTTCACACAATGGCCAACCAGTGCCGCTTCTAGGCAGGGGAACCTCTGCTTCATGCTACCGGGCCTCCAAGGTTCTCTGAAACCCTGGGGGAAGATTTGACAACCCCTTCGCTCTTCCATCTTTCATGCCTCTAAAGCCAGCACCAGGTGACCAACATTGCCAAGTCTGACTGCAAGTTTGAGATGGACCTGTGGCTGATTTATCTGTTTTAGAAGCTCTTCTCTTCAGTGGTCCTTGCAGCGTTTTCCTTTCACAAGTTGGAGGCTTAACTGGATGTGGTCTTGCCCTAGAGGCACTCTCTCCATTGTTCAAGTTTGAATCTCTATGCCCCTCCTTAATCACTTTAATCTCCTTATCAGTAGGATCCTCTCCATCACATGCCAAGGCTCCAGTATTTATCTTCTTAAGGCTCTTTTTCAATCTATCCTGTACACTCTTTATTTCTTTCTGCCCCATTTTCTCTTTTTCCCTGTAAATCTGTGTAGAATTCACCCTTAATAGCCATGCCACCATTTCTACTTCAGGCTGTTTTGAAATTTCTTCCACCAGACAAATTAGTCCATTACTCTTCAACTTAGCCCCAGCAATCATTTAGGCCGAGTGCAGGCTCCAGCTAGACGCTTTGCAAAATATCCCAAGTGCTGCTTATGTCCTTTTTTCCCTTGGGAACTACATTGTTCTCAGCACCACTTTCTTCCAAGCCCCTACTAGAATGGCCTTTTAATCTTTGCTTACAGCAATCAAGGATTTTCCAAGACCAAACTTCCAAAGTGTTTCACAGTTTTCCAAAACGCCACATGTTCATGTTCTTCACAGTCAAAACCCCACTCCTGGTAACAATTACTGTACTAGTCACTTTTCTGTTGCTGGGATAGACACATTGACCAGAGCAATTTATACAAAGAAGAGTTTATTTGAGCTTAAAATTCCAGGGGAATTACAGTCCGTCATGCCAGGGAGCCATGGTGGCTGGAGGTGGCTGGACCAGAAGCAGCAGAAGCAAAGCTCTCACATCATCATGCAGTCTCAGGAAGCAAGAGAACAACTGGAGGTCTGGCAAGGGTTAGGGTTAGGGTTAGGGTTAGGGTTAGGGTTAGGGTTAGGGTTAGGGTTAGGGTTAGGGTTAGGGTTAGGGTTAGGGTTAGGGTTAGGGTTAGGGTTAGGGTTAGGGTTAGGGTTAGGGTTAGGGTTAGGGTTAGGGTTAGGGTTAGGGTTAGGGTTAGGGTTAGGGTTAGGGTTAGGGTTAGGGTTAGGGTTAGGGTTAGGGTTAGGGTTAGGGTTAGGGTTAGGGTTAGGGTTAGGGTTAGGGTTAGGGTTAGGGTTAGGGTTAGGGTTAGGGTTAGGGTTAGGGTTAGGGTTAGGGTTAGGGTTAGGGTTAGGGTTAGGGTTAGGGTTAGGGTTAGGGTTAGGGTTAGGGTTAGGGTTAGGGTTAGGGTTAGGGTTAGGGTTAGGGTTAGGGTTAGGGTTAGGGTTAGGGTTAGGGTTAGGGTTAGGGTTAGGGTTAGGGTTAGGGTTAGGGTTAGGGTTAGGGTTAGGGTTAGGGTTAGGGTTAGGGTTAGGGTTAGGGTTAGGGTTAGGGTTAGGGTTAGGGTTAGGGTTAGGGTTAGGGTTAGGGTTAGGGTTAGGGTTAGGGTTAGGGTTAGGGTTAGGGTTAGGGTTAGGGTTAGGGTTAGGGTTAGGGTTAGGGTTAGGGTTAGGGTTAGGGTTAGGGTTAGGGTTAGGGTTAGGGTTAGGGTTAGGGTTAGGGTTAGGGTTAGGGTTAGGGTTAGGGTTAGGGTTAGGGTTAGGGTTAGGGTTAGGGTTAGGGTTAGGGTTAGGGTTAGGGTTAGGGTTAGGGTTAGGGTTAGGGTTAGGGTTAGGGTTAGGGTTAGGGTTAGGGTTAGGGTTAGGGTTAGGGTTAGGGTTAGGGTTAGGGTTAGGGTTAGGGTTAGGGTTAGGGTTAGGGTTAGGGTTAGGGTTAGGGTTAGGGTTAGGGTTAGGGTTAGGGTTAGGGTTAGGGTTAGGGTTAGGGTTAGGGTTAGGGTTAGGGTTAGGGTTAGGGTTAGGGTTAGGGTTAGGGTTAGGGTTAGGGTTAGGGTTAGGGTTAGGGTTAGGGTTAGGGTTAGGGTTAGGGTTAGGGTTAGGGTTAGGGTTAGGGTTAGGGTTAGGGTTAGGGTTAGGGTTAGGGTTAGGGTTAGGGTTAGGGTTAGGGTTAGGGTTAGGGTTAGGGTTAGGGTTAGGGTTAGGGTTAGGGTTAGGGTTAGGGTTAGGGTTAGGGTTTAGGTTTAGGGTTAGGGTTAGGTTAGGGTTAGGGTTAGGGTTAGGGTAAGGGTTAGGGTTAGGGTTAGGGTTAGGGTTATGTTTAGGTTAGGGTTAGGGTTAGGCTTAGGGTTAGGGTTAGGTTAGGGTTAGGGTTAGGGCTAGGGTTAGGGTTTCGATTAGGTTAGGGTCAGGTTTAGGGTAATGGTTTAGGTTTAGGTTTAGGGTTATTTCTAGGGTTATGTTTAGGGTTAACATTAGGTAAAATTTAGGATTATGATTATGACTAGAGTAGGGTGAGTTTGAGGGCTAGCGTTAGGTTAAGGGTTAGGTTTAGGCTTAAGGTTCAGGTTTGTTTAGGGTTGTGGTTAGGGTTTGGTTTATGCCTAGGACTAGTGTTAGTGTTAGGTATAGGTCAATGTTGAATATTAGGGTTATACTTAAGGTTAGGCATATTTTTAATTTTAGGGTTAGGTTTACATCTAGGGCTGGGGCTATGGTTATGATTGCACTTAGGGTTAGGGTGGGGATTAGAGGTAGGGCACAGTTATTTTTAGGTTTAGGGTTAGGAGCGCAGTTAGGTCTAGGGTCACGTTTAGGGTTATGGTTTAGGTTTAGGCCTTGGGTTAGGATTATGTATAGGATCTCGATTAGTGTTAGGGTTAGTGTTGGGTCCAGGATTATGTTAAGAGGATAGGGTTAGGGTTAGATTAAGGTTAGGCCTAAAGTCAGGGTTAAAGTTGGGAAAAATGTAATACTAGGGTTAGGTTTAGGGTTAGTTCTAGGGTTGGATTTAGGATATTGATTATGGTTAGGGTAGGCCTAGGGTTAGGATTAGGGTTAGATTTAGGATTTGAGATAGGGTTAGTGCTAGGGTAGTGCTGAGTAGGAGACAGGTTAACATTTAGGGTTAGGGTCAGGGTACTGTTTAGGGTTAGTGTTAGGTTAAGCGTTAGGATTAATGTTATGGATACGGCTAGGATTAGGTTTAGGTTTAGGGCTAGGATTAGGGTTAGACAGGGTTAGAGGTAATTTTAGGCCTAGGTTTATGCAGAGATATAAATTTAGGATTAGGGTTGAGGCCCAGGATATTTCTAGGATTATGCTTGTGATTAGGGTTAGGTTTAGGGTTATGGTTAGAGTTAGCATTAGGGATAGGGTTAGGGTTAGGGTTAGGGCTAGTGTTGTATTTAGGGGTAAGGTCAGGTTAAGTGTTAAGATTATGATTTTTGTTAGGTTTAGGATTCGCTCTAGGATTAGGTTTAGGGATAAATTTAGCGTTAGGTTTAGGATTAGGGCTAGGCTTAGTGTGTTAGGGTTAGGTTTAGGGTTATGGTTAGAGTTAGCATTAGGGTTAGGGTTAGGGTTAGGGTTAGGGCTAGTGTTGTATGTAGGGGTAAGGTCAGGTTAAGTGTTAAGATTATGATTTTTGTTAGGTTTAGGATTCGCTCTATGATTAGGTTTAGGGATAAATTTAGCGTTAGGTTTAGGATTAGGGCTAGGCTTAGTGTTATATTTATGCTAGAAGTAGGGTTAGTGTTACATCAAAGTTTAATACTACAATAAGGGTGAGGTTTAGTTATAGTTTAATCTTAAGGTTATGGTTAGGGTAACAGGGTTAGAAGTACCATTACAATTAGGTAAGTTTTAGGGTTCAGTTTAGAGGTCGGATTATGGCTCCAATTAGGATTATGGCTAGGTTTAGGATTACGGCTACGGTTAGGGTTGTTTTAATGTTAGATTTAGGGCTAGGTTTAGGGTTAGTATTAGGGATGGATTATGTTTATGGTTAAATTTATGTTTGGGTTACATTTATCATTAGGATTAGGCCTATGGCTAGGGTTAGGGTTATTTTTATTGTTAGATGCAGTGATAGGGATACAATTAGGGTTAGATTTTTGGGTAGGATTAGGGTCATGTTTAGGGCTAGGGCTAGGGCTAAATATAAGGGTTAGGTTTAGGATGAGAGGTACTTTTAGTGCTAAGTTTATGTGGAGGATTAGGTTTAGGTTTAGGGCTAGGGTTGTGTTTAGGTTTAGGATTAGAGTTAGGGTTACAGCAAGAGTTAACATTCAATCTATGGCTGGGGCTACAGCACAATTTAGGGTTCGGGTTATGACATGATTTGAGTTATGTTTAGGGATTGTTTTACAGTTAGATTTATGGCTAGGACTACCATAAGGGCTAGGCTTAGGTTGGAAGTTAGTATTGGGTTAGAGATAGTCTTATGTCTAGTGTTAGTTTTAAGATTGTGTTTAGGGTTAGGTTTAACGCTAGAGTTAGGGTCAAGTTTAGGGTTAGGGCTACGGTTACTGTTAGCATTAACAAGAGAGTTATGTTTAGGATTGGTTCTAGGGTTATGTTTAGGGTTAGGATTAGAGTTAGGGTTAGGGTTAGGGTAAGGATTAGGGTTACTTGTAGGGTTAGGCTCAGGTTTGGATTTAGCTTTAGGGTTAGGGCTATTCTTAGAGTAAGGGTTAGGTTAAGTGTTAGGATTTGGGCTAGGTTAGGGATAGGGTTAGGGTAAGATTTAGGTTTTGGATTAGTCTTGGGGTTAAGGCTCTGGTAAGGGTTAGGGTTAGAGGTTTGGTTAGTGCTAGGGTTATGTGTATGGTTAGGCTTAAATGTAGGATTAAGGTGAGTGTTTAGACTGGGGTTATGTTTAATGTTATCATTAGGGTTAGGCTTAGGGTTAAGGATAGGGCTTGGCTTAGGGCTAAGTCTAGGGTATGTTTAGTGTTATAGTTTGTTTAAGCATTAGGATTATATTTAGTGCTAAATTTAAGTCTAGGATTTCTTTTAGGGTTAGGGCAAGGGTTGTGGTTAGGTATAGAGGTAGGTTTAGAGTTAGGGTAAGGTTGCAGTTGAGGCTAAGTTTAAGATTAGTGTTAGGTTAAGGGTTAAGTGTTTGGGGAGGTTTAGTTTTAGGATTATGTTTATGGTTGGGTCTATGCCTAGAATTTTCATTAGGTTTATGGCTAGCACATGTGTTATGGTTAGGGTTATGTTAAAGGTTAATATTAGATTTAGCATTAGGTATAGCAGTAGTTTATGGTTTATGACATGGGTTAGCTTTTGGGATAGGTTAGGGTTAGATTTTGGGCTAGGGTTAGTGCTAGAGTTAGGGTTAGTGCTAGGGCTAGGTTTCAGAGCTAGGGTTAGGATTAGGATTAGGGCTTGGATTAGGGTTAGGGCTAGGTTTAGTGTTGGTGTCAAGGATAGCATTAAGTTTAGGGTGAGGGTTACAGTTAGGGTCCGGTTTAGGGTTAGTGTTAGGTTTAGGTTAAAGATTAGGCTTAGGGTTAGATTCAATGTTGGGGCTAGGGATAATTTTATGCCACTCCATAGTGTTATAGATAGGTTTAGGGAAAAGCTTAACATTAAAGTTAGGCTTAAGTTTACTATTAGGATTTAGTATTATGATTAGGGATTAGGATTAGCGTTAGGGTTAGTTGTAGGAATAGGCTTCTGGCTAAGTGTAGGATTAGGCTTAGATTCAGGTTTAGGGTCAGAGTCAGGGTTAGGGTTAGGGTTAGGATAAGAGTTGGGGTTTCAGTTATGGTCAGTGCTAAGCTTAGGGTTAGTTAGAGTTAAAATTAGGATGAGTAGTAGGGTTAGGATTATTTTTAGGGTAAGTTTAATCTTAGGAATTTGTCTATGATTATATTTAGGGTTATGGTTAGGATTAGGTTTAGTTTAGGTAAGGATTATGTCTAGAATTTTGTTTAGCATTAGGAATAATGGTAGGTTTAGGGTTAAGTTTAGGTTTAGGATTAGGTTCAGGGCTAAGGTTAGAGTTAGGTAGAGGGATAGGTTTAGGGTTAGGTATAGGGTTAGTGCAATGATTATGATTATATCAAAGTTTAATATTAGGTCTATAATTAGTATTAGGAGTCAGACTATGGTTATGATAAGGTTTAGTGTTAGGGCTAGAATTACAGCTAGGTTTAGGGTTAGGGGTTAGGACTAGGCTTAGGGCTATGGTTAGGGTAAGTGGTAAGGTTAGGGT
>NW_008346544.1:12014-13287 GCF_000622305.1 Nannospalax galili
TAGGGTTAGAGTGAGGGTTAGGACTAGGATAGGTTTTAGGGTTATGATTATATTTGTATTTAGGGCTAAGGTTCTGGATAGAGTTACTGTTAGGTTTGGGTGTAGGTTACATATTGAGAGTTAGGGTTCAGGTTACAGTTAGTGGTAAATTTAGGGTGAGGGTTAGTGTACGGTTAGGCTTAGTTTTAGGGTTAGGGCAAGTTTTATGGTTAAAACTGGTTAATGTTAGGTTTGGTTCTAGAGTATATAATTAGGGTTAGTATTATGGTTTTGGTTACAATTCGGGTTAGGTTTAGGATTAGGATTAGGGCTATGTGTATGTTTAGGGATAAGGCTAGGTTTACTGGAAGTTATTAGCCTAACACTCATCCTAACCCTATATCTAGGCCTAGGCCTAAACCTAAGCACAACCCTAAGCCTAACCCTAACCCTAGCCCTAACCATAAGCCTAAATTTAGGCTTAGAGGTAGCTTTAGCGTTAGTTTTATGGTTAGGGCTACATTTAGGGTTAGCATTGGTGTTAGATGTTTGGTTCGAGTTAATGTTTGGGTTAGTGTTAGGGAGAGGTTTAGGTTTAGAATTAGGGGTAGTGTTATCTTGAGGGTTATGGCTTGAAATAGTCTTAGGATTCTAATTAGGTTGTGGCTATGTTTATGGTCAGGTTTAAGGTTAGGGTTAGGATTAGGAGAAGGGTTAGTTTTAGGATTAACATAAGGGTTATGTTCAGGGCTACTGTTTGGTTTTCATCTACAGATACTTTAAGGGTTTGGATTAGAGTTAAAGGGTAGGGCTAGATTTCTGGTTAGGTTTATGGTTAGGGCTAGGGATAGTTTAGGATAAGGTCAATGTTTACTATTAATATGAGTGTTAGCTTGAGGTTTAGGGATAGGGTTAGGTCTAGCATTATTATGGCTAGGGGTAAGGCTAGGGTTATGCTTACGTTTAGAACTAGTACTATGGTTAGGGTTAGGGTTAGGTTTAGGATTAGGGCTATGTTTAAGACTCGGGTAAGATTGGATTATCATTAGGATTATGGTAAGGATTGGTTCTAGGGTTAGGTTCGCGTTTAGAATTAGGGTTAGTTTAGAGTTAAGATTAAGTCAAAGTTTAATAGTAGGTTATCGTTAATGTTAGGTAGAAGATTTGTTTTAGGGTTATGATTAGGGTTGGGTTTCATGCTAGTTTTCTGGATAGGACTAGGGTTAGGATTGAGTCTAGGTTATATATTGAAGTTTGGGATTAGCGTTAGAATTACAGGTAGGTTTTGGTCTAG
>NW_008346544.1:13475-23080 GCF_000622305.1 Nannospalax galili
TTCTAGGTCCAGGTTTAGGTTTAGAATTACTGTTAGTGATATGGGTAGGTTTAAGGTTAGGTTTAGGGCTAGCACTATATTTAGGGTGAAGCTTAGGTTTAAGTTTAGTGTTAGGTTTAGGGTTAGGGTTAGGGTAGGGTTAGGGTTATGTTCAAGGTTAGGCTTAGTTTTATTGTTAAGTGTAGGGGTAGGCCAAGGATTACATTAAGGTTTTCGTTAGGATCAGGTTGGGTCTAAGGTGTATATTTAGGATTAGTATTAGGGTTTGCTTACAGTTTGGATTAGCGTTAGGAGTAGGGCTAGGGTTATGTTTAGGGATAGGGCTAAGTTTATGTTTAGGACTACATTTACTGTAAGAGTTAGGGTTAGTTTATAGTCAGTGTTTGGTTTAGGTGTAGGTCTAGGCATAAGTTTAGGGTTATAATTAACATTAGGTTTAGGGGTAGGTTTAGGGTAAGGATTGGCCTACATCTACTGTTAGTGTTAGCCTTAGGTTAAGAGGTTGGGCTAGGTTAGTGTTTGAGTCTGAGTTAGGGCTAGGTTCAGAGTTAGGGTTAGTGCCAGGGTTATGTTTAAATTTAGGGTTAGGAAAATCATAGTAGTTTAGATAGTGTGTGGCTACATTTAGGCTTAGGTTTATAGTTATGTTTAGGGTTAGGGTTAGGATTATATCTATGGTTAGTTTCAGTTTTAATATAAGGTTTAGGGTTAGGATTCGGATTATATTTTTGTTTAGGGGCAGGTTTAGATTAGGATTTGAGTTCAGAAAAGAGCTAGGGGTAGGGTTAAGCTAAGGTCAATGTTTAATATTATTATTATGGTTACAGTAAGGCTAGTGGTGAAGGTTAGATCTAGGGTTAGGTTTAGGTTTATGATTATGCTTAGGGTTAGGGCAAGGATTAGGGTTAGCATTAGGACTAGTTGTATGTTTAGGGTTAGGCTTAGGGTTAAGGATAGGTTTACGACTAGAGTAAGGATTAGGGCTAGGCTTCGCATTAGGGTTAGTGCTAGTATTATTTCTAGGGATAGTCTTAGGCTTAAGGCTAGTGTTAGAGTTAGGTGTAGGGCTAGGGATACAGTAGATTTAGGGTTAAGGTTATGTCTAGGCTAGGTTTAGGGTTATGATTATTGTTAGGTGTAGGGTTAGGGTTAGGTTCAGGGCTAGTGCTATCGTTGGGGTTAGACTTAGGTTTAGGTTTGGTTTTACGTTTATGCTAAGGTTAGGGTAAGGGATATTGCTATATTTAGGGTTAAGGTTAGGTTTAGAGTTAGGTTTAGGATTAGGGCTACATTAAGTATTAGGGCAGGGTTAAGATTATCATCTAGGCTAAGATTATGTTAGGGTTAGTGTTAGGTTTAGAGCTAGCTTCACACTAGGTTTAGGTTTGTGTTAGGGTTGCAGTTAGTGTTATAATTAGGGCTAAGGTTATGTTTACGGTTATGGTTAAGTGAAGGTTACAGTTAGGGATAGTATTAGGGTTAGGGCTATGATTATTTTTAGGATTAGGGTGAAGTTTTGTGTTTGGATTCTCATTAGAGTTAGGGTTAGGATTTGCTCTTGGGTTAAATTTAGGTTTGGGCTTTGGAATAGGGTTAAAGTAGAACTATTGTCAGGATTCAGTCTATTGGCAATTTTAAGATTAAGATTAGCGTTAGTGTTAAGGGTAGGTTTAGGTTTAGGTTTACAGATATGGCTAAGTTAGGCTTAGGATTAGGTCAAAGTTTCATGTTAAGGTAGAGATAGTTTTAAGGTAAGATTAGGGTTAGGTTTAGGGCTAGGGTTCTTGATAGGATTAGGTTTAGCCTTGGGCCTAGGTTGTAGATTGAGGGTTAGGTTTAAGGTTCGGTTTAGGGGTGGTTTTAGGACTTGGGCTACATATAGGTTTATGCTTAGTTTTCGGGTTAGGCTTAGGGTTGGGGCAAGATTTAGGGTTAAGGTTTTGGTTACGGTTAATTTTGGTCTACAGTATATATTTTGTATTATTATTAGAGTTTGAGTTATGGTTAGGGTTACAGTTAGAATTATGGCTAGGGGTATGTTAAGGGATAGAGTTAGGTTTACAGTAAGGAATAGCTTTACAATTTGCAATGGACCAGCACAGACCAGAGCAGTTCAGTCCGAGTGGAGCAGGGTCTCCGAAAGGGTGGACAAGGATTCGGCGAATGACAGACAAAGACGCGGCAGTTTGGTGAAGATCTGAGTGTATTTTTGCAGGTGCAGGGCTCAAATTAACTACTGCAAAGTTACATGATTGCATCCATAAGCTGTTGTTCTGCTGTTAACCATTTTCTAAGAGTTTTGATTTCAGAAACAAAAGAGAAACACAGGTCGATCAAAATACATTGCCAAGGTATGCTATTTTCTTTAAAAGCATCAGCTAATGTTAAACAGAAACTTTCCTGTTTTTCATCTTGGTGAATTCCCATTAGAGACTTTTAAAGTTTATATTCTGTGGTTACACAGTGAGAAGACCTCAAACCAATATGTGCTTTCAATATTAGCTCTGTAATCATTACTATTTCTATTTGAATTCAAGGTGATTCACAATACTGTTGCTTTATATCCGCTTTTTGTTTTTCCCTGTTCATTATACTGTCACAAACCCCAAGCAGTATCAGTATCCCATTCTAATCCTGTAGCTCTCATGAAATCCTTCCAAGTATGGAACTTATAAATATAATTATCCCATCTTTCTCTCCAAGAAATAAACACATTCTTCAATTGTCTCTGTATGCTCTCCTTTTGTTCCTTACTAAGCAGGCAAAAAGGTGGCCCAAATCTGGCAAGTCTGTCCATGAATTGTAATGAATACCAATAAATCCTTTTTCCTCCATCTACACCCTTCCTTATCATATGCTCCTGTAAAAGGCAGTGGTTCATCCATAGGTTCTGGAATTTTACACATACTTTCTTTCCCTCTCAGTGGATGCCATAATCTACCTCCTGCCAAAACATAAGCTGGACCAAAATTAGTCATAACAGTTGGTGGTTACGTTCTCTTTTTCCTAATATCAGAATTAGAGTCTTTTCCCTGAATTGCCTGTCCTTTAGGATTGGGTTACCCATCTCATAGACAGCTCCCTGAGGAGAGATGGCTATCTCCTTCCTCTAATCTTATGCATTTTTGACTGTCTTAGGTTGCGTCACCTCTGACCAAGCCTTGCCCGTCATTGGACCATGCACCAGGCCATGTGCATGTCCTGTCTTAGGAGTGCTTGTCATGGGATATCTTACCCGTCCTTGGCTAAAAATGTGTCATGATTAAGGGCAGCCACATGGGTAATGGCAGCCCGTGATGGTCTTAGTCTCTGCCTAACTCAGTTAGTCAAGCATGGACAACCTGAGGGGGCATATTCCTGTCAGAGTTAATAATCATGAGGAGGTGGGCCGTGGCATTTCCAAGGGTCCTCTGTCATTGAATTATCTAATAAAGACATTTAAAGATAAGCATTATCAAGAGAAACAAAGCAACCATTATGATTCCTGCCACAAGCCAACTATTGTTAAAATACCTCCTCATGTGTTCCCAGACCTGAGTTACAAAGGATGAATCAAGGTCCAACACAGGAACTTGAGTATAATTTAGACTAATGATTTCTTGAGTCATGGTGTAGAACAAGTTGAAATACTTCTGAGGCCATGTATCTTTTAGCCAGTCAGCCAGTTGTCTCCTTGCCTCTGTGAGATAGATATTAAAAGGCAAAGAGGCTGACTGGCAATGAAGCCAAGGAACTGGGTCCTTACCTCAGAATTTTGTCTCATGAACTATTGTCCATGGACCGTCATGCTAGTCAGTCGGATCCTGGCCTACCCACTTAAGGTTTTTCACAGGTACCTATATGGGGTTTGAATATCCTGTAGGGTAGACACAGCCAAAGCCTAGACCCATGGTTAGCAATGGATCTGGGCCTCTCCATTGCCCCGTAATGGGGTCCTTCCATCTTACCCATACCTTATGTCTCTGCTCCTGTCGTCCCCAATGCTTCTGAAACCAGGATTTCAACAGATTTTTTTTGAAAATTAAGAATATCCAACCTTTGGTGGGGGCTTATTCCCCCCCTTTTTTGTAATTGAATTTTTAGGTTTTGATGGTTGATTTCTAAAATGTCTTGACCTTGGGGACTGTAGGGAATTCCTCTATTGTGATGAATTCTCCAAAGTGAAAAGAAATCTTGTGAATTTTTCCATTATCAGTTTTAATTTGTTGGGGCAATCCTAACATAGCAAAGCACTGGAGAAAATGAGATGAGCATGTTTAGATTTCTCTCCTGTATAAGCGGTAGCACAACAGGCACGTGAGAATGTGCCGATGGACACAAAAATATGATTAAGCTTTCCAAAAGGAGCATAGTGTGTGACATCTGTTTTCCACAAGGAATTGGGCTTGAGTCCCCTGGGGTTTACCCCTGAATGTTGAAGAGGCGGTACCTGTAGAAAGGGTTGACAAGACTTACAGGTATGGAGTCCACGCCAATTGACATGAGTGAGGTTATGTAACCCCTGAGCTTCATTCAGGCCTGCTGACAGGACCTGGGTGGAAGCCACCTTCTCTGCCTCTGCATTGCCTTGGGATAAAAGCCCAGGCAATCCTTGGTGCCCCCTAAGATGCTGTAAGAAGATAGCGGCTTCTTTCTCCTTAAGGAGCGTATGAGTCTGAATCACCAGGGAGTAATGGGGTTCCCATCAAGCTGGATATAAGAACCTAATAGCCCTGGAAGAAGATTGACTACATACAGACTGTCAGAAAACAAATTCATGGGCTCACTTACCTTTGTTAATGCTAAAGCAATGGCCACGAGTTCCTTGAATTGAGCTGAGCCATCATAAGTGTGGACATATCGTTTTGGTTTCAAATCTTCCCCTGGGTATACTACCACTGCAGCTCCAAATATGCCCTCATCAGTGAAAACATTGTAGACTTTCACTAAGGGCTCCCTGAAAAAGAGCCGGGGGCATCCCAACAGAGGGTGTGAAAGTAGGTCTTCCCTGACAAAGAGCCGGGGAGCATCCCAATAGAGGGAGTGAAAGGAGGTCACCCATTTATGAGGGCCATAATGACAGTTCAAATTTCCCAGGAACCTTTCCAAGGCTATGGCCACTTAGTTATTATTTTTGCAGAGCCATTCAAAATCCCTAAGCCAATAAGGGATAACAATTTTAAGAGGGTCTATGCCATAATGCCTCAGAGCTATATCACATCCTTTCTCAATCAGGTCAGCCAATTGATCCATGGGTGTATAAACCGGAGCTACATCACGTCCTTTATCAATCAGGTCAGCCAATTGATCCATGGGTGTATAAACCCATGGTACACCTCCCAGAGAGGCACGCACCCATTGAAGGGGCTTCCAGTCCTGCATAAGGACGGATGTCATCAGGGTCTCACCAGGGAGTACCCATAACTTGGAGAGTACTGATAACTCAAGATCTTTAATAGACATGTACCGGGAAAGTTGGGCTCAGTCCAGGGCATCCTGGACCTCATGTGTGGAGAGCCATAGGCCCCCACCCCAGGAAATAGCAAGACCTGATTCCTGGCAAAGTTGTTTTTCAGACATCAAGGCTGACCTGGTTTGAGATTAACCAGATGACTATACCTGAAAGCCTCACACAAACATGTTGTTCTAACTCGGGCACTTACTGCTTGAGAGACTCCCTCATTTCTCATGGAACTGCCTAGAAAACATCTTTGTATTACCTTGTAATCATGCAGGTGTAACCTTATAATTGATTCATAACTTGCTATATAGAATTGTGGTGTTACTATGGAATTTACTGTAGACATTTCTGGGTAACCTTATATAACTCTTCTAATTGTTGGGGGCTTGGAGCTCCCAAGATTATATCATCCACATAAATGTACACAGTGGCATGTGGCAGCAAGTGAGCAGGCCACAAAAGGGTCTTCACATAGCTTTGGCAGAATGCTGGGCTATTGGCCATACCTTGGGGTAAAACAGTCCATTCATACTTCTCATCAGGCATTTTAAAGTTGGTGGAAGGTAGAGAGAAGGCAAATTTTTCACAGTCCTGGGGTTGTAGAGGGGTAGAAAAAAATCTTTAATGTCTATAACTATAAGAAATAAATCTGAGGGAATAGCAGGGATCCAAGGTAGCCCCCTTAAGGGTGTACCTGCTAGGGCCATTCTAGCATTGACTTTATGTAAGTCTTACAACATTCTCCATTTGCCAGAGACTTTCTTAATAACAAAGACAGGTTTGTTCCATCGACTTACAGAAGGCTGGATGTGGCCCAACCGTAATTGTTCTTGTATAATTTCCTTTAAAGCCTGTAGCTTTGTCTCAGGCAATGGGCACTGCTCCACCCATACCAGCACCCCAGGGGACCACCAGATAGCCAGAACCTGAAGGGCAGTGGCCCTTGAAACAGTCTATTCATACCTCTCATCAGCATTTTCCATAACTATAAGAAATAAATCTGAGGGAATAGCAGGGATCCAAGGCAGTCCCCTTAAGGGTGTACCCACTAGGGGCATCCTAGCATTGACTTTATGCAAATCTTGCAACATTCTCCATTTGCCAGAGGATTTCTTAATAACAAAACAGGTGTGTCCCATGGACTTATAGAAGGCCAGATGTGCCTCAACCGTAATTATTCCTCCACAATTTCCTTTAAAGCCTGTAGCTTTGTCTCAGGCAATGGGCACAGCTCCACCCATACCAGCGACCCAGGGGACCACTGGATAGATGGAACCTGAGGGGCAGTGGCTTCTAGATTGGGGGTGAACCCAATGCTCTTTCTTTGGGTCCCCCCTGTAATTGATATGGCAAGACAACCCCTGAGCTGCTGACTCCGGAAGCCTATCAGACTTCAAGTTCCAAAAGGTCATCATAAAGGGCCGTGTTATCCATCATTATGAAGGCCTGGGCGTCCCCCAAAATACCTTGTCCTATGAGGTTGGTGGATAACCCTGCCACCACCAGGGGTTGCACCTCCCCTTTAGCTCCATGTGCATCCTGCCAGGTGAGCCATTCTCGAGTCTCCTCTGCTGGGGTGTATCCTCCCACACCTAGGATTTGGGATCCAGAAACTAGGTGCCATCGTGATGGGACCTCCTCCTTTCTAAGAATGGTCCTATCTGCCCCTTTGTCCACTAGACAGCGAAATCTCTTGCCATCTATTTCAAGATCCATCTTGAGCCTTACACCAGGGATAATAGGGACTGTCCAATTCGCCATAGGTTTTTCTCCTCTCCCAATCCCTCCTTTAGGGCATTGTAAATGTAGCAGATCATGGGGAAGTCCTCCTTTTGTTTATGGGGCTGGAGGCTGCCCCCCCCCATTTAGTTTAAAGACTTTCCTTCAATATCAAATCTGGATTTATAATCCTTCTGCCAATGGAACCCTTTGCGGCATCGGGGACAGGGCATAGATATTGGTCTTTTTGATACCCCACCTCCAGGCTTTGGCTGGTTCTTTCACTGAGGACAATTTCTTTTAATATGGCCGGGCTGGCCACAGCCAAAACGTGGGCCTTCTATTCCTCTAGGCCCCATTGTTACCTGCTGTCCCAGATTAAGTGAATTAAATGCCTGGGTTAGGGCATGGGTCAGAGCCTCTGTTGGCATCTGTAAGACAGCAGCCATGGCTTTGGTTTTCTCCCTCTGGGTTCCCACCTCCTTGGAGGCAATTGTCCATTGTCCGATGGACCTGTCCTTAAGGCCAGCACAGATCAGCATCTATTCCATCCCATACCAGGAGTTTGGTGAATTGCTCCCTCAATGGGCCTGGGGGTAATTTTCGTTTTAAGCTCTACTCTGTCCATAAACTCATAGAGGGGTTCAGCAGGCTTTAGATTAATCCCTGCTAGGGGGGATTCGGTAGGCCCCTCATCCAATTTTCTCCAAGCATTTAATCCTATGACCCTGACCTGTTCTGTATATGGGGCTGGAGTGCCTGACTGTTGTGCCCCTGTGGCATAATGGTCACTTGAACCAGACAACATCCCAAAAGTAATGGGGACAGGTGGGTTGGCACTTGCATTCCTCTCAGCTTGTATCCTGCATTCCTCCTTAAAGAGGGCAAACCATTTAATATATATGGGCCTAGGAAAGACTGCTTTGGCGTGGTCCAGCCTATCCTTTGTAGCACACTGCTGATGAGCCAAGCGTTGGAGGAGAGTATCTACCCAGGGTGATCACAGGCCATCCTCAGTCACTGCCTTTTTAAATTCCTTTAAATCCTTCACCTCCTAGGGATACCAGGGGTCAGGGCAAGCACCTCCTGGGTTTACATTAATATATATTCTTCCACCCGTGGCCTCACAGATGCTTCCTGAGAGGGGCCAGGATAAAAGGGTGGCCGATCCCCAGGATCATTTTTGTTTATCTCCCTGTATTTTTCTCTCTGTCTGAAAAAGGAACCCATGGGTCCTGAGAATGGGTCCCAGGAAGCCGTGAATTTGGCCAGGGCATGCCGGAGGTGCCGTTTGTTACTTTGGCCGCTCTTGGCTTCACTTCTGTTGTATTTCTGCATTGTTCCTCAAACTCTTTCCATGATTCCCATGCCAGGGTTTCTGGAGGCTTGTCAGTAGGTGGCACCAAGGGCTTAGGGCTCTTGGGCTGAAAGTGTGACTTTAAGGCCAAGATAGTAGGGTAGAACCCCAGTGGGAGAGCAATCCCCAATTGAACCTCCCTTTGTTGAGCTAGGAGTTCCACACCTTCCCATGTATCCACAGTAAAAACATTAGCCCCAAGTAGCCAGGGAGCCAAATGGAAGGCCTCTGCCAAAACCTTTTGAACTGCCGGATCTGACAGGTCCAACCCCCTACTTATAAGCATATCTCTCAGCACCTTAAGGGCCAGGCCCTGAGGCTTATTAATTGTGTTACCCATCTTTTCAGGTATCGCTTACCCTGGACTCTTGATTGGCCCCAATCCTTTTCCTTTCACCTACATTTGAGTCCCACACTGGGCACCAGTTGTGGGCGGTTCAAGCCTGTGACCCCTGTGCAAGGATGACTGGGGATGAGTAAGTGTGCCTTTTGCCAGCCCCTGCCACCCCCAGCACTGGGAACAATGAGAAGCAATGGGGAGTCTAGTCAAGCAGGAAATAATTTATTGCGGCAGGGCAGGGTGCTTATAATTCCCCACCCCTCATAGTTCTCCAATAAGCTTAAAGGTCAATGCATGCATGAAGGCAGGAGCCCATGAAAGCTTATGGAGGCATCCAATCTGATGATCTTCAAAACAAGTCAGGCCGTGCTCCAGTAACTTCCTCTCAGCACCATCTTGGCAAGGCAGGGCCTTCAGGTCCCCACAGAATTTCATACAGGCATCTAAGCACACAGGTGTTTTGATCAAATCCATGCAACTCCCTCCCCTCCAACTCCTCTCACATCTCCCTATCACTTTTTGCTACTCTAACATGCCCCCCCATGAAAAAGTAACCCTAAAATATTTTAAGGATTAGATAAGAGCTCCCAAATACTTTTAATATTTTTGGCCTTTGGAACAGAGTCTGTTGCTAAGAGGCTCAAGGACATTTTGACTTTTAGCCAAGAAACTGGCTACTTTTCTTTGGGGTCTTTTTACCCTAACTGCCTAGCCAATTCCTACCTCCTGTTCTTATCACACCATCCTCT
>NW_008346544.1:23814-27735 GCF_000622305.1 Nannospalax galili
AACAACTCAAAAGAAGGTATCTCCTATCTGGCATTGTTTCTTGTTATGTAGCCTTTAGCTATGCATATGGACTCTTAAAAAAATTATATTGGCCCCTTTAATCTTTGGTTATACTTTCCTTTTGGGTGTTTAAGGCCATACACTTGGTCCAGATCAACCAATTTATTTTTACTCTTAAAGTCGTTTGAAGATCTGTTCCTCAGGGGTCACATGGGCTTGGGAGGAGCCCCTGGTTCCTTTCTTTTACCAGTTCCATCTTTGTGAAGATAAGTCAAAGGTCCTACTCGACCATGGCTGGCTTCACTTGGCAGCATGGAGGAAATGTTTCCTCTGAGTTGACGCTCCTTTTTGTAGACTGGATACTCATTCAAGTCCATCTGGTGAGGTCTCCATGGCCTCCCTGAAAAAAAGACAGGTGACTCACCACAGTTACAGGACATTTTGAGAGATGTGCTATAGTTTCCTGGAACTTAGTCGACCTTGGAGGGCAAGGGGCCAAAACTGTCCTTTAAGTCCCTCTGGCCAGATTAGTATAGGCCTCAAAGTATGGCTGTTAAACATCTATTAAGGTTACTTATACCAGTCTGGCACTTTTAATTACCATGTGCTACATGGATAAAGGTTGGGTAAAAAAAAAAAAAAAACAACCAAATGTTCCCAGATGAACTTTGACTAGATACATATTTTCTTTTAAAAGACTCCAATATCATTGTATCTCTAAGCACTGTACATGGATATCCTACATAGTGAGATCAGATGCAAACAGTGAAAATAAAGATGCAGTTCAATTGTAAACACCACTGTTCCCATTGTCCCTTAAAAATGTGTATTTATGTCAACATTTAAGTTATGCAGGTACCAGTTTTCTACTCTGCCTTTTACCCTGATCTACCTCTCAAATATCAGCATTCACCATAGTTTATCTTGTTATTTTAGCTTTATTTTATTACTTTTATCCAATGCACATCAGGGAGAACAAATAGTATGTAAAAAGTGAGCTTACAACAAACAGAACAAGGCATTTTTTTCTTACAGAAAAATGTTTTCAGCAAAAATTTCTAAATACAGTCCCTTGAAACACAGTGCCCATACTTTCTAGGAACATAGGAGAGTGGCAAATTAAAGTCTCTACTACTCAGCAAAAATGTAAATGTTTGAAAGACTTAAATGGAAACCCGAATATTAGAGATTTGAATAAAGAACTTCTTGATACTAAAACACATCTCGACAGTCATAGTCCCACAAAAAAATAAACAAACAAACTGGAAAACAGTAGGTCATGAAAAACAGAACACTGTGGTGTTGTGATGCCACATTATGGGGCTACCTGAACAGACACTGCCTTACCCTTAGTATCCATTTAAATCAAGAGTGGGAACTGAACTGTTCTAAGAACTTGTTCTTTCAGATTTTTTTGAACAAAGACTTTGTTCACTGTTTATTGAAACCACATATCCAGCATGAAGCTAGGGAAAAATATAGATTTTGTCTTCTCATGGAATTTTCCCTTCTTGATCCCTAAAGACCTACAAGAGGACGCATAACCACAAGCAGATGTTATCAATCTAATACTACCTGTTGATGCTTCACAGATGGAATGAACTGTGACTTTCAACAATTGTTCATTTGCTGCATGCCACACTTTGAGTATCCACAGCATATACAGAGACATAAACTGTTTTAGGGAAAGGGCAAGGAAGGGTCATCAGGGATTAAAGCTCTTTTTAGGTTACAAGAGTAGCCCAAGGCATAGTAAGCTTTTCTACATTATAAATAAGCTGATGTCCCAGAAGTCATTCCCACAGAGCCATAGTGCCAAGAAATGGCAAAACCACTGTGCTACTGAAACATCTAGTAGAATGTTCTAGACAACACTTCCCTGTGTGTTGTAATGTTCCTATAGTTCTAAGGTGAAAACAAGCCAACTGCAGAGAATTAGAGCTTGTTTTAGTATAAATGATCTTTTACATTTTTTTTCAACCTGACCCTCTATGTCAAAAACAGCAAATACACCAAGGATATTTGAAGAAAACATAGGGAAACATTTTATAAACATACTTAGTTACGGGGGTCCTTCCCCGCACGCAGCACGATGGCGGAGGTGAGGGAGTGCGCTGCCCCCCCAACCCTCTGTTCCTGAGGAACCACCAAGGAGGCAGGGAGTCTTGTCCAGCAGGAGCTCGTTTATTAAGCTTTAAGCAAGTGTTTATATAAATTTGTGAGCATTGAGTGTCCTTCCCTTTACTCCACCCCAGGGTTTGATTGGTCATGACCACAGAACTCAATTAGCATTTTAGGTTTCAATTTCCCAGAACTGTCAGTTTCCTATCTCTCCAGGGCTAGGTTTCTGTTTCCCAGAACTGTTAGGTTTCCATTTCTTATCACCATGCCCATATGGTCTTTACTTCTCCTGACTGTTGAGTTGTTTTCTATCACCAAGTACCCACATCTCCCCCTTTTTTATTTTATTTGGAACTGGGGCCTGTGGAAGAGCTCCGGTAACTGGCCAGACCTTGATTTAGGTAAGCTGGCATTCTGCTTTGGGTTAGGCTGGTATTTTTAGGGGAGAAGTGGGCAGGCAATCATATTCAACTCGCAATGTCATTAATTGTACTTGTTCTATTTTTCCTTTTATGAAATGTATAAGCCTATTAACTACACAGGATCCTATAGTTCAGAAGAGTACAAGGATTATGAGAGGCCCTGCCAGAGTAGAAATAAGGGTAGTGAGCCATGGTGAGCCAGTGAACCACTGTTGGTACCAGGACTCCTGTTCTCGCTGAGGCCTGTTTAAGTCCTCTCTTAGTTTATCAAGATTATCCATAACCACTCCTGAATTATCAGCATAGAAACAGCATTCTTCTCTGAGGGCTTTGCATACACCACCTTGCTGGAGGAACAGGAGATCGAGCCCCCTCCTATTTTGTAAAGTTACTTGGGCTAGAGAGGAAAGTGACTCCTGGTAATACCTAACAGCTGTCTCAACTTTATCTAGGCTAGCATCCATATCTGCCCTGATTTGTTGGAGGCCGTTTTGTGCCATTATTAAGGAAGTAGCTCCAAAGGCCGTCCACCCAGCTCCAAGGCCCACAAGTGTGGAAACCACAACCATGGAAAGCAACTCTCTCTTTTGTATATGTCTCTTCTGGCCCTGCATTTCCTCAGCAGAGTGATAAATGACATAAGGGAAGAGGAAGACCAGGGCACATACACCCCCCTTCTGATTGTCGCAACACTGCAAGAGAAAGGCAAGGTATCAAACCCAAATTTTGGCACAGCCAATAATATGAAGGCTCAGTAGGGACTATCCAGTTACCCCCTGTTGAAGTGATGTTTTGACAGCGCCTCCAGGAGTGTCCACCAGGTTGCCCATGGGTAACACAGGTCATATTTTTGTCATGTTTGAGAGGCAAGGTGAGCCCACCAGTTTTTGTGCTGATCCCACCCCATGGGCATTGATCACTGTGAGTAGTGTTCGTGAAGTTTCCCATTGTCCCCAGGGCCTCCATCATTGGAGATATGGTGTCTAGGCACAGCCAGCACAGGTCAACAAGCTCAGGTATAGAGGCATTGAGAAAAGTATAAGCAAGCTGCACTGCCTGACGAATGTACTCATGCTTGGTCACACTTAAGCCCAAGCCAGGGTTACCAGGCACAGATGCTTCTGATGCCAGGGTATTACTGGTGGGCATTGGGCTAGTAGTGACATGATGTGTAGGGCCGGTGGGCCTTGGCAGTGGAAACTGGGCCGGACCCACCATCTCCTGGCAAGGCAGGGGTTCGACAACTGTATTAGTCAGGGTTCTCCAAAGAAACAGAACCAGTAGAATGAATATGTATAAAGATTTATCAGCTTAGCTCACAGGATAGAGTCCAAGTAGTCCAACAATGGCTGCACCACACTGGAGAGGCTGAGAATCT
>NW_008346544.1:29562-33771 GCF_000622305.1 Nannospalax galili
CACATGGAGTATGGTGATGCCACAATGGAGCATTGTGATGAGACATTCGTTCATTGTGATGGCACATTGAAGATTATGATGGCAAAGTGGAGCATTTTTAAGACATAATGTAGCATTGTGATGGCATAATGTGGAATTCTGATGGCAAATTGGAGCATTTTGAGAGCACATTGACCATTGTGATGGCACATTGAGCGTTATCATTACAAATTCGAGCATTGTAATGTCTCACTGAGCATTGTGATGTCACATTGGAGCATTGATTTGACATAGTGGAACATTGTTATGACACACTGAGCATTGCGGTGACAGATGAAACAATGTAATAGCATATTGCAGCACTGTGGTGACACACTGAGGCATTGTGATGTCACAGTGATTATTGTGGTGACACATTGGTGCATTGTTATAGCACACTGAGGAGTGTGATGGCACAATGGAGCATTGTGAATACATATTGGAATGGAGCATTGTGATGTCACAGCTGGGCATTCTGAGGACATATTTCATCATTCAGCATTGTGATGGAATATTGGGGCATTCTGATGGCACAGTTGGGATTTGAGGGCACACTGAAACATTTTGAAACTGGACTGCTGTGTCCCTACCCTTGATAATGCAGTTGGCAATTTGGTTGGTCATGGAATAAACTTGAGGGGCTCCGCCCACGGATAGATGAATCCATTATATGGGCTCACCCTCTTGTGCGAGAAGAGCAGTGCACAACGTATTTCCAATGAAAAGATAAAGAGACATTGGGGTGTCAGGATCGAACATTTTTAAAGTGGCCTTATATATGGACTGTTGGATTTTGGCTAGAATTTGTTGGCACTGAAGCAGTAAAACCACTCTGGAGGCTAAGTCAAGGCCCCACAAGAGATCAAATAAATGGAATGAACTCCTTAGTGGAGATGGGTATCCAGAGCCTCAGCCAATTAATTTCCCCTAGTAATTTTTGGAGTTGGGATAGACTATAGGTGTCCTGAATGGAAAGCTGAGGCTTTATGGGGGAAACAACGTCCATAGATAAGGTGGTACCTAGTATCTTGAAAGGGGAGACACTCTGAATTTTATTGGGGGCCACATTGGGGGCCACCTTAAAGTTGTTTTCCCGAAGAATAGCAAGGCAGTCAGAGGTTAGCTCATGGAGACTGGAGGGCTCGGGGCTTTTCAAAATTATATTATCCATATAAATATAGAATAAAACATCTGGCCGCCCCATCAGTGAGACGAAAATGTGGGCCAGGTAATATTGGCAAATGGGGGGACTATTGGCCATACCTTGGGGCAGGATGGTCCACTTAAATCTTAAACCCGGCCCACGAAAATTGAGGGTATGGAGAATGCAAATTTTTCTGTATCATTGGGGTGGAGGGGAATTGAGAAAAAGCAGTCCTTAATATCAATAATAGTTAAGTGGTATGTCTTGGGGATTGCTGGAATCCAGGGGAGCCCCATCTGGGGGGGGTCCCTAAAGGCATCATTCTCTCATTAATTTTTTTAAGATCTTGTAATAGTGTCCAGGAGCCGCTGGCTTTTTAAATGATAAACACAGGAGAATTCCAGGGGCTTGATCATGGCCTTACATGCCCCAGATCTAATTGTTGCTTGACCAGTTGATAAAGGTGTTGAAGCTTTTGTGAAGGGAGAGGCCACTGCTCAATCCATATGGGGTCCCCAGCTGTCCACTGAATTTGGATTACCGAGGGGCGAGCAGTGTCTCTTAGGATTGGGGGTGAACCTGAAAGTGTCTTTGTGTGAGGTGCTCAAAGTAGGGGTCGTCCCTATAATTGGGGTGGCTTATCTGGCCCTCTCTGAACTGTTGTTTATATTCTTCTGTGACTAGGAGATCATTATAGAAGGCTTCATGATCAGTAATGATAAAAGCCTCAGCCTCACCCAGAATGTCCTGACCTAAAAGGTTGGCAATTAGGCCAGAGACCACAAGAGGGCGCACCTCTCCACGACTCCTGTTGGGATCTACCCAGGGTAGCCAAGTAGCAGTTTTCCATGATGTAGACTGCCCTCCCATGCCCAGTAAGCATGGGCCGGGCATCAACTGCCAGGAATGTGGGACAAAGAGGGGAGGTCTTCTGTGGAATTTTGATTGATTCCTGATATGGGGGACTCCGTGGGCCCCTCATCTAGTTTTTGCCAGGCTGATAATCCTATAGCCTGAACCTGGTTTCAGTGTTTGGCCAGAGTTATTATCTAGTTTGTAGTGAGGCCAGGAAGTGGTGCACAAGAATTTTAGGCGTTTCACCCTGATTGTGCCTGACAGTTTACTTGCTTTAAGGATTTAAGAAGATAAGCAAGAGACTTGAGACCTTGAGACTTTGAGTGCTTGGTTCCCATAGCAATGGATTACGTAGAAAGCAAGGAGGAGTTAAAGACATCATCAGGCGGTTAGGGGAACAAAGAAGAACTTTTGCCCTGAGGGAACAGAGGCAGTCAGGAGTCAGAGCGGGAAGGAGTAGCATACAGGGCAAAGAGAGAGAGAGAGAGGAAGGAGAAAGCAGGAAGAGAAAGTTTTGGCTTAGGTAACATAAAAATGAGAACGAGAAGAATCAGGCAACAAAAGAAAAGCGTTTTTTTCTTCTGTTGCAGATTTGAGATAAATTCCCGAACCCAAGGGCAGAATCCTGCAATCACTGGGAGGGGAAATAAGAGCATGTGTTGTGCATGTCACTGCCAGTGAACACAGTGTCCTGTAATCAAAGGCAGGACAGAACCTCCCACACACTGGTGTGTTTTCGAGGGAGTAAAATGAGAGGTTCTGCAACGTGGTGCGTGACCAGCCAGTAGATGGAGCCAAAGTACAAGGAAATGAGGTGGTGGGTCAGAATGGGAGAGAAGGCCTAGATGAAACTCAGAGTAGCCAGTAAACGGAGGGGGGAGGGGAGTTTGGGGGAAATATCAAGCAGGTGGAAGAAGGAAAACCAGGGCTTGTAAACCTGGCTCCATTCAGTCTGCCAGCGAGGATCTCGGTCTGGAAGTGTTTACTTTTTTGTCCTCTTAAGACAAGGGAAAAGCTGCTGTGCCAAACAGCTCTTAAAATCTCTGGTTAACAGGCAGAATTTGCTTATCTTGTTTTTGGAGATCAGAGGAAAGGCAGGCTGCTTCTTAGCAGAGTCTGTTTTCCTTGACTTTAAAGGCCAAGGTGCTTATCAGCTCAATATTCTTTTGTACGAGAGGGAGCCCAGAACTGATTGGTCTGAGAGTCTGCCTGGGTGGGGCCCTTGCAGGGCCAATGGGCACTCCCAAACAGGCCGAGGGAGGCGTATGGGGCTCAGGATGGTCTGGTGGATCTGTATGGCCTGAGGGCCTAGGATCCGGCTTTGGGCTTCGTTGCATCTCGGGACCAGGTCAGGGGCCTTGGCCAGGGCCCCAACCACTTTTGATTTTAGAGGGCGAGGGCGAAAGCAGCCTGTTAAGGCTGACACTGTGGGGAGCGCTCCCAGAGGGGGGATCTCCCCTTTTTCCACCTGGGCCCATCTGATCAATTTTTCAACTCTATCCCATGTATCCCAATCAAAGAGATTGCTCTCCAGAAGCCAGGGTGCAATCTTTAGCAAGCATCCCCATGCCTGCAGAGCTTGGCTGTCTGAGAGCAGGCTGCTTTTGATCAGGACCCTGAAGGAATCTAAAGAGGGGTCAGGCTTAGAACTGGACTTCCCCATAATTTATGGGGGTACACTCACTCACAGACCGATTGGCCCATCAGCAAACTTCATGATAGGAAGCGCCTCACATGGGGCACCAATCTGTCGGACGCTCTGACAGGTACTGCACAGGGAGAGAAGCCAGGACCAGCCTGGGTTTCTCTCTTGGGGGCTGAGCAGGATGGTGAGTGTCGGCGACTCAAAAACCACACCGAGTCGGGAGTCTCATCGAGGCAGGAACTCACTTTATTGATCAACTTATATAGTTTAAGCAAAAGGGGTGTGGAAAAGCGGGTGGGTATAGGAGTGTGTCATCTGGGGCAATGACTGTGGGCCACTGGGAATTTACCAAGCCAGTTGTTACTGGGCAGAGGCAATTTTATATAGGGCTCTGCGGAGTCCCCTCCACACGGAAGTGACAGGCCAGAGACAGGTCACTAAACTTTAGCTTGGCTTAGGAAATTATATTAGGCCTCATTTTCCTCCGTGCTATGTATATGAGGGTCCCGAAGGCCCAACAACCTGAAACCATTAAAATACATTGATC
>NW_008346545.1:0-1494 GCF_000622305.1 Nannospalax galili
TCTTATCCTAATCTTAAACCTAACCCTGACTCTAACCCTAAACATAAATCTGACTAATCCTACACTTAGCCAGAACCCTAATCCTACAACTAATCCTAACCTTAATCGTAAACCCTAACAATAATTCTAATGCTAAATCCTAGACCTAATCTTAAGCCTAACCTTAATTATTAAGCTTTGCCCTAAACTGTCTCTAACACTATGGAGAGCCACGAAATTTTCCCTAGCCCCAACATTAAATCTAACCCTAAGCCTAACCCTTAGCCTAAACCTAACACTAACCCTCACCCTGACCCTAACTGTAACACTCACACTAAACTTAACCCTAGCCCTGAAACCAACACTAAACCTAGCCTTAGCCATAATCCTAACCCTAACCCTAATCCTAACCCTAGCCCTGAAACTTAGCCCTAGCACTAACCCTAACTCTAGCATTAACCCTATCCCAAAATCTAACTCTCACCTAGCCCAAAATCTAACCCATGTCATAAACCATAAACTTCTGCTATACCTAATGCTAAATCTAATATTAACCTTTGACTTAACCCTAACCCTAACACATGTGCTAGCCATAAACCTAATGAAAGTTCTAGCTGTAGATCTAACCATAAACATAATCCTAAAACTAAACCTCGCCAAACACTTAACCCTTAACCTAACACTAATCTTAAACTTAATGGTAATCCTAAAATTAAACCTCCCCAAACACTTAACCCTTAACCTGACACTAATCTTAAACTTAACCCTATCTATAACATTACCCTAACTCTAAACCTAGCTCTACACCTAACCAAAACCCTTGCTCTAACCCTAAAAGCAATCCTAGACTTAAACTTAACACTAAATATAATCCTAATGCTTAAACAAACTATAACACTAAACATACTCTAGACTTTGCCCTAAGCCAATCCCTATCCCTTACCCTAAACCTAACCTTAACCATAGCACTGAACACAACCCTAGTAAACTATAACACTAAACATACCCTAGACCTAGCCCTAAGCCAAGCCCTATCTCCAACCCTAAACCTGAACCATAACACTAAACATAACCCTAGTCTGAACATTCACCTTAATCCTACATTAAACCTAACCATACACATAACCTTAGCACTAACCAAACCTCAAACCCTAACCCTAACCAGAGCCTTTTCCCCACCACTATTCTGAAACCTAACTCTAACCATAACCCTAGCCCTAACCTAACCCAAATCCTAACACTTAACCTAACCGTTACCCTAACCCTAACTCTAAACATAGCCCTATCCCTAAAGCTCAACGCGAACCTGAGCCTAACCCTACAAGTAACCTTAACCCTTACCCTAACCCATAACCCTAACCCTAAAATTGACCCTAACTCTAGGGTTAAACCTAACCCTAAAAACAACCTTAAAACTAACACTATGTAATCCTAAAGTTATGTACCAAACACAGGACACCCAACTTCATAAAAGAAATATTATGAGATCTAAAATCACATAATGACTCAAAGGTA
>NW_008346546.1:0-426 GCF_000622305.1 Nannospalax galili
GTCGTTCTTGTGTCTTGTGATCTTCGTTCTAATTTCTTTGTTGACGAAACAGAAGGGACTGATAAATACTATGGGCAACACCCCATCTTCCCCTCTAGATCTTATTAAGACGATTGCCCATAACAATAGTGTAGATGTAAAGAAAAAGAAATGGACCACTTTATGTTCAGTTGATTGGCCCTCCTTCAATGTTGGATGGCCCCCTGAATGGACTTTTAACCTGAGTTTGATTTCCAGGGTAGAGGACCACGTCTTCCGCCCACGGATGGGCCACCAGGACCAGATCCCATACATCGTGACCTGGTGAAGCCTCATTGAATGATCGGATGGCCCCCAACCTGGGTCAAGTCCTTCCTTCCCCTGATTAATCCAACGGCTCCCCCTCCACCTCTGCAGGTCCTCCCTCTCAGACCAAAGGTGGAAGAG
>NW_008346547.1:0-869 GCF_000622305.1 Nannospalax galili
ATCAGCAGCTCCTAATCATTTTTGGAAAATGGCACCTAGTGATTGTGTTGCCTCATTAACATATTTCATGTAGTCTGTGGCTCTTCTATCATCTTAGATCTCTAGTTGAAAAAGACATTCTTATCGATTCATGATACTGTTAACTTTTTGCTAAATGGAATTTCTTTTTTCTTTCCCCAGCACAGTTAATCTACATGCTCAGCGTTAATCGTGTCATTCGTGTGCTTTTGTTTTTTGCATGTCTGAACTTTTTTTGTAATTTTGAACTGAGGAAGAAACCCAGTGCCTTGCCCTCTGGCTCAGCAATCTACCCTGGTGCTAAATTCCCAGCCCTAACTTTAATGTAACAGGTAAACATCAAAATTAACAAGATACTTTAACAGGTATAAGTTTACATTTCTGCTTTTGTATGTTTTATTCTCATTCTTTGGTGAAAGGTGGAGATCACTTGGGATGAAACTGATCATGAAAGAATCACAACACTTAACAGAAAGTTTAAAAAAGAAGAGCTTTTGGATATGGACTTTCAGGCCTATTTAGCATCCTCTAGTGAGGATGAAGAAGAGATAGAAGAGGCGCTACAAGGTACTTGCTAAGCCTTTTGTTGGATAGTTAATGGAAGTATGTTTGGGACATAACTTAAAGTGGGTACCTAAACTAATTCATAAGCTGTCTGCAAAGCGTATTCATATGCATAGTATTGTATATAAATACATGTGCATAGATGGTGAAAGTACTTGCTGTACAAACCTAATGACCTGAGTTTAATCCCAGAATCCTCAGTGGACAGAACCAACTCCCAGACATCCTCTAATCGCTGCATGCACTCACCCACATTCACAGACAGACATACACACAATAAAGAACTT
>NW_008346547.1:3359-4968 GCF_000622305.1 Nannospalax galili
ATAAAAAAGTAAAGTGTGAAAAAAAACTAGCAAACAGATTGTTCTCTACCATACACGTTCTTCCCAGTGATGATAGGCACATCTAAACGTACTTTTACAACCAGTACTATTTGTGGATTACTGCTATCTACATATGATCCCTCACTATCCTTGGAGAGTTCATCGTAGGACTCCCCCCCCAACAGATACAAAACCGCCTTCAAGCTTCTTATATAAAACGGCCTATCATTTACATGTAACTCAAGAAAATTGTCTTGATACTTTAAATCATCTCTAGTTTACTAAGTAAAGGCAATGTAAACATTGTCATTCTGTATTTTTGGAATAATGACAAAAAAATCTGTATGTTCAGTGCAATTATAGTTTCAGATTTTTATTCGGATTTTTGTTTGTTTTTTTAATAGTTTGAACTCACAGGTATAGACTCAATGGATACAAATTTTTGCCTCTTTGTTAATGAGGAATTTTGATCTGTGGTTTTCTTGAAATGTCATTGCTGTCAGAGTAACACTGATCTTGTGAATTAGGAACTGTTCCCTCTTCTATTTAGTAGTACATTTTTATCTTGACTTTCTCATTTGTGGATATAATGTTGGTATTAGATAAACTATTTTAAAAATGTGAAATGAGGGCTGGAGAGATGGCTAAGTGTCTCTTCTTGTAGAAGACACAACTACCTGTAACTCCAGTTCCTGGGGACCTAACGTCTTCTTCTGACCTCCATGGGCATTGTACAACACAGGTGCACTCACATACTTGCAGGCAGTATATACATACACATTTAGACAGACAGAGAGAGAGAGAGGTATATGTGTGTACGAGCCAGGCATGGTGGCACATACTTTTAATCCCAGCACTCAGGAGGCAGAAGCTGGTGAATCTCTGTGAGATCAAGGCTACATAGTAAATTCCAGGCCAGCAAGACCTTGTCTCAAAAAGACCAAGAAAGAAAGAAAAAAATCACGTACAGTTGTACTACCCTTACTCAACTGTGGCTTAGATAAGTTGTTGTTCCATGTACCATTTCTCAGTTGTTGAGTAAAACCATATTTCTAACCTTTCACTACAGTAGGTTTATGGCATTGAAAAGAAATATGACAATTTCCAAAGCCACAAATATCAATCCTTTCTTAGATCTCTTCACTTTCATCCTCAGCCAAGTAACCAGCCTGTTTTTTAGGACCTTTTAATTTTAAAAACTTTTAAACAAATATGTTTTTCCTTTCTTCCCCTACTTCAGAAATACTTTTATGTGCTTGAGGGCTAGTGACGAGCAGCTAGGCTGCAGTGAAGAGCAGATGTTGGCAGCCAGGCTCAGTAGGACTAGTCAGGTAATTCCTTCCACATAGCAACTTCACATATGCTGTGGACCAACCTGTGGTTCTCTCACAAGGTAGTAAAACTACCACTGTCAAAACCTTGAGCGTTAAAACTCAGTGCCAAATGTCTAAGATGTTATAAATAATCTATAGCTTTTTCCATATCTTGAAGTATTTTCATAGGATAGCTTCCCAAAAATAGAAATGCTAGAAAGGGGCATGAATTTTTTTTGTGTCTTGAGGTTGCTGCCAGATTTCTTTCCAAAAATGTTACACCGGTTTATTGTGCT
>NW_008346547.1:5591-5979 GCF_000622305.1 Nannospalax galili
GGAAAGTGGAACTAGTAAGACACAAACTGCAAAATATAATTCATGTCATGTATTTTTGTAGATTTGTGTCTTAAAAGATGCATGTTTTCAGTAACAATTACTGTGGACCTCTGAACTTTTGTGATATTATGCCTGAGTAAGCCACAAAGGGTCAGTGCAATCTTATATCATTTGTTGATTCTTCTGTGGCTTCAATCTTCAAAATAGTAAGCTCTTCAGAAAAACAGGTCATCTTAATCACTGACACTTTGGTTTGTTATATAAGAAATTTTAATTCATGATAGTCAAGCTTCTTTTTTGTAGTATAATAAATAGCATGTGGTATCGAATCCCTTTTAAGTGTAAAACACAGAGGTAGATAGATAACAGGCTCCTGTCAGATAACAGG
>NW_008346548.1:0-675 GCF_000622305.1 Nannospalax galili
GAAAGGGATTGCTGATGCCCTTTTGATGGAAGGGATACTCACGAACTCTGCGCGTTCCAGGAGCCACACGTTTGGGCGCCAGCTGCGGGGCGGGTCTCTCTGGCTCTAGCTGTGGGGTGGGTCTCTCTGGCTCTCTTCCTCCGCAGCTGCCAGGTGCAGGCTCTGCAGGCGGCTGCAGGCGGCACTGCGCCAAGCTGCAGGGGGCTCTGCGCCAAGCTGCGGGAGGCTCAGGCTAGCTGCGGGATGCTCCCCCTGGGCCTGCGGTCGTTGGCCACCGGTCCGCAAGGGGCAGGGAGAGCAAAGCGGGGAGCGCAGAAGCGGCGCGTGAGTGCTGACGGAAGACAGCTTCTTCTGGGAAGACTGCTCACAGGCTGGTCCCAGGCGCAGTGAAACACAGCTCAGTCAGATTCAGTGATACAGCTCAGTCAGATTCAGTGATAGAGCTCCAATTATTAGGGGAAAAACTAGAAGATTTATAGTGTGGAGGCAATAGCAAAAGCCTCAGCTGATAGGTGCTCCTACTATGCTTTATTTACATGTGGCGGTGGGCTTCTATGCTGTCAGACAGTGCCTGATTATCTCATAGAAAAAACCTGGTAGTTTTTATGCCAGAGGTCATGTTTCAGGTAAGGCATCTGTGGGGGCCACTTCAAAGTGAGCCAGGAAGAAAGCAGT
>NW_008346548.1:3220-4151 GCF_000622305.1 Nannospalax galili
ACACACACACACACTCACACAAAGCGACTACTAATCCATTAACTAGAATTTCAAAAATAAGAGATGGATTTTAAAGGTGAATAGCAAAGAAATATCACTTCACTAAAACTCTATGTTCTTTTTCATAAATATAAAATTAATTTTAGAATTCTTTCATTAAAATACTAATAATCAAGAAATTATCAAAGGACAATTCACAAAAAAACCCAGTATACATTGAAAACAAACTATTAAGCCAGCAAAAATAAGAGATGGATTTTAAAGGTGAATAGCAAAGAAATATCACTTCACTAAAACTCTATGTTCTTTTTCATAAATATAAAATTAATTTTAGAATTCTTTCATTAAAATACTAATAATCAAGAAATTATCAAAGGACAATTCACAAAAAAACCCAGTATACATTGAAAACAAACTATTAAGCCAGCTGTAGCGGCACATGCCTACAATCCCAGTACCTATGAGGCTGTAGCAGGAAGATCCAGAGTGTGAAACTAGCCTGGGCTCCATAGTGAGACTTGTGCAGAGAGCATTAGAGCAAGAGGTAGAGTGAGAGTGAGGGTGGGAGCGGGAGGGAGGGAAAGAGGGAAAGGAAGAGAGAGAGAGGAAGAAGAAGGAGGGGAGAGGAGGGGAGGAGGAGGGGGAGGAGAGAGGAAAGGAGGGAGAGACAAAAGAGAAAGAACGTCCAATAGGTGCACTTACATACATGTAAGCAAAACACTCATATGTATAAAATAAAATAAATGTTTTTTCAAAGATTAATTTTTCCATGTTGTAAGGTGGAAAAGACCTATCATATGTGTCAAGTAAAAAAATATCAATACTTCAATATTATGATGCTAATTTTAATGACTTTTATCTTCATTAGGTAAGAATTATTTGTCTGAAAGTTTCTTGAGAATTTCATACATAAGTACTACTATGTTGCTTG
>NW_008346548.1:4339-7196 GCF_000622305.1 Nannospalax galili
AGAGAGAGAGAGAGAGAGAGAGAGAGAGAGAGAGAGAGAGACTATGTGCATATGTATACAGGTACCCTCAGAGGCCACTAGCATTGGATCCCCTGCCTGACTTAGGTTACCCAACTCGGGTCCTCTGAAAGAACTGTATGTGCTCTTGACTACTGAGTCATCTTTCCAGCCCCAATAAGTTTGAAATTTTGTGGACATAAGATCCTGTCATCTTATAGGTTCTCCCTAAGACTGAGCACCTTCAGATTATGGTGCTGGAGTCCGTCACCATCTACTCCTGCAGCTGCACCTCTTCTCCTCATTGTCCAAATCTTAGACATACCAAACTCCCGATGGTTCACCTCAAACAGAAGACCTTGTGGTCTCTAACTCCTGAGTCTTTGCACATACTGATCCTTCTGCCCGGAACCCTCCAACCTGGCCTATACCACATCTCTTCATTCATGGACTTGCTCTGCCTTATCTTTTCAATCGTTTTTCCTGCAGACAGTCATCAGTGATCATCTCAAACCCACAAAGCCCAGTGTGAGTCTCCTGGTTGCTCCACAGCCCCATATGTGCTGCATCTGTTTCCATTTTCACGTTTGTTGACCTGTCCTTTCTGCTAACTATAAAACTCAAAAAGCATAGTTCTCTATCTCTTTCTTGGGTCCTTGTTGGGGAACGCTGCTGCTAAGGTCGACTCCTTTCTCAGCAGGGGCTTCCTGCCTGACTTATCTGGAAAGTGCCTCCAAGCAAGGATGCCTGACCTTATTTGGAATATGACCTTGGGCATAGTTACCTGCAATAAAACTGTCCCCAGGTTCTTTCTATATGATAATTAGGCATTGCCCTATAGCCAGATGATAGGATCCCCCTACCACATGTAAATAAAGCATACTATGAACACCTATCAGCTGAAGCTTTGGCTGCTGCTTCCACACTGTATTTTTCCCTGACCCCCACTGAATAAACAGAACTGTATCACTGACTCTGACTCCCCAGAAGGTCTTTTCTGTCATGCTCACTGGCTGTCCTGACCCCTTTCATCACTTCTGCTCCCTTTGTTCTCGTGGGTCGGTGGCCAATGGCCCAGGGGGGGAGGGAGAGAACCTCAGGTCCTCATTACTTATGAAACCCCTGACACTCTGAATACATAGTAATATAATACTGAAATAATAGATCATTTTGTCTCCCTATTTTTCAAGTTTTTATGCCTTTCTTATATATTTTTACAATATAAGCTGTTTTTAAAAAGTGGACTTTCTCCCACTGGTGTTATATCATATCACAGATCCTGAGTATCTGTGCCTTGAATCTGGTGTATTTTAATAGATAAACTAGCTAAGAGTGACTAGTTCAGTGGCTAAGCTAACACTGGCTATTTTTGAGGAAGATTCACTTGAAACATTGGATGACAGCCTCAATGACAAAGCAAGTAGTAAGGATGAAATAAACTTACCGCCTTTATGTTTTTATAAGGTAAAAGAGAGTTTGCAAATTTGTTGAAAGTACCAAATTCCTCTTATTCTGTAGATTTTGGTATAAAAAGTTTCTCTTTGCCCAGGGTGTACGAGGCATTGTTAAGTTACTTTCATGTAAATACTGTACAAATGACAAACAAGTTCAAGAGTTACTAGAATATTTGTCTTGAATCACATTATTCTGCAGGTCCCAGCAGGTATGACTGTGGCTGTAATCTGAGTCCCTTCCACTCCATCCTGTGGTGAGCTTTGGAGTGGTCTGAAGGCTCCCACAGCTACCTCTGCTATGCATCTGGGATTTCCCAGTCTGAAGGCAGTCTGCTCCTCTATTCACAGTGCTTGATGAACACAGATGCTCAGTATTAAATGTGTTTTTTTTCACTCCATTTGAATTTACTATTTCCCAATAAGAAGCTCAAATCCTAGATTTCAAGCATACCATTGCTTTGCATAAGGCTGACAAAAATAAGTTGGTTGAGAGAAAATATCAGAGATATAATCCTGTCAGGGCATGGGTGACGCTCACTTTTGCACAAAGGTTAATAGACAGTCCTTGGGGTCAGATCATCTGGGTATAAACTCACCTTCCCCAAACTTTAATTTCCTCCTGTGTTAAATAGAGAAAACGGTGTAAGAATTAAACTACAGGTGGGCATGGTGGCGCATGCCTTTAATTGCAGCACCAGGAGGCAGAGGCAGGCAAATCTCTGTGAGTTCAAGACCAGCCTGGTCTATATAGTGAGTTTCAGGCCATTCGGGACTACAAAGTGAGATTTTTCTTTCTCAAAAAGTTAAATCACATGCTATCATGTGATGAAGATTTGGCATATAGAAAGCAATCATGGAGACACCGGCTAAGAGCACTTTATCTAAATGAGTGTTCTGTGTAAGTGAGCAGGCCAGAGGTCCTGGGATCTATGTTCCTTCCTGAACACAATTGCCAGCTCTTATCACTTATCACTTTAGCCTCACAACTACAAAATCCTACAAAATCTATATGGAATCACCATCGTAATAGGATCAATCTGTCCCAGGCTAAACTAAATTCCTCAGAAATCCGCACATTAACCTACCTGGGCCTATAATAACAAAAGGAAACTGCAACTCAAAAAATAAAAATAAAAAAGATGAGGATAACACTTAAGATAAAACACAAGGTAACCTCCACAAGATACTGATTAGCTACATAGCCAGCTACCAAACTTACCAGATTCAGCTTCATAGTATACGCTGGGTAGAGTGGAGGAAGAATCCAGTGAAGTGAATGTTCTTCTTGTACATGTCTTCAGAGGCTGCCGCCTGAAAAATGACATAGAGTTGTAATTCCAGGACCTGGGAGGTGGAGGCAAGGAGATGCTGGTTGCATGACAGGTTTTTTAAATGTTTATTATTAT
>NW_008346548.1:7900-12617 GCF_000622305.1 Nannospalax galili
CTCATCTGCTCTAAGACAATTCCACACTAGCCCCACTCCATAAAGTCAGCCCTTGTGTTCCAGTTTCATTTCTGTTGCTGTGATGAAAGAACACTGACAAGTAGCAATTTAGAACAGAAAAGGTTTTATTCCAGTTTATAGTCCCAGGTTTGCAGTCCATTATTGTGAGTAAGTCAAGGCAGATACTTCCAGCAGCTAGTGACATCACGGCCACAGGCAAGAGCAGAAAGAAATGAGTGCATGCATGCTCCCTTGCTTGTGCTCAGCAGGGCTTCTCTAGTATAGTTCAGGACCCTCTGCCTAGGGAATGGTGCTGCCCACACTAGGCTGGGTGCTCCCACATCAATTAATTAAGATAATCCCCCATAGGCGTGTTCACAGGCCAATCCAAGGTAGGCAGTCCCTCATTGAGACTCTTTTCAGGTGATTCTAGATGGTGTCAAGTTAGAAATTATAGTTAGTCATCACACCCTGTTCACAGAGTCTAAATTTGACTTCTGCTTCCATCTCAATTTCTAGATTAAAGAGAATAATGAATTATATGAAGACAATACTAACATCTAAGAGGACTCCTAGAAACAGCCTAAAAAGAAGGTCCAGTAAGCTGTCTAAGCTTCCTCAACATCATCAGGAAAACAGACCAAGACTTTTGAAGACTGACACATGAGCTGGTGCCACAATTATTCAAGGCCTCCTATGGCCAAAACCCTCCCCTACACCAGCTACCCCATCCTGTGTAAAGCTGGTGGAACCATGCAGGAAAGAAATTTAGATTTTTTCTTTGACCAGCCAATTCAGATGATATATGTTTTCCAAATGTTCTTTTATACAAATTATTTCAAATATCTAAGATAATCTTAGAGTAAATTTCACTCTTGTTGCCAAGAAACTGTTACGTTACCACATTTGCATGTTGCTGAGAGCAGTTATGTTTTAATTCATTTGGTGAATAATAATAAAAGGCTATTTATTAAAACGTGGTTTAAGTGTTCTTGTGGTCCGAGTACTGATTTTTGTCATTCATCCTTGGGAGCTCTCAGTTATCACAGTAGAATGGAAACTGACTGAGACAGAACTCTGTAACCCACCCTTAAGTGAAACTTCTAGGACCTGTTTTTTCACCAGTTTACAACAAGAAGCACAATGCTTTTATCATAATTTCAGAAAACAGTCTTAACCATTAAAAAATTAGAGCATGCTTTATGTATGCTGGGTGTCCTAGTTTCATTTCTGTTTGTGATAAAATGCCCTGACCAAAAAGTAACTTAGGGGAAGAAAGGGTTTATTTGGCTTACAATTCCAGGTCACAGTCCTTCACTTCAGGGAAGTCAAGGCAGCAACCCAAGCAGCTGATCATGTCACATCCAGTCAAGAGCAGAGAGAGGGAATATTTATCCTTGCTTGCTGCTTATGCTCAGCTATCTTTCTTCATATAGTTTGGGGGTTCAGTCCGTAAAATGGTGCCACCAACATTCAGGGTGGGTCTTCCTACAACAATTACCAATCAAGACAATCCCTCACAGGTATGCCCACAGGCCAATCTAATCTAAGCTATCTCTCAAAGGAGATTCCCTTCTCAGGTGATTATAAATTTTGTCAGGTTAATAGTTAAAAGCATATTGGGGGCCAGGCATGGTGGTGCAAGCCTTTAATCCCAGCACTCGGGAGGCAGAGGCAGAGGCAGGCGGATCTTTGTGAGTTCAAGACCAGCCTGGTCTACATAGTGAGTTCCAGGACAGCTGGGGCTACAGGGAGACCCTGTCTCAAAAAGACCAAAAAAAAAGCATATTGGGCATATAATTTGCTACACTGCATAATATACTATTTAGTCATGAGCTCATTTAACTATTATAACAACTATGTAAGGTTTATAATAACTATATAGGATTTATTCACAATTTATGTTGGAGTACATTGAAAGTGTTTGAGTAATTTGCAGAAAATCTTGCAACTGGAAAAAGATGGAATAGAATTTGAAAATATACTGTTAAAGCATAAATTCTGCTAGTACGGTAAACTCCAAGTAATATCTGAAGAACTAATAAAAATTTAAGTGCCACTCTTCAGTTGGTGGTTGGGAATTTTGAATGTTACACCAAACAACTGGTGGTGGGGATATTTTTAGAAGTCAAATTAGAGACTGCAGTGTAATATCTACTGTAGCTATATATGAGTGATTTAGCTCTGGTTCAACTTCTCTCCTTAAGTCCAGGGACTCATTAAAGAAGGCGCTTCCTGGGGAGGTCGAACTGAGATTTTAGTATCTGTGTTCTCGATTGCAGGTCAATGCTGAAAGATTCTACAGTTTCTGAGACTCCGGTCTCAGAAGTGTCTTTAAGGAAAAGATAATGTGGTTTGTTTATTTTAGGAACCTCAACCGGCTTTTTCCATTGTTAACGACCTAGCTATTGCAGTGTTTGAGAGATCCCATTCATGAGTGGCCTGCCTCTGAGTTCTTAACTGAGATGTAAGAGAAAGAACTAGGATGGTTAGGTATTAACACACACACACACACACACGCACGCACGCACGCACGCATATGCCACTATTGCTGATAGAACTGACAAGAGAATGTGGTTGCCTTCTCTTCTACAGAATTGGAAACATAGACAACTGCAGGCATCTAACATTAAGCTTCATGCGTAGCTGAGGACAGTGAACACAGGATTCCTAAGGGTTAATTCATGTCCAAATACATCAGGAAGGAAGAACTGCACAATCACCCAAGTCCTTCCAACCTCATCAACCAAGATAAACCACCTCAGTAGGGTGAAAGAGGAGGAGGCAGAGGAAGGCCAAAAGGAAATGGAGAGTTCCCCCTCAGTCTGAGACAGGAACCGGGAGAGGGAAGATGTGCTCTCCAACAACACATGTAACAGAGGTATTGTTAGGATGCTCATAATAAGTAGTGATTCTGATTATATTACCTCATGATAGCAAAAGTATAGAAAATAGTTTTATAACGGTTAATTCTCTACCATAATTGCAAACAATAAATAATTAAATGTAAAGATTTTAGCCAATGAATCTTCTCATTTCCTTCCAAATGTCAAGAGTCTTGTTTCCAATTCAGTGCATGTAATTCTCAGACGTGTTAGGCACTGGAGTGAACACTGAGATTAAAGAGAGTGATTCAAAGATTTCTTATTGGAGTCCTTTAGAGTAGGTGAGTGTTAGGGTATTTAACTGTGTAATGGGCAAGGTTTATTCAGCTTCGAGTCTTAGTAAACGTCCAGCTCTTTCCCACTACCTTGCAAAATCAAGACATTTTCTTGGTAGTTGGCACATTTTCACAGGTCAACGTCCCCATCTAGTGGTACCAGTAGAACTGAACTTTGAAAACTAATGCAATACCCACATTGCAATCCCTAGGCCTTTGGACAACAGTAGAGCTGATTGAGCCCCCAGGGAAGCATTCAGGCTGTTTTTCACTTGTTTATGTCCTTGTGGAACTGAAAGCCTTACAAAGAGTGAAAGGTACATCTTCCTTTGTGTACCAAGCCCTCTGGATTGGCTTTACGCTCCCTTCTGTCGCAAGCTCTCGTCACTCCAGAATACCTGCTTCTCCTAGAAAGGGGCTGCTTACCTCTCCACCTGTACTTGATAAAGTTCTTCTGGAAATCCCTCTCAGCGTCCAACTGATGTCTGGAGAGTGCCATGGTGCTTTGGGGACAGTGATGCACGCAGGATTAGTGCTTGACAATTTGCTGTCTCACTAGCTTCTCTAAAACAGCTTTTTCTAAGCCCTCCCTGCCATGCAATATCTACATCACTGAAGGTCAAATAAAGAAGTGCTTTTCCCTTTGCCTTCAAGGAGCTCCATGAAGGCAGACCTGCGTCCATTTTGCTCACTGTTGAAGCCACAGTGTTCAGCACACATTAAGTGCTCAGCCTATACTTGTTGAAGGGATGAATGAACAGATGAGTAACCAAGCAAGAAACAGCCATCACAAGAATAATTTTAAAAAGAAAAACATAATTCTGGGACTGGGGAGATGGCTCAGTGGTTAAGACCACTGACTGCTCTTGCAGAGGACCTGGTTTTGATTTCCAGCACCCACATGGCAGCTAACAACCAGTTCCAGGAGATCCAACACCCAATTTTGACCTCTGCAGGCATGGCACAACACGGGTGCGCTTAGGCACATGCAGACGATGCACTCATGTACATAAAATTTAAAAAATAAGTAAAATACTTTTTTAAAAGACACGATTCCCATCCCCAAATTCATTTTGTTTTTTCTTTATTGAGATATATTTCTATTCACTTAATCCACTGTTGTATACCTACCACTCTGCGAATAGTGAGCACAGCACAGACACATAACAACCAATACAGTCAAGATAAGGAATAATAAAGATTCCCTCTCCTAAGATCAGTGAGTGCTCCCATATGTGCATGATGTCGGAACTGAAACTCGATTCCTCTCTTGCCCCTTGCTTTAGCAAGCACTCATGTATTTTCTGTTCCTGTAGTTTTGCCTTGCCCTGAAAGTCGCCATAGGTCAGTTTCAGGTCTGGTTTCTTTCACTTGGTGTAATAAACTTGGAATTCATCCAGGCTGTTTTATATTTCAGTAGTCATCTCTTGCTATTGCCAGGACATATTCCACTGTGTGGATATAACACAATTTTTTAATCCACTCACCACCTTCATAGATCACTTGGGTCTATTGCTAAGTTGTGGAGATTCTGGAAGGGGTATAATATAAAATTTA
>NW_008346548.1:13842-26660 GCF_000622305.1 Nannospalax galili
AAAACCAATAGCTTTGCTATATACCAATAACAACCACGCTGAGAGGAAAATAATCCCGTTTATAATGGCCTTAAAAGGTGTACCTAGGAGCAAACAGACAATCATTTTAGGTGACATAAAAACACCTTAGGGGATGGGGTTTCTGGCTTCGGTGGTCCTAGACAGCACCTATAGCTAGGACTCTGGGACTGTGTAGGATTGCACAGCACTGCCACAGCACCTTGTCAATATTTTCTATTGTCGGGTTTGTTTTCACTATTAGCTATTCTAATAAATATGTGGTGGTATCGTGTTGTGGTTTTGATTTACCCTTTTCCTAAGAGTTGCAGTGTTCTGTATCTTTTCGTGGATTCATTGCCCAACCAGGTGGTGGCATTTAGGGAGAAGAGTCTGTTCAAACATTTTTTCCATTTTTGTTACTGGGTGTTTCTTTTGTCATGAGTGAACCTTTATTTATATACCTCCATTTTTATGTATGTTCTACTAGACTGCAGCGTGGCTCTGCCTCAACCTTTTCTCTTTTAAAACAAAGATCCTTCCTCTTTTTTCTTTTCTAAACAAATTGATTCAATAAATGTAAGTACCTAACATGGAAAAATTCCCACAGCTCCTCTGAAATTGCAAACCTAGAGTTTGCTAGAGGCTCAGAGTTCTCTCTGACCAGCACTTTCTGGTTTTGGTTTATGACCTTTTAGGAAGTTCTGCACGGGTGCCTCTAATGCTCCTCCCTAAGCCTCTTCCTGCCTCTGCAGATGCCCACCTCCTTCTGGCTCTATTCACTGGTGGCCAGCACGTTATCATCCCTACTCTGAATCAGAAACTGCCAGTCAGAGGGCACGGCGCAAGCAGGGAAGAGGGACAGAAGGAAGGTGCTGATAAGCTCAAGAGGATGGGGAACTATCTGCAGAGGACCGACGGGTGAGTCCACACTCCCTCTGAGAGCTGGGGAAGGAATGGTGAGAGACAAAAAGAGGGCTGCTTTTGGGGTGAAGGAAACTGGAAAGGGAACTTGACAAGAATTCACTACCCCTGAGCCAGACACAGGGTGAAATCCCTTACAGGATCTCAGCTTGTGGAGAATAGCTGAACTGTAGAAAGACTCCATCAGGGAGGGCTCTGTAAAGGGCATCCATCTAAGAAACGGAGGGCTTGAGAAGGGATGCGCTAGTGGGCTCTTGATGTTCTCAAATGAACTCATGAGCACCCACCCTCTCAGAAATTATTTAAATTTAAAATAAACAGCACAATTCCAGGCACCATGAGGCTTCAGTTCGTGCACATTTACCTATCTTAGAAGAAGCGAAGGAGAGATCCTGTCACTGGGGAAAAGACCAATGTTCTTGGACTTTGGTTGCCACAGTTTAAATGGCAATGATAATATAACCCATACTCTGCAGGGTCCGAGTATGGGTGACAGTGGCACAGTCCTGACATACAAGGGCTCGGTAATTAGAAGCTATTCTCATTTTTTGAACCACCGCTTTCATTCAACCAAAGCAACCATATGCAAAAAAATTGTATCAACAAATATAAGGGGATTTCTAGTGTACAAAGTGAGGTAGTCTAGAGAGAGCGAGCTGGCAGGGGGTTACAGGATTGCACTTGCTACCCCCTTCTCAGATAGTGTGCCACTGGAAAAGAGAACACAGAAAAATGATCTGTGCCAAGTGCCACTTACCAAAAGGGGGCTTGAGAGTCTCTTCCTGAGAACCAGTGTTATCTGAGACTTCTCTCTGAGTTTTCTTGAGTGCTGTGTCGTCTTCTAATAGTCTTCTAGACGATCCTGAATCACTACCTTTAGGTCTAGATGTGAGATCCTCTGATGGAAAGGTTGTTTCTTATTGTTTGCTCAATGCCTCCTGAACTCCTGGGTCCCATCTTTTCTGCCACACAACAGGCACTCAGGAAGCATTAGCCGGTCAATTGGAACAAGTCCCGAGGAGAATAAACACAAAATGTGGATCTGATAGAGAGGAGGAGACGTAGCAACTGATGTACTTTTGTTTTCCAAACCTTGTTGGGGGATGAAGGGTTGCGACATTGACATATATTTATGAGAAGATGCAAAGTGCAGAAAATACAAGTAGGAGAAAATGAGAGGAACTGGTCTTTGCAGCTGTAGTAACTTACAGTATTAGAATCCTTACCTTTGATTTCTGTATCCGTCAGTCATTTGTGTTTAGTAATCTATGAGGAGCCAGTAACACCTTCTGTCCATGTCTGTTTCAGGTTTTAGTCTATTTTGTTTCATTAGGAATAAAAGCTATTTGCGTTTTGAAGACTCTTGATTTTGTGTTTTTTATGTTTCAAAGATGATTGAATTAAATCTAGAAATCATTTAGGTCCTTATTACTGAATTTATGCTCACCAATCTTTCCTTATCTTTCCCAAGATAAGACAAATCCACAGGGATTTTTTTCATATGATTTTATTATTTTACACTTAATCCAATATATTCAATACATGGTGTCAGATATTACTTTCTCCCTAAATAATTTCCTAATTGCTCAGTATCCTCATTGTGCTTATTTATTTCCTTTGATATATTCAAAGTCCTACATAAAATGGGAACTGACTTCCAACTTCACTTGGTTTTCATCCAGTTGTCACATTTCTTACCATGTCTCTGAACCCATAGCACTTATCCTTTAATAAAAAAGAGCTCAAGGTCTCAGAGGGAGGCATCTGCCCAAAGAAAACCCAGGTTCTCCCCATTACTGGTTGTAGATCCTCAGTCAGGTCACCTAATAATCTTGTCCTCTGTTTCCTCAATGGTAAATAACAGCACAATAATATCAGCCACATCTTACATTTTTTCTTCTTTTTTATTCTCTAATTCCTATATGTTGAAAGTGGTGCTATAAAAAGTCTGCTAACTTTTACGAAGACTGAAATTGAAGTTTCACAAGTTGGTATAATTTCTCTCAAGAGTGTCTGAATATTGGAACAATCTACTTACTTGCCTCTTTTCTTATAGGAAAAACATAACCACATTTAAAGCTAGGCAAGATTCCCAGAAGCAAGGTAGATCATCATCTAGCCATCATTTTCACATTTGATAGACTCTCATTTCTAAAGTATCCCTTTCCTGTGCCCCCAAAGTCCTGTGAGTATATTTCTAGTATAAACCTACACATTGCTGCAATTTACCCAGTTCTGTGTTTTGTTTTTCCCCATTAGACTATGGGCTCATGGAAGCAGGAACTGATTTATTGATCTCCATATTCCTCAGTCAGTGCCTGGCCTGGAGACTGAAAGAATTAACTGGGAGCAACAAATGTGATAACTAAGAGGGGCAGCTGAAGATGTAGGTCCTTATCTTAAGAGCAGCAGGGAGGTGTGCAGAAGTCTTGCACAAGTAGCTAGCATGATCAGAGTGTAACTATGAGATCACCAACATGTAAAGAGGAAACATATCAACCAGTGGCAAGAACGGATGCCAAAAGACCTCTTAGGAGGCTGTTGGGACAAATCCCTGTTAAAGCTGAAGAAGACTAAGGATTGAGAAGAGGGTAGAAAACCACATCACAAATAAGAGAGAATAAAGAAAGTGTAGGCACGAGACCGACCTTAGCATTTCTGAAGAAAAGTGGAGTTTTGTCTTTCCTTCCTCGGGTTTAAAATGGAAAGTATAGTCCATCTGTGCACTGAATCTTAAAAGCCAGCTCCATGTGTATATATATGCATGATCTAGTCTTCCCACTCTGAACCATTTCCCCCCAGGAACAATGAGTCCCAAGGAAGTCCAATTTCTATCAGAGTAGAACATGACAGAAATAAGACCACTGATGCTAAAATCCAGAACCTTTTATTCTAATGATAATCAAAGACATCCTAGACGGCCATAAAAATGTATGGGAATGTGAGAATCAAGAGAACTATAAACCCAAGAGGCACATGATCCCTCCATGGACAGCACTCCCTCCTGCACAGGTTTCCATGGAGAACATCTGTCTGCTTACTCAGCTGTGTGCCAAGGGTAGCAAGTGCACCTCTTCTCATCAGTCAGAGCCAGTTGGTTTGAAGTAAATTGCCTTTTGAAAAATTGTCTTGCTTGTACTTATATCTGCCAGCAGCCACAGGAGTAGAAATGTGGGTGTCTGAGTTCCTCCCTCTGAAAAACTTTTCTTAAGTGCCAGTCCCCACAAAACCACCATCCCGTGTTACCTGCATCTTTCTCTCTGCACTGTGAGTCTCTTATAGCCTCTTGTAAATGCTCTGAGCTGGCCTGTGAGCCTCAGCCTGAGCAAGTTCTGCTGCTTCTTGTTTAGGTTGCCCCGTGACTCCTCAGGGATCTAGACCCAGAAGAACTTAATAAAAGCTACTCTCACTATCTAGGAAGAGTCATAACTCTTGGCTCTCTGGCTACAAGCATTCAGTCCCACCTCCTGGCATCTCTTTGTAATACAACCTGAAATTCATTGAGTGTATTTTCTTTCCGCAGATGAAGGGATGACTTCTGTTTCCATCCAGGTAATAAGACCCTTCTGATCGCAACATGAAAGAAACAGATGCCAGGGCAGGAAGTCACCACCATTTGCAGGGACTGGTAGCAGAAGCAGCAGCATCTCTGTTATACAACTTAGTACTGGAAGGAACTAACATTTACTGAGATCTTCATTTATGACAGGCCATGTGCTAAGTGCTTGACAGTTATCTCATGTAACTGTCACAACAAACCAGAAGACTGTGCTGTTGTAGCTCCTCACTTCACAAATGGAAGAACCCAGAGATTAAGTGACAGTCTCCAAAGCCAGGCAGCTGCAAGAAGGCACAGCCCACATTCAAAACCCAGTCTCACTCCAACATCCACACTCTGACCCCTATACATTGCTGCCTCTGGTTTTTAAGCCGTGAAATTGCACTAGTGAGAATTTTCCTTGAATTAATAATACAATAATCTCTACAATGAAGGGTCTGTGGATGTAGCTCAGTTTGTTGTGTTTGTCTAGCATGGATGAAGCCCTGGGTTCAATCCCACATAGAGCATAAATGAAGTGTAGTGATAACATGCTCCCCAGCACTCAAGATGTGGAAGTAGGAAGATCAGAAGTTCAAGGTCACCTTTGGCTACATAGGGGCCAGCCTGGGATACATGAGACCCTGTCTCAAATAATAATAGTAATAATCCCCACAGTGAGTGGTTAAATATCATAACCCAACCAAGTCAAAGTCCTCTGAGACGATGAGAATTATACAGGATGGTCAGGGATTGCTTTGAACACAGGGAAAAGGGACACACCTGAATCAGCTATATGCTTTGGGTGGCATGAGCTCCAGCTCCTGGCCTAGTGGTTGGAATGAGGGCAGCCATATTGCAAAAACTGCCAAGAAATAGAGAAGGAAATGGTGGTGAAAGAGACTTTCCAGTCAGGCCCATGTTGAGACTGAAGTATAAAGGGAATGGAAAGAGGCCACATCTTCATAATGACTCTCCTGTGATCTGCAGGACAGTGCTAACCAGACCTACACAGAGGAGCTATGCTACATCTTTGTCAATCACAAGGCCCTCAGGAGAAGGCCATCCGGAAACTCTGCTGAGGGGCACTATGAGAATGTCTCCTGCAAAACTGAGAGGCCTGGGGAGTCTTTGAAAGGAACTGAGACTGAGTATTCAGTTCTCCGTGTGCCTTCCACTGAGTATTCAGTTCTCCGTGTGCCTTCCACCCCTTGGTCCCCACCTTCCCCAGAAGATGAATATGAGCTTCTGGTGCCTATGCCTAGCAGATTCTCCTCACATGCTCCACAACAGCCACGGTCACTTACAGCCCCTTTTGAGACTCACTTTTCCTATTTACGATGATGCGACTGGGCTAGAGTTTGTTTTGGACAGGCAGATGAAAGTAAGGATCAGGGGTATCAGCTGGAACAGGCCTGGGGCACATAGCTCCCTTACTTTTTTCTTTTAGAGTCTCAGCAGGACAGATTGCAAACCACAAGGCCTTTTAGAGCCTGTCAATAGCCCATATCCCCAAATCAATCAATTATCTTAAATACCCTATTTGAAAAGAAACCTTTGCTTCTATTTGGTTTTAAAAATGCTCTGTGGAAGGAAAGACTCCCTGATCACTTACCCTGGGTGTATCATAAAAGGTTCTGCTCTTCCCTCTGAGTCCTTCTGAATTTTCCCTATGATTGTACTGTGAAGTCCAAGGAAGCATCAAGTGTCCCTGAGAGGGAGTTCACTCATCACCCTGAACTCCCAGCTCAGCCCCACTGGCCATGGGAGCCTGTGGAACTCTTACTCTATGTCCCTAAGATGTCTTTTACTCTGTCCTTTGACTCATGGCCCCCATGACTTGGAATTTCCAATACCTCTATTAAGATAATTTTAATCTATATATTTTTTAATTTTGTATTTCTCCTCATAATTTTTTTCTTTTTTGAAGCAAGGAATTAATCCCAGAGGCTTATCCATTCTAGACAAGTGACCTACCACTAAGCTGCACCTCCAACCCCTCTGTACATCTCAACAGGATAATCACAGTATCAGACACTGATGGGGCAAAAAGACCTTTGGAGATCCTTTAATCCCACTATCTCCTTTTTGAAACTGAGAGAAAAGAATTTGCCCAATGATACATTAAAGTTAGTGGCAGAACTTTATCCAGAGTTTGATTTCTTGATTTCTAATTTGGCCTCCAATATACTGTATAGAAGACTGTCTAGTATACAGTAAATTTCTCAAGAAATAATGTGGCACATATGAAATAGCCACATGGAAAAAATATACACACACCCCTTCTCTAATGAGCACTCCTCTGTATACCTTAACTTATTTTCCTTCATCTTTTCCTGAATTTCTAGATTTGTGTCTATCCTCAGCAAACTATAGCCCACTGACCAAATCTGGCCCACCACATATTTTTTAGATAAAGGTTTATTGACACACAGTCACACTAATTTGTCTACACACTATCATCTATGGTTGGGTAACCATGGTAAAGCTGAGTTGTTGTGACACAGACCAGAAGCTCTACAAAGTCAAAAATAGTTCTAGTTTTGCTTCTTCCAGATAGTAACCTTTGCAGACTTCTACCCTAAATAGTCATAGTTTGCAAATAACTTAACAGAAATATGCTTGGTTATTGATGCAACTTATTAGAAACAGATACCAATCAAATGTCAGGGAAATATCAAGCCATAAATGCAATGAGTAAAATTAAAAACAATTATTATCAAATTAGACTATTTCTATATTCTTGCGCCGAGACCTTCTCCACCTAAGAGCCCTGGAAGCTAAGGACATCTTTGCTATGGTGAGGAGAAAGTAGGCAGATCAAAGGTAGGAGCTGGGAAGGACCAAGATTCCAAGCAGGTCTGCAGAGGGGGAGGGACACTTGGCTTGATGGTGTGATGATAAACTGCATAATGAGCCACTTGAGGCCAACATTTGGGCTTCCAGGTTCCACATGTCACTAGTAGTGTGTCTTTCTGTTAACAACCCTTTCTCCTCTTTTCAGGAGTATGGGATTCCCAAACACTTTGGTCTCTTCTATGCTATGGGCATCGCACTGATGATGGAAGGTGTGCTCAGTGCTTGTTACCATGTCTGCCCTAATTACTCCAACTTCCAGTTCGGTAATTAGAATTTATATCAGCAACATAGATTTGAGTTGCAGGAATCTTGTGCTGGGACCCTTCCAAGCATTAAATTCATATTCTCAAGGCACTTGGGGAAAGCTGAAATGATCTGAGTATATCTTGCCATCGAACACGGCTTCTGTATGTTGTACCCTTTTTTTCTCTCAGATCATCTTTTAGACTAGAAAGCACTTCCATCTAATGCTGATGCCATGGAGAGTCACAAAATCAGAGAATGGGCTAAGCATCGCCACCTTTAGATTCCGTTTCCTGTAACTCATTTAGTTGTGCAGTTAGACCACTCTGGGAGAAAAGTAATGGAAAATCCAATTTAGAGTAGACTAAATAATAAGGCCATAACACTGTCTGACAACACATGTCTGGAAGGCAGAGAAAGAGAGAAAGCTTGTGTCAGACTTACCTGGTGGCTCTGGCTCCATCTCTCCATCTGACCCCTTGTATGTATGTACCCAGCTAGTGTGCTGGCTTTATCCTGAGCCTAACTTGTTCATAGTGACCAAAAGTAGCCATAGCAGATCCTGGCTTCAGGTCTCCATCTCCAGTTCCAGAAGAGATTTCAGGTTGGCTTATAGAAACCTCTACTTAGACCAAGAAAACATCTCATAAGAAACCCCAGAATTGGCCAAGTGTGGTGGCACATGCCTTTGATCCCAGCACTTGGGAGATAGAAGCAGGCAGATCTCTGTGAGTTCAAGGTCAACCTATTCTACATAGTGAGTTCCAGGCCATCCAGGGCTCCAAAGTAAGACTTTGTCTCAAACAAACAAACAAACAAAAAACACAGAATAATGTTCCCTGGTTGCTGGTTAGCTCAGGCCTAGGGGCTACACCAATCAGCAAAGGAGATGGGATTACCTTTGGACTAATCAGACCCATCCCTGGAACCCAGAGTTGGGTAAAACCTTTTCTGAAGCCAAGAAACTGGGAAGATGTATGTTTCTGAATTTAAAAGGAGGTAGATATCAGTCAGTACTGAAATGTTACCAAGGAAGAAGAGCAGGATTGTGGTGTGTGCCAGTAATTCCAGCACAGAGGGAGGTTGAGACAGGAAGAGCTTTAGTTTAAGGCTTGTGTGGGTGATATATATTTCTCAAAGAAACAAAAAAATTAAAAATAAAATAAAAACAAAGAAAGGAAGAGCTCGACAACACTCTCCACACACAAAGAAAATGATTTTAAAATAGTTTGTTCTCTGATCCCCAACTGTTAGAACACCACAGACATTTTGTCAGGTTTAACTTTTTAATTTTAATTTTATTTTATTTTATGTGTGTATTTTGCCTACATGAATGTGACTGCTCCTGTATCATGCAATGCCCAAGGAGGCCAGAAGAGGGCATGGGATCCCCTAGAACTGGACTTAGAGATAGTTATTAGCCACCATGTGGGTGAGGGGAACTGAACCTGGGTCCTCTGTAAGAGCAACCAGTGCTCTTAACCACTGAGCCATCTCTTCAGCTCCTAAAAAACATTTTTAATAAACAAAACTACAGCAAATGATGTCATTCGCTGCCCATAATAAATAATTTATGCTTTTAAATGTTTGCCTTAAATCTACTTTTTAGAACAAAAACACTATAATAAAGTTTAACCGCTTTTAACCTATTTTGAACCCTTTCAAGCAACCCTCCTTCCCCCGCAGAGACAGAAACCAGATCTAATTTGATATTTCTTCTATTTTGCTTTTGTGTTTTTACTACAGTTGTGATAAATTAGTATTCATTTACCACACTGTGTCCTGCACAATTTTTCATTCAAAACCCAACATTTATCAAAATTTAATCAAGAACATGGGTTCATTCATTTTCAATCACTATCATATTCTATTACAAAAATGTATCAAATTTATCACCTCCTTCATTGAACACTTAGGTGTTGTTGATACTTCACTATTCCATCCAGTGCTACAAAAACTTTCTTAGACATATCTCTCTTTAAGATGTGAGGGAGGTCCCCTGGGTTACCTATAGGTAACTTTTGAATCACCTGGCTTGTGTGCATCCTCTGTTTGGCCAGAAACTAACAAATTTCTTTCTGAGTTTTAATTCCCACTTTCACTAGCTGTGTGAGAGCTTTTATATCCCCACATCAACATTAACATTTACCAGTCACACATTTAAATTTTTGCTGAAGTTTTGAGTAATGGGGCCTCTCACTGTTTTGCTTTGGGTCTCCATAACTGCACTATGGCTGCGCTACCTTGAATACACAGCTGTTTTCCATTAGGAGGCTATAAAGCTTGTGCATATAGGTGCAGTAGTGAAGGTGGCTATATTTCAGAGTACTGAAAACAGCTTCCCAGGCCCACCTGACACTCATCTAATTGTCACCCTGCCTAAACTATCACCATTAAAGATTCTTTTGTCACCATTATCAAATATCAGGTTTAAAGTGGAAATATCCCTGCAATGGGGTAACTGTTTATTTTCCATTTGGTGTTTTTCTTTTGTAAACACAGCACATACTTGAATGGGGAAAAGAAGGGTTATAAATGAGTTTATGGGTTCTTCCTTGTGTATTCTGCTCCTACTCCCCACCTCCAATTCCTCCCAGATGCTCTCCATACCCTATGTCCTCTTTTTAAAAAAATATTTTAATATTCATGCATGCATATAATGTGTTTTGATCAAATCCACCCTCCCATTCCCTCCCCTCTAATTCCTCCCCTTTACCTCCACCATTTTCCTTCCCAACTTCATTTGCTCTTTTTAAAAAAATATCCTCTGTATGTGCATGGGTGTGGGGCTATCTGCTGGAGAATGGGTAGCCTCTCAGAGCCTACATCCCTGAAGAAAGCTGATTGTCCTTCCCCAAGTAGCTCTCAATTTCCAGTAGTTCTTAGGAGAAGGGTGGGACTTCATGAGCCTCTCCCCCATCCATGTTGGGATTTTGGCTGGCTTAATCTCGTGCACGTGTTGTAGATGCAGCTCCAGCCACTGTGGTTTCATATGTGCAACTGAACTGTCATGTTCAGCAAATGCTGTTTTGCTACAGACATCTAGTCCCTCTGATTCTCAGTCTTTCCACCCCATCTTCCATGATGATCCTTGAGCTTTGGGGAAAGAAGATATGATATAGATGTCCCATTTAGAGGTAAGCACTCCACAATCTCTTATTCTCTGCACATTGATCAGTTCTGGATCTCTGTATTAACCACCATGTACTACAAAAAGAAATATCTCTGATGAGGGTTGAGAGATACACTAATATATGGGCATAAAGAATTTAAGGGGTAGTTTATTAGTATATCCATTTAGCAGAATAATAGTACTAGATTCTCCCCTAGGGCCTGTAACCTAGCCAACCACGAGTGAATTTTGGGCCCAGTTAACAGTACCAGGCATGGATTCCATCTTGTGGAGTGGGCTTTAAATCCAATGAGAAAGTGCTTAGTTATTCCTACACATTCATGCCACTTTTACACCAATGGGCATATCTTCCCAGGCCAGTCATTGTATCTCACAGGGTTCACAGCTGAGTAAGACTATGTATGACTCTTCTCCCCTATTAGCATACATAGAATCTTCCAGCACTATGAAAGCTAGCCAGTACGGATGGTATCAGCCTGATTTCTCTATGTCCTATGACTGAGTATATAGTACCTTCAGCACTAGGGTCTTATCCCTTTCATATCACCTGTGTTCTATTCCCTTTTTCCTTGACATCTCCCCATGGCCCCTTGGGTATTCCAGTTTAAACACACATATTTAAAGATTCAAAACAAGCATCCACATATGAGAGAACATTCTCATTTGTCTTTCTGGGTCTGGATTACTCTCCTCTTCCACAATATTTCCTGAGTCTTGGGCTAAGAAGTGTGACATAGATGTCCCATTTATGCCTGAGCACTCCACAACCATTTACTTATTCTCTGAACTTTGGCCAATTGTGAGTCTGTATTAAGCACCATCCAGTGCACAAAGAAGGTCCTCTGATGAGGACTTAACCTTACACTAATCAATCGGTCTAGAAATACTTATTTAGAAGGCAGTTTGATATTATATCCATTCAACAAAATAATAGTAGTAAGTTCTCCCCTTGGGCCTATGAGCTCCGCAGCCACAGATTCTTGTCCAGATTTACAGTTCTAGGTATGAGTTTTATCTTGTGGAGTGGGCCTTAAATCCAATAAAAAAGTGATTGGTTACCCCCTTAGCATTCATGTTGCTACTGAACCCACTGGCATATCTTGCCATTCTGGTCATTAATTTATTATTGATTTCTAAGCATGGTAGACACCTATAAAACTAGCCCAGAGTGGTTTTAATATTAAAGTGGAGTGCAAGTCATGTTGAATTGGAATAGATACATCTAAGCTGATTGGGGAGTCTCACCAGAAAGAAGAGACATTATTTTTAGCTCTGAATGGGCAACTGCTGTTGGCTGTTTTCAGTTATTTGCAGAGCCTTCTCCCCAATTCTAGATCTGCTGTCCTTGGTTGTTATTGTTCCACACACACCCCCATCTCCTCTTCTTTCTGCTTTCATTTGGCTAGATAGTACAGTAAGTTCTGAGTTTCGAGAAGGAGAAAACAACATGCACACAGGGCTAGATTGTTTTTAGAATATGTTAATTCACTCTTTGACAGCTTAAAACATGTGTACAAGGTATCTTGATCTTGTCTACCCCTGACTCCCTCTCCACACCCCCCTTAGAGCACCCCCAACACATTCCCCTCTCACATTCATGTGCTCTTTTCTTTTTCTTTAATAACCTATTGAGTCCAGTTAGTGCCGCCTGCATGTACATGGGTGTGAGGCCACCTATCTGAGCATGGACAGCCTACTATAGCAACCTACCAGTGGCCACACCTCCAGAAGAAAAATGACTCCCTCCCCCTGGCAGCCATCAACTGTCAGTAGTTCCTTGGCTAGAGCTGAGTTCTCATCAGTCCCTTCCCCATCCATCCTGAACTGTTGACTGGCTTGATTTTGTGCAGGTCTTGTGCAGGTAGCCATAGATGCTGTGAGTTAATGAGTGCACTGGCCCTGTCATGTGTCTCACAGCTCTCCTCTCATCTTACAGCTCTTCTCTCCTTCCCACACCCACTTGAGCCTTGGGGGTAGTTGATACTGATGAACCATTTAGAACTGAGCATTTATAGTCACTTTTCTCAGGACTTTGCCAGTTATGAGTTGCTGCATTAATCACTGCCCACTACAAAAAGAAGCTTTTCTGACCAAGGTTGACAATACTAATCTATGGGCATATAT
>NW_008346548.1:26745-64167 GCF_000622305.1 Nannospalax galili
TATAATGTTTAAAAGGCAGTTTGGCAATATTTTCATTTATCAATGGCTAGGCATTTTTTTTACTCTAAGCATGTGTGTTCTCCGGTGGCTCTGGTTCCTTCAAGGGGCAGGGCCTGCCACGGAGAATGGACTGCAGAGGGGCTGCTGGGAGCCATCTTGGAACAGAAGCCACAAGCCACCAGGAATGCATGGCGGCCGGCTTGGGGAATGTGCAGCAGCTGGGCATACTCAAGGACAGAATGGCCTGGCACTTATGGACCTGGGGTGAGACCGCTGGCCCCTGAGGCACAGATGAAAGCTAGCAGTGACTATGGGCATGCTGCGGGAGCAATCTGATATGGCAGGCTCTGAGCTTCAGGACAGAGCTGCGCAGCGCAGAGCTGAGTCGCCCAGAGCTAGGCACTGGGTGCTCATTTCTTTGTGTCACTCCCCCTCTACACAATAATAATAAATGCACATAAAGATATGTTATATGGTTTGCCTGATAGCACAAGAGACCCAGAGAGAACTCTGATGGCAAAACTGGAGTAGTTTGGTCCGAATAAACAAACCACAGCCTTGGGGATGTCGGTATGGGAAAGCAGTGCTGTTCCGCTGCCTCTGTGGCAGGTCAGCTAGGCTCTGATTCCCAAATCCAGAAGCAGCTGCCAGGAACCCAGGAGAGAAGGTAATCAAAACCCATAGACTTAATGGGGTTAGCGACAGTCACACATGTTATACAATAGATTATAAAATCTGTAACTAAAAAGAAGCCAGCCACACAGAAGCGTGGGCCACAGCTATGCTGTAAATGTGGGGATATGTTGCAGGTATGTGAAGATTTGTTAAAGGTTATTCAGAGGCTAGAAAAACTTTTACCCCCAAACTGAGCGCCCAGAGAGGAAGCATGGACAGTTTGCATAATAAAAGCTGTGCCCCAGGCAGGGGAAGCTGAAAAGGCTAGGGAAGTCCTGGCAGATCCAGTTGCAGAGCTGGAGAGAAAAAAAATTGCAGGACACTTTAACTTGTGTGAGGTCCAAGGACTCAGAGGAAGAGACAGATAATAGTAAGAAGGAAAATGACCTAAAAATAAAAGTAGCTAAAGCTGCCCCTCAGATTCAACTGTTGATACAAAAGGGAAAAAAAAGCTAACAGTGCTGTAGCTAGGAAATATTCCATATTAGAACTCTTAAAACTAGGAAAAACTTACAAGCAAGAAATCAGAGAGCCCCCTAGATGTGTGGCTTGTGAGACTATGGGACATGGGAGCAAATGATGTCAGTCTAAGTCCTTCAGAAGCTTCACAGCTGAGTTACATAACTACCCATCCATCCTTGCAAAATACGCTGTTCAACTTAGGCCAATGCAGGGGGGAGCAGTCCTTAATGGGATGGCTGGTTGGAGGTATTAAAGATACATGGTTGTCACCAAGGGAGACTAACATGATTAGCAGGGTCTTGGGGACTATAAAGGAGGGGTAGGCATTACTGAGAGAACTAGGTATGAGAAAAGCAATATATGATGCCCAGTTCACTGGGCCAGATAAGACTGTGTTTATCAGAGATGAAGGAAAATTTAATTCAACTGGAACCTCAAGAATGATATGGGGCTTTAATGGTTTTACTAAGCCCTTTAATGGGACAGGATCTTTGTGAAGTGAGACAGGCTTTGGCAAATCTAAATGATTCTGACCAGCATGTAAAACGTGTCTGTAAAATAACAGAACACACTATGAGATATAAAAAAGACAAGACTAAAGAAATGGTCCACTTGAGTTACTCAAAGACAAATGTGGCAAGACTTATGCCAAGCCCAAATTCACAGAGAAAAAAAAAATGATAGAAAACCAAATTCAGTACTAAGGCATTTCTGGAAGGCTTTAAAACCAGAAGAACAGTTTACAAAAGGCATTCAAAGAATAAAAACTGTCCCAGGTGGTTAAGAATCCCCAAGGATTAAATAAGATGCATTTCTCTTCTCATAAAGGCTATACGAGGGGTTGAAGCAGTTTTTCCCACCAAGTTCTCCCCCAGCAGAAAGGTGTGGTCAATGGAGAAATGACAGATATGGCTACAGTCCAGAGGCAGACCCAGGGCCTGCCTGACTCAGGGAAGCAACTGTTAGGGAAAGAGGAATTTACTGCTTGTCTGAATTTACTGCTTGAATTTACTTGTTTGAATTTACTGCTTGTAACCAATTAACTCAACTGGAGACACAGGCATCCGGAGATAGGGGCAAGTGCTGCAGTCCCCAGAGCCTGACCTGTCTGATCTGTGTCATGTCACATAAGCATGACTGCTTACACAAGATAACAGGGAAGGGCCGCGCCAGGCACATATCACCCATCCCTCCCCGATTGAGACACCTGAAGGGAGTTGTAACATTTTTCTTGTTTTGAAGTTATTGGTTTGTGAAATGCTTGCTTTGAAACTATTGTTGTATAAACGCGGGCTTTTGTGTAATGGTTGTGGGAGCCTATATAATCTTTACCTGAAATTGCCTCAGGGTCGATCGCTCTAACCAGACCTGCGTGTCTTGGAAGGACGGTCGGCCCCAGCTAGCTGGTTTAATAAAACTCTGCTTGATTTTTGCATCTCCATACTCGTGCATTTGTTCTCCTGAAGAGACCCACTGACTCACGGACCCTAACACAACAAGTGCAGCAGGGACAGGAGAAGCCCCCTGCCTCCTTAGCCCAGTGCAGGGTCAGACAACTGGAGCGAAACAGGAAGCATATCAAAAATAAAAGAATACAAAGAGACTCCATGTAAAATCCCTCAAATGTGAAGTGACTCCAAAGGGATATCTAAAAATGGTAAAGAGCTAACCAAATTAATGCCTTGTACCCATGTTATGGTACCTAACAAGGATCTATGGAGAAAACAGATAACACGAATGGACAAAACATTTCCATGCTACGTGAGACATTGTCTATGATTGATTTAATATATACTGTTAACCTTCCTCCAAGTGTTTTACAGATGTGAAACCCATTTAAAAGATACCGGAAGAAGCAAAGGCCAGCTATAGCTGTAAGATTCTTGGGAGTTTTATGGTTGGGTAAGATGAAGACAGAGACTCCCAAACTATACAACTGTTAAGAAAATCTACAGTACCCCCCCGCCCCCCACATGAGCCAAAGAGATCCTATAGGTCCTCAAATTCACCAAGGCTATTGCCACTAATGTCAGTTGTACACTAGAAAGGTCGGTAAGGCAATGTTGCTGAAGACACTGCATGTTGTGAGTGCAGAAAAAGAAGAAGAGATGGATCTGAGACTAAGCAAAAAAAACTCTGTACCACTGGATGGATAATGTTCATATTGGCAGAAGGCGCTATGCAGATGGTTGGGGGAAAAAAGATCCCCTAGGGTTCTACTCAACAATGGACACCACATGCTGCATGCTATGGACATGCCAAGCAATGCCTCAAGTGCAATAATGGCTTGACCAACATACATACAACTGACAAATTTCTAATTGGATAAGGCCTGCTCCTAGGGGTAGAACACACATCTGGTGGTGTAGACCAGGCCAACGCCTTGTGTCGAGAAAGGCTTCAGGCCCTGATGGGGAAGCCATCACAAGTATACTGTTTAATGAATATAGTACAACTACTGAGATATCTTCTAGGCATCTGTATTTACATTCATGTTTGTTTAAATGTGTCTACTTCCTTCCATTTGTCTTTATAGTAGAAAAAACACCACTGAGATAGATCAATGGCCATGGCTTAAAGACAAATAATGGAGAGGCCCAAGAAGTCACTATCTTGCCACAATACAAGAGAGCTCACCTTACATCTGTCACCCCCTCCAAGGCTCAAGGACCCTAGCAGAAGTTTGGCAGAAAGATTGTAAGAGCAGAGGAAAGGGGTGGAGTGTGTTCCCAAGGGGTTCTGGTTTCTCCACAGGGCAGGGCCTGCCATGGAGAATGGACTGCAGAGGGGCTGCTGGTAGCCATCTTAGGATGGAAGATGCCAGCTGCCAGGAACACGCAGTGGCAGGTGTGGGGAATTTGCAGCAGCCAGGTGTACTCAAGGATAGAATGGCCTGGCACTAATGGACTTGGGGTGAGACCACTGGCCACTGAGACATGGGTGAAAGCTAGCAATGACTATGGGCGTGCTGCAGGAGTGATCTGATATGGTGGGCTCTGAGCCATGGCACAGAGCTGTGTGGTGCAGAGCTAAGTGGTGTAGAGCTAGGCACTGCGTGCTCATTTCTTTGTAAGTCACTTCCCTCACCCCCACAATAATAATAAATGCACATAAAGATATGTTATATGGTTTGCCTGATAGCACAAGAGACCCAGAGAGAACTCTGGTGACAACATGCAAAAGGAACAATGATTCTAGAGAGTTCTCTGGGAAAACTCCAGCTTACAATAACCTCCATCTTTACTCCTAGGTGTTTGGAAAAAATGATGTATGGTTCTGGATCATCTTCTCTGCAATCCATATTCTGGCCTCTCTGGCCCCAGCACCCAGATCTACTACATGGGGTGTTTCAAGATAGGTGAGTAAACACATGTGCTATCTTCTTCATCATGCTAAATGATAGTGCTGCTGGTCATCATGAGTATATGCTCTGAACTCTGTGCTATGTCTAATTGTCTCTGACAATGTCTTCTTCCTTATAGATTTCAATAAGTTATAATCACTATTTTTGTTTTCAACTGAGGAACTTAGCTTCCCACACTTCAGAGCTGAGACATACCTCCACATGCTATTTGTAAACACTGCAATCCACCAGACTTTGAAAGTGCTTTGGGAGAACAGTATGTTCAGCATATTACTAATCCCACCTAGAAGAACATTTTTCTTCCACAACATTAAAAAAGAAGCATTTCCCTAATGCTAAATGATTGTCATACTCATTGGAAGAAGTTCAAGATGCTTCCAGCATTACATTTTAAAAACCATTTTAACATATAGGAAATAATACTTAAAATTTCATTTGTATACTTCAAGGTAAATCAAATCATTATATATAAACATAGGCCTACCCTAATATTGGCAGAGCCCAGAAAAAGAATTCAAATAAAAAGTTCACAAAATAAATGTGAAATTTTAAAGCTATAAAGCAGGCTAAGCACTATTAAAAATAAAAGGAAAAAAAAAAACGAAGTGGGGCAGGAGGAGGGAGGGGGGGAAGGAAAGAGGGAGGGAAGGGGTGAGCTAGGAATATAGCTCAGTGGTAAAGCATAGGTAGAAGACCCTAGCAATAAAAGCATAAAAGGAAAGGAAAGGAAGGAAGGAAGGAAGGAAGGAAGGAAGGAAGGAAGGAAGGAAGGAAGGAAGGAAGGAAGGAAGAAAAAATGAAAATCAAAATAACGAAATGGTAAATATACCTTAATTACAGCCTAGAAGGTTCTGGTTCAAATTCAGAATTCTTGGTCCTTCAAAAGAATACTGTAGAGGCTAGAGAGATGACTCAGCAATTAAGAGCACTGACTGTTCTTCCAGAGGACCCAGGTTTTGTTCCCAGCACCTACATGGTGGCTAGCAACCATCCATAATTCCAGTTATAAAGGATCTGATGCTCTATTCTGGCACCCAAGGGTTTGCACACAGGTGGTACACTTACATCCATAAATACTCATGCACATAAAATAAAAATAATTTATTAAAAAAAATCACTGTAGAAAATCTCTCTTCTTTCTACCTCTGGCTCTGCCTTATATCTTAAGAGATCTCTCAGATATACATAAAAGCATCTAATGTCCATTCATATGCCACACAAATGGTAATCACTTAGCCACCCCCTTGCCCCTGGAAGTACACACTAAGGGGGCCATCTAACTTAAGATAAACCAGGGGAGGCTTTGCAGGAAATGAGAGGAAACCCAGGGTTATCTGATCTGGGAAAGGAATTTGGGGGTCCAGTAATCTATACTGTAATCTAGAAGTGCAAGGATTCTTTTCCTTGTTGTGCAGAACCCGCCCTCAAAGGGTAACAATGGGCCTTCTAAAATAAGAGAACCCTCTTTCCCACAGCAATTCAGTGTAAATAAGTGGATTAAAGGTTATATCAAATAAAACAGGTTCTCAATCTGCACGTGGTGATGCACACCTATAATCTCAGTGCTTGAGATGTTAAAGCAGGGGCATGATGAGTTCAAGGCCAACGTGGCTACATATCCAAGTCTATTAAAAAAAAAAACACTAAAAAGAATTCATATCTTCAAGTGTTTGCTTTTCCCTTTAAGACCTTCTCAGTAGATCAGCCCTTATGTAGGCAGTTTACCTTCAAAGAATATTTGGTAAGGTGCTCTGGTCACATCCCATCTTCCAGACAAAAAAGGTGAGTAAAGTCATACAAACTTTCAAAAGGAAACTAATTTGGAGTCTTAATCTGCTTTCTCCTAGAGTCATAAAGACAGAACTAAGTCTTAGTAATAACCACCCCGCCCCTCGCAGTCTTGTAATGCCAATGGCACCAATTAATACAACACTGATTCCTTTTACCTTTTAAATAAGGAAGAATTAATATTATGACAATGCAGTAATCCATGAGGGTCTTAATAGGAAAAAGTTATTACATGCAAATGCTGGTGAGGGTTTATTCACAAAAGGATGATTGACAAGTCAGATATGTGAGAGAGGAGATGAAGGGGTTGCCAGGCAACCTGGGGTTCCCAGCAGTGAAGTGATGACTATCCTTAACCCAGATGGTCAGGAAAAAGTAGTTACAAGTGTGTCATGGAGAGGAAGTCCCTCTGATGGTAATAGTGACCTTTAGATGACAGTCAAGTCCAGCCTGATGCAACCCCACAGGGAGGGCCCAGGAAGAGCTGCTCAGTGTCCATTCTCCTTCATCTGCCCCTGCAGTGTCCACATCCAAAGACTGTAAGGGACCCACTGATTGTAGTCCAGACAGGGCAGCTTCCTGGAAATTGTATGAGAGAGAAGTGTGGCAAGTGGGAAGGGTATACTCAAGGAGCCATCCTCAGGAGGTTACAGATTTAGAAGAGTCAAAAGGAAAACCTATTGTTAGAAATAAAAGGTGGTAAATTTGCATTACTCTTCAGATGAGTCTTAATAGGATGATTGCAGCACCGTGTTCCAGACACCATGATGGGGTCCTGAAACCAGGAACAGACCCCTCAGTTCCCAAGAAGAGCTTCATTAGGATAGAGCCCTCACCAACAGCATGCCAGGATCCTGAAGGGAAACAGCACTGAAAACAAAGGGAGTTTCTTGCTCTTACAGGTTTGGGCTGGGAGGCTGTCATACCATGTGGCCTAGCCTAGTGCCAGGAGTTACAAGGCGAAAAGGCAGTAGATAAAAGTAGAGATTCAGGCTTGTCTTGAACCTGGATATCAGGGTAAGGCTGGACTTAGCAGCTGCAAGGGGGAGAGAGACTGCAAGGCCACAACGGGCTTACCAGCTCTCTGTGGAGAGGGGCTGCAGGGGCAGGGGCTTTTGGAGGGGAGAGAGAGAGAGAGAGAGAGAGAGAGAGAGAGAGAGAGAGGCAGCTAGAGATCTGCGGTGTCGCAGCTGTTTCCTTGTGAAAGTGACTGTGTTTAAACTTATCCCATATCCCAAAGGTTGGATTCATGGGATTATTCAGCAACTCCAACCTCTCTACACATTTTCTTGCTGCCTTTGCTTTCTAAACATGTTCCTTTCTCTGAGATCCTCAAGAGAGAACACAGGGAAGATAGCAACAATAAACAACATTTTATAAGTAGGACAGAAAACCACAGAGCCTCTTACCCAGATCATTACTGTATCCCTCAGTCTCAGACCTCTAGGATGTTCACAAAAGAAAATGGATTCTCAATGGCAAGCATTGCATAAAAGTAGATAAGGAGAGAAAAGAGTCAGTTTATTCTTTCGGGAGAGGCCTTCTGAATGTTTGAGACAGGCAGAAAGAGCCTTTGTTCTTCATGAGGAACAAGCATGACTTAGAAACAGAAAATAAAATCATTTTGAGAAAAAAATAAATAAAATGACTAGTAGTTTACCTGTTTGACTTCCTTCTTACAGATCATTTCTTTCTCTCATTTCTTCTCTGCTTCCCACTGATTCAGACGTGTCTGACACAGGTAATGTCCTGCGGCCATCATAGGGCTCACATTGTTTCTAGACCCACCTGGCTGGCTGCCCACTCTGCCCCCTGCTTCCCCTTCCAGGTCAGGCAGGCTGCATGGGATGGGGATTCAGGAGAGGCTCAGAGGCCAGGCTGCACCCCATCTCATCCTGGGGTGCACTACTTCTGGACTATCCCACGGCCAAGTCCCTCCCTCCACTAAAGTTCACCACATGGTTAGCCTTAGAGTAGAGGAACACCGCCAAGAGAATTGGGATGCAGTCTCTCTGCAATGCTGGCTCAGGGTACACCCAGGCTCGATTTGATGTCAAGACAAGGACAAGCTCTCAGAAAGACAGCCCTCCTTTGACCTTCAGTCTGTTGGTGTAGCAGCTAGGACTCTCACACCGATGAGACCCATGCATGCCTTTTGCAGGACTGAATTTTTAAACACCTTTCCTGTCTCTTTCTTCCCATCTTAACGTATATTCCTCTAATTATTTTGGCTATTATGTTCATGCAGATACACTTTCCAAACATTCTTAATATAGTCCAGGACCCCTTGGTTCAGTCCTTACTAACACGTAATTATTTTGAGAAATGAAGATTTGAACCTTTACAAGATTTCCCACCCTATAACAGCTCTGCTATTCAGAAATCCCACCAGGGTGACCTGTAAACAAATGGAGCTTAGCTGAAGGAAATAGAAGGTGACTAGTTGCCTGTGTTATCTGCAGGTGTCTGCCATTCGTGTCTCTGTCCAGCCTTTCTGCTGTATGACACATGGGCATGGCACTCTCCCATGACAACACCATTTTCTATTTTTCTATTTCTTTTTTTTCCTTTTTTTAAAACTCATTTTATTGTTTTCTGTATTTTGGAGTTGTAACACTGTAACACTAGTTATCAGCTTTTCTAGTACAGTGGTTTAAAGAATAAACATGAAAGTCTTTTATTCTCCAAAAGACCAGTTGAGACCTAGAGAAGACAAAGAATATTGGAAGAATAACTCAGATAAGTGACACTCAGAGAAATTATCCTGGAAGACAACTGCATTTTCTAAATCAAGCAGTTGTTGCTCAGTTATTAGGTACAAAGCAGTCTAATGCACTGTGATGGCTAATCCTGGGTGTCAACTTGACTGGCTCTGGGATTAACTGAAATGAGAGAGATCTTCTTGATTGGATCATCTAAAGCTGGAAGACACACCCTAAATGTGGGTATTACCTTCTGATGGCAGCCCAAATAATAGGCCATGGCAGAGGAGAATGCCAGGCTTCTTACGGCTTGCCTTCTCTCTCGCTGGTGAGTTCCTCTTGCTGCTGTAGACTGAAGACTAGCTGATCTTTTGGAATTTGTCAGACCTTCAGCACCAGATTGGGACTACTGAGACATCCAGCCTTGTGGACTGAGCAACTATGGATTTTCAGCCTCTCCAGTGTGGTGCAGCCATCGTTGGACTACTCAGACTCTATCCTGTGAGCTAAGCTGATAAATTTCTATACATATATATTCATTCTGTTTCTTTTGTGAGCTAAGCTGATAAATCTCTATACATATATATTCGTTCTGTTTCTTTGGAGAACCCTGACCAATACATGAACTTTATCAGAGTGAAGATAACATCATCTTAGGCCCCAAAGCCAGGGTCATTTCCCAGTGTGTGTATTTTCTCTGACCAAGCCTTCTTACGGGATTGTGTCATCACAGACCTGGGAATTTTCCGACGGGCTGCTATGGTGTTCTACATGGATTGTATGTACCCAGCAGTGCAGCAGGCCTCTGTATATGGTACATGCATGCTCCTGTGTTAATTGGCCTCGTCCCAGAATGTAGGGCAGCAGCAGGAGAGCTGGGCTTGGGGCAGTAATTCAAACCTCCAAAAATCAAAAGGGTCAGATGGCCTTAGAGTGGCTAGGGTCCAGTCAGCAGGGGAAGAAACACATTCCTTACTTACTCGTTAAAAAAGACAGGCTAATTCTAAAAAATAAAATAATTTTTTTAAAGGGCAAGCAAAGATGGTCCTGTTTTTATAAATGAAGTATTTGCTAGTCTACAAAGAAGATAAAGGATAGCCAGATATGGTGGCACATACCTTTAATCCCAGGACTTAGGAGGCAGAGGCAGGTAGATCTCTGTGAGATTGAGGCCAGCCTGGTCTACATAGTGAGTTCCAGGCCAGTTGAGGCTATAGGGAGACCCTGTCTCCATAAAGATAAAAGGTAAATTTTAAAAAATTAAAGGAAATGTACACACACACACACACACACACACACACACCAAACTTTTATATAGTGATAATTACTGTGGGGATGATAAAGACAAAACACTGCTATAAATAATCCCAAGAGGGGCCTTCGTGGAAATGCAATTGCACATGATTAATAGCTACAACCACGGCAGCAGTTGTGAACTGGGGCTGTCCTGACCAGTGCCCATTCTGGACACTTTCATTAGAAACTTCCACTTTCCACATCATCACTTCTGAATTTTTTTATAGCAAGAATATTTTTAATCTGTGGTTATTGTGTGACATTTGCCTGGAGAGATGGCTCAGCATTTAAGAGCACTTACTGCTCTTCCAGAGGACCTGGAATAATTTCCCAATACCCACATGTTGGTTAACACCTATGCTTAACTCCAGTTCCAAAGGATCACATGCCCTCTTCTGGCCTCTGTGGGTATTTCAAGCATGTGGTGCACTTACATACATGTAGGCAAAACACTCATACACATAAAGTGAGATGAAAAATTAAAATCTTAAACATAAGTAAATAAAAGATCTCCCTTGTGGTTTTCAGAGCACCCATTTCTATACTGAGCTTGGGAAACTGGTGCCACCACTCTGTTTCTGGCTCACTAACCAGTGATCTTGGGACGTGAGCAGTGGGAAGGCCACTTACCTCCTCTGAGCCCTCAGCCTCAGCCTTAACACAGGGCTGTAGTCAGGTCTAGCACTGTATTTGGGTCTGAGACATAAAAACCTAACAGTATTTTATAGTCACAAGGATTTCTACATCCTTGTGGGAAATGTGGGAATCTCTTAATCCTCTAAGGTTTGGCCAGGACTTACAAGCACTGAAAAATTGAGAGACTTGAGGCTGGTTGTTAGTCTTCTCCCAGCCCAGGGCCTCACTGTTGCCAGGGAGCCGTTGCACACCAGTCAGGGTCCTGGAGGGTGAGGTAGAAGCCAGTGGGGGAGAGGAAGTGCTTAGGCGGTGGCAAGTAAGATGGGAAAAAACACCTAGGAGACTGTGTGAGCGGACAGCTCGTTTTAATATGGCAAAGAAGAAGTTTTTACAAGGAAGTTTCACAGGCAAACAGGTAGGGTTGGGTTTTTGGTGGGCAGGCAGGTAGGGGGAAGAAGGGGGTTTCCAAAGCTACATGGTGTCTGCTCATGGTACTTTCTGTCCTGTTGTCCGGTCACATGATTTACAAAAACCTGATTAGGGTTGGGGAAATGGAGACTTAGCCTAGAGGTAGTTGGGTAAGAGATCATGGGACAGCTAGCATGTCTGGAATGGAGCTGGCTGACTCCTGCCATCCTCACTAGAGGCCCTGCTCTACATTCTGATCATTTTTGGCGGCATCCCAACATATCCCCCTTTATCTTTTATAAGGGGTGGGTGTCATCATATTCGGAGAAGGTAGTAGGGATAGTTTGGTAGTGGACCAGGACTCAATTGGTAGCAATATTAATGATGCCTTGTATGAGGCTTTTGAATAATTAGACAGGGTGCAACAAGAAGCAAGATACATAAAGCTAGCAGGGGACCCAACAAGGGTAGAAACCAAGCAAGGAGGGGGTTGGAAAACCATGGGGCCTCCCTTCCTGAAATGGAAAGGAGCCTGAGCTCATTATTTACTTTTTGGAGAGTTTTAACATTTTGCTCAACAATCCCTGGCTCATTTACCTAAAAATAACATTCTTCCTTTAGTAAAAGACAAGTCCCCCAGTGTTCAGCCATTAGCAGATACAGGGCTCTTCGGTTTTGGAATATCACCCTGGCCAAGGATGTGATTTGGCTTTGTAGGGCCTCGAGACTCTCAATTGTAGATGTCACAGTTTGTTCGAGCAGGCTGCAGAAGTCATTGGCTGAGTGATAGGAGTGCCCCAGGGTCCCTCCTGTAAGTCCAGCTGATCCTGCAGACAGAGCAAGTCCCAGGTGGATGAGTAGGGGGATGAACATTTCTCCTTTGCGTCAGTGGGGAGTTGTCATCATATTGGCTGCTTCTTCCTTTTCTAAAAGGTGGAGTTGAGGAGTAACAATAACAGGAGTACAAAAGGCAGAAATAGTTTGGTTGATACAAGTTCTTATAGTGCCGTTACACCAAAAGAGGGCAGGGGGCCATGCACATAGGGTTGTGGATATAGAAATATTAGAAGCACAGGTGGAGGGGGGTATAGCAGATGAGCTGTAAAAACAAAAGGGCAGGAAAGGGAGCTGGTTATAGAGGGGGATATTGGGGAGGGGGCGGTGATGGGTTGTTTCCTGGGTGTTTCCTTCAGTGATTCACATGTTGGCTGGAAAGGCTGCTAGCAGGGGTCTGGTGAGAGATGTGCAAAAAAAGCATTGAGAGATATTAGGATGGGAGGAGTCGGACAAGATCAGTAGCATATTGGATGTATTGGACCTAGGTCAGGGATGTTTGGATTTGTTTTTGATATGCCCCTCCTGTGAAAGGGTATGTGATTTAATTTGTTCCGATTGTGGCACTGGCACTAGCTGACGAGATATGTGTATGTCAGCGTTGGGGTAAGATGCAAACCCATTAGCATATAGCTTGCCATGAATTCCAGTGTGCCATCAGTCATCCCAAGGGTCACTGATAATTATTGTAAATTGTCCTTTAATTTCATGGTACATGCTATCCATTTTGGCACTTTTTTTCTATGCAGCACGACCAGTACCGGCAGCCTCCATATGTGTCCTTGTCCTGTAACCAGTTATCTTTGTTTCTAAAAGTAAAGCAAGTATAAGCATCAAGCATTGGGGACACAAATCAAGGCTTGATGGGGATACTGATGGTGGTTTGGCATCCTACTGGGGGGCAGTGCCGATTACTCTAGCAGTTTTTTATAAGTTTCTCTAACAGAAAACTGTCACATGAAAGCTGTTTGGGCCAAAACAGAGTTAGCATGGAGTATGACTGAAATGGCCATGAGGATGACCGAGAGTGAGGCATTTTGGGAGCAGGCTGCTTGGGCTTGTGAGACTAGATTGTGGATGTCTCGCCAGGTGACATTGCGTGTTGTCCTCAGGTGGCATCTCCTCCTCCTGTGTTGTTTTGTCTCTGTCAGGGAGAGCCTGGCCATTTTCTTGATTGGCAGGGAGGTGTCGGACATTTCTGGCAGGGACCCAGATAGGCCTTGGTTGATCCTGGGGAAAAATACAAGCAAAGCCCCTTCCCATTGTTAGTAGTGGGCCGGGACCCTTCCAGAGTCCGTCCAGGGGATCCTTCCATCTCACCATTAGTTGTGGGAGGGTTCCAGGGTTTTTCCAATGGAGAATTATAGGGAGTTCTGACGAATTTTTTGAGATGTTGAATAAGTTTAGGTTAGTTAATGCCATAGAAAGTTGTGTGTTGGGGGGGTAGTTGCCTCCATATTTTTTTAGTTGATTTTTTAAGGTTTGGTGAGTTCTTTCAATAATTACCTGTCCTTGGGGGTTATAAGGGATTCCTGTATGGTGAGATATGTCCCATTGGAAGCAGAAGGATTTAAAGGTTGAGCTGACAAAGGCTGGGCCATTGTCAGTTTTTATCTGTTGAGGGAAGCCCATAATTGTGAATGTTATAAGCATGTGAGCAATAAGGTTTTTTTAAATTTTCATGACTTTGTACAGTGGCCCAGATGAATTTGGAGTGTCTACTGTAACAAAGACGAATTTTTGGCAGCCGAATTGGGGGACATGAGTAATGTCAATTTGCCAGAGGGCGTTTGCTTTTAAGCTGCGGGAGTTTATAGCCATCATTTGTAGTACGGGGGTATGTATTAGTGAAGCACAAGAAGGAGATGTTTTTAGAAGTCATTTGAGGTGAGCGATAGGGGTATCAGGGAATCAGGCTTGGAGGCCTTTAAGGTTGGTACAGGTAAAAGCATGAAACCTTTCAGTTTTTGTAAGCGTGGAGTGGAGGGCCCCATGGGAGGCAATGTGGTCAGCAAGGACATTGCCTTCCATGAGGGGCCTCGGCAAGGGGCTGTGGGGGCAGGTGTGTTGGATGTAGAGGGGTTGTTCACGTCCCTGTAAGAGGGTGGATATGGAAGTAAGCAGGGGGGACACAGAGGGTTTTGGTCGATTATAATGAAGGATCATGAGATCCAGGGGAGAAGGTTAGTGACATAAATACTGTCAGAAAAAAGGTTGATGGGCTCATGTACCTCCCTTAGAGTGAGGTAGACTGCATATAATTCTTTATATTGGGGGGAATTATGAGGAAGTTCCTGGAAGAGGATGGTGGGTGGCTGGACAGTGTCCCTGTAGAGGATGGCAGCAGCTCCCCTGGAGCCCCCATCGGTAAAGAGCGTGATGGCCCCTTCCAGGGGCAGTTGGGAGAACAGGCAGGGAGGGATCCAGGGGAGAGAGGGCAGGACAGAAATCCATTTGTCCCTGGGGAAGTGGTTGTCAATTTGTCCTGGAAATCCCATTAGGCTAATAGCTATCTGGAAATGATTATGGATTAGCCATTGTACATTGGAGAGGGAAAAGGGGGTGATAATTTTATCAGGTTCTTTCCTCAGTGTTTGTAAGGAACAATTTCTCCCTCAACAGATCATATTAGCTAAAGCATCCATCTCTGTCAGCAGGAAAGGGGCATTACCAATAGGGGTATGAAGCCATTCCAGGACCCCTTTAGGTTGGTGCAGGGCTCCAACAAGGGTTGGGGAGAAATTGAAAATTAAGAGATGGACCAGGGAGGAAGGCTCATAGCAGTGTAGAGCTATGTTTTGGACAGTGTTGATGGTTATTAATGTTTCCTTGGCCTCTAATGTAAGTGAACATCTGGACGAGGGATTTTTTTGTCCCCTTTTAGGAGGTTAAAGAGAGGTTGAAGGGTGTCTGTAGAGAGTGGGAGCCATGGTCTAGGCCAATTGAGGTTTCCTAAGCAATTCTGTAGGGATGAGCTGAATCTTTGTAGGGGTGATTTTAAAACCAGAAGCTTCAAGTGAAGATATTAATTGATCCCTGAGGTCTGGTAAAGGTAGCGGGGGTTCATTCCAGGCAAGGATATCATCCATGTAGTGGTAGACATGGAGTCCCCTTGCAATGTGGGGTTTTAAGGCAAAGGCAATCACTTCCTGGCAGATGGTGGGGCTGTTAGCCATTCCTTGGGGGAGGACAGTCCATTCATATCTTTTTGTGGGCCCAGAGTTATTGATGGTGGGGATGGAGAAGGCAAATCTCTTATAATCTCTTGGGTATAGGGGATGGAGAAGAAACAGTCTTTGATATCGATGGATAGCAAAGGGGTATCTGTGAGAAGGGCTAAGATTAGGGGGAGTCCACGCTGAAGGGATCCCCAGATCTGCATGGTTTTGTTGATGGCCCTCAAGTCTTATAATAAACAACATCCCCCAGAGCCTTTTTTTTTATGGTAAAGATGGGAGTGTTCCAGGGGCTGTGGGAAGGCTGAATATGTCCTAATTGTAATTGTTCCTCAACAAGCTTTTCAAGGGTTAATAATTTCTCCCTAGATAGTGGTCACTGTTCAACCCAGACAGGATCATTGGAATTCCATTCCAGGCAGGGAGCTTGAAACCTAACAGTGACTGTTATTATTGGGGGTAACCTATAGGTGGGCAAATGGGGCACAAATCAGATGGATCATCCCCAGTAGTGATCACATCAAGAGCACTGAGGAGGTCTCTTTCTAGTAGGTTGGTGGCTACATTGGCAACCAGAGGGCAGATGTGGCCTCTGTTTCCATCAGGGTCCTCCCATGTAAGAGTTTCTTTAGTGATGAAGGCCTGGGAGGCACCCCCCTACCCTCACTAATTTGGGGCCTGATAGTAAGGACCAAGTTGAGGGAGCTTCCTGTCTCCTAATAATAGTTTTATCAGCCCCTGTATCAAGGAGGCATTTAAAGGGTTTTCCTCCTAGTTTAATTGTTATTTGGGGGTGGGTTTTCTCTAATATAGTGGATGTCCATAAGGTTCTGACCTTAGGAGGTTGTCCTCTTACTGACGAGGCTGAGGACTGCCCCAAGAGGAGGTTAAAGGCAGGAGTGGTTTGCCTTGTCATATTTGGAACAGCAATCATGTTTCCCGTGCTATCCCTTTTTGCAGCAGGGGCAAACTGTCTTGAGGGCTTCATTTGTTTTAGTTTGGGTGTTGTCTCCAGGGCATTCATTCTTCCAGTGACCTCTTTCCCCACATTTAAAGCATTTCCCTTTCTGTTTTAAGGCAGCTGAGAAAGCTTGGGCTATGAATGTGGCCTTATGGGTGGCCGTGCCTATGTCTTGGGTAGCCACTATCCATTTACAGTAATGTTCCTCCTTTAGGCCCTGGCAGGCTTGTCTACATTCAGAAGTCATTCCATCCCAAACAATATTGTGGAGTAGGATGTCTCGTGTTGTGGGGTCAGAAACTTTCCTATTTATGCTAGTTTTGGACCTGAGTATAAAGTCAACAAGGGATTCTTCAGGTTTCTGTGGGAGGAACATGAGGGATGATTCAGATGTAGGGCCAGAAGGAGGGGCAATACGTTCCCCGGTCTGCAGGGTACAATGGTGCACCTGATCGTAATAGCCAGGTGGCAATTCCACCTGTTGGACTCTGGTAGCCCAGTCACCCTTACCAAAGAGGGTGTCAAAGTTTCAGTTGATATCAACTTGGTCAGCGTTTTTGCAATGTTGTTGGATACATTCATCTCAGAAAAGGACCTCCCACTGTAAGAAGGGGCCAGGCAGAGATGTCAAATGTCTCACCAATCATGGGCCATATTCAAGTGGCATTTAAGCCAAGGAGGATAGTTTTAGTCCAGGGAACATGTACACCATCTTCATGTACTGCTTGTCAGAGTTCCTTAAGGTCTCCTGCTGAGTATGGGTACCATTGTAGGGACCTGTGGAAGGTGGGGACCAAGTTGACCAGTAGGGCCTGATATTCTAGATTTTGTGTGTCTCTTATATTGCAGAGTTGTTGGGTGGCTGTGGGGGCAGGTTTCGGCAGGGCCATGGGGATAAATCAGGGTTCCTTCTTGCGGGGGGGTTGGGGTTTTTATCTCTAACTTCCTCATGTGGCTAGGGGAGCAAAGTGGGATAGAAGTGTGAGGGCTCCATTTTAAAATTAGCTAACTCCTGATATTTTCTATGGCCTGTTCTAGGGACGGCCATGGGCTGGTCTTCTGGGCATTCCTCATCTGAATCCTCAGGGGGAGGGTAAGGATGAGGGGGGTCTTTCCTGGGGTCACGGATTGGTGGGGGGGTCATCCACTGTCTGATGGCTGCAATGATGGGGAGGAACTGGAGGGAGCGGGGGACCCATCTTCAATCTCTCTTTGTCTGGCAAGATAAGCTACTCTGGTCCAGGCTTCTGAGTCATATGTGTCCTCGGAGACCATCCAAGGGACAAGTTGTAGGACCTCCTCCCAAAAGGAGGTAGCCTCCTTCTGAGAGAGTTTAACCCCTCTACTTTTAAGAAAAGCTCAGAGGCCCCTGATCTGGGGGTCCCTCATATTCCCTGTAGTGTTACCAATGATAGAAAAGAAAAGGAGGATGAAAGGCTGAGTCCTCGAGGAACGTTCCCACAACCTGGAAGTTACAGGGAATTCTGGACTAGTCCAGGGCGCAAGCCTGACCACCAATTTCAGAGAACCGATGACCACCATAGAGGCTTTTAACTGGCCCTTGTGTTACTGGGTTAAGGGGGGAAAGAAAGACAGCACCGATCCTCAGAGTGGGATGGCCAGGGCTAACTAGCTGATGTCCCTCTACAGGGGAGTACTCACCCTTCTCCTGCGCGTGTGCAGAGAGTCCTCCTTGAGCCCCACATTGGATGCCAGCTGTCAGTCTCCTCCCCACTGGGGCCTCGCTGTTACCAGGGAGTCATTGCACACCAGTCCCAGTCATGGAGGATTGGGTGAGGGAGAAGCTGGTGGTGGAGAGGAAGGTCTTGGATGGCAGCGAGTACAACGGGAAGACACATCTGGGAGACTGTGTCAGCCAACAGCTCATTTTAATATGGTGAAGCAGAAGTTTCACAAGCAAAGAAGTGGGGTAGGGTTTTTGGCAGGCAGGCAGGAAGGGAGAGGCAGGGGGTTTCCAAAGCTAGTGACATCTGTTCATGGTACTGTCTGTCCTTTTGTCCATCACATGATTTAGCCTAGAGGTAGCTGGGTAAGAGGTCATGGGACAGCCAGCCTGTCCAGAATGGAGCGGGCTGACTCCTGCCATCCTCAATAGGAGGTACTAGGGTTAGTGGCCCTGCTCCACATTCTGATCATTTTTGGCCATATCCCAACAGCTGGTGGGTTTTATTCAGGTGAGAATTTAAAAGTCCAGTATTTGAGGTTCTGCATGCCTGGGCTGTGAACAGGGTGGGGCAATTAATGTTTGGTTTGGTTGGTTGCTAATGTTTCTTACATTCATTGATGTGTAGAGTAGTTTCAGGTTCACAGCAAAATTATTCAGAAAGTTTCCCACACACTGTGTACAGATGTAGCTATTTCCACTGTCAGCATTCCCAAAAGAACCATGCAGAACCTGCATCCATCGGCACTGTATCATTCAGTCTGTGGTCCACAACGGCTCACTCCTGCCTTGTTCCTTGTATAGGTTTTGGCAAATACACAATGGCAGGTTCCGTGTACAACATTACACAGAGCACTTTGCTTTTTGTTCACTTGTCCTCCCCAGTCCCTGCCAACCTCTGATCTGCTTGTTTCCATAGTTTTGCCTTCCTGTAACTAGAATCTTACTGGATGAAGCCTTCTCAGAATTACCTCTTTCACTAACACGCACTTCAGTTTCCTCCATGTGGTTTTCATGCTGGATGGCTCATTTACTTTAGTTCTGATTAATGTGGTCCTGTCTAAAAGTGCTACCAGTTATTTACTGATGAACTGAAGGACATCTTGGTTGCCTCCAGGTTTGGGTAATTATGAGCAAAACTACAATAGCAATCAGAAGCAGGTTTCTGTTTGGACATAAGTTTCCAACTCATTTGGGTAGACACCATGGAGAGCAATTGCTGGATCATATGGTAAACAGCTATTTAGCTTTTTCCTGAAAATAAACTTGTCAAACTGTCTTCCAAATGAGCAGAACCATTTTGTATTCCCACACACACATGTTTCACAAACGTTCTTGTGGCTCCACATCCTCCTCAGCATTTGGTGTCAGTGTCTTAGATTTTAAATATTCTAGTAGGTTAGTAAACATTTTTTTTAATGACGACACTTCTTCCATATCAGGATCTCTTGGAAAGACAGCAAATGGTACTAGAAAACAGGAGCTAAGTGGCTGTGCAGATTAAAGCATAATTAAATATGTTCAGAAGTTTTAAGTGGTATCAGAGGGGCAGGAAAAGATGGCATAACCTGAACCACATAGACCATTCCTCTGCATTTGCTCCCTGTTCAGTAACTTCAGTGTGAAGATTATGCTGTAGAAACCAGGCTGGGCCCCTTGGAGCCACAGTAAGGTGTAAAAACTAACTCCTGTAGTTAGTCCTGGCCACAGTGGAGGGGGTGACAGTGACCATGACAGTGAGGGAGGAACAAAGCAGCAGAACTTTAACTACTAAGTAATTTGCACATACCCCCAGCTTTCTGGGTTTCACTAAACCCTGGACGGATAGCCTCACCAGCTTCCCTGACCACACTCTCTTTCCACACTCTCTTTCACAGAGAAGCATCACATCTGTTTGCAGTCAAGCCTTACTAGTCAACCCTGCCAAGGATTAGTGTGAACCACAGAAATCTCTTTTCAACAAGGCGATTGTCTCCCCAGAGGGGACGCTTTCACTCCAGCAAGTTGTGAGAGAAGTAGCACGCCAGCTCTGCTCTGCTCTGACACTTTTTTTCTTTCACAGGACAGGATGGTGTTACTCATTGTGGGGAATCTGGTTAACTGGTCCTTGTAAGTAATTTAGCAAAGTAATGTTTTTAACTTTATTAATATCTGTAACACCTAGTTTAGGTTTCCTTGACTGTCATTTTTACAGGAGAGGGTAAAACATCTTGTCTCAGACACTTGATCAAAAGGTATCTTTCCTCCTGCAAAGAAAGCACTAGAGGGCTGGCAAGTTGGCCTGCCACTAAGCCTGACAACCTGAGTTCGAGTCCTAGAACCCACATGGTAGAGAAGAAAATCATCTCTGCTAACTGTCCTCTGACCTCCACAGGCACACACAGCACACCAATAAATAAATAGATGAATAACTAATCTTTTAAAAAGCACTAGGAAGCTTTTCTGTATTGGTGGGGGCCTCTAAGACATTGGTGCACATGTGTGGTCATTGCTCAACAAGACAAATTTCTATGTGGACAAATTGGATGGATAGATGGATGGATGGACAGACGGATGGACGGACAGACAGATGGATGGATGGGTGGATGGATGGATGGATGGATTGAGTGAGTGGGTAGATGGATAGATGAATGAATGGAGAGATGGTGGGTGGATGGGTGGGTGGGTGGATGGATGGATGGATGGATAGATGAATGAATGGAGAGATGGGTGGGTGGGTGGATGGGTGAGTGGATGGATGGATGGATGGGGAGATGGATGGGTGGCTGGGTGGATGAATGGATGGACAGATAATTAATAGGAAGAAAAAAGAAAGAAAGCCAAGATTATGTCCATAAATGCAAAAATACAATGTAATTTAAAATTATTTTGTAGTACTTTACAAAATAACCACCCAGAGGCATTCTTTTCTGTGAAATTTCTCTTTCTTGCTGTGTGTGTGTGTGTAAGAGAAGGGGGGCTGGAGAGATGGCTCAGTGGTTAAGAACACTGACTGTTCTTGCAGAAGAGCTGGGTTTGAATCCCAGCACCCACATGTCACCTAACAACTATCTATAACCCAGTTCCAGGGGATCCAACAGCCTCTTCTGTCCTCCACGGGCATTGCACAGCACGAGTGCACTTACCTACATGCAGGAATAACACTCATACACATAAAATAAAAATAATAAGTAAATAAAAAGAATCACTCTCAGACAGGATCTCATGCAGCTCAGGCTGCCCTCCTCCTGCTTCCTGACTGCTGGGATTATAGGTGTTTGCCTCTGTGTGTTGGGGTGGAGTCCAGGGACTCCTGCATGCCTAGTAAGTGCTCTTCCACTGAGCTACACACTAGCCCCAAGTCTATTTTTATTATTACTTGGGGCTGGAGAGATGATTCAGTGGTTAAGAGCACTGACTACTCTTGCAGAGGACCTGGGTTCCATTCCCAGCACCCACATGATGGCTAACCACCACCTGTAACTCCATTTCCAAGGGATCCGATGCCCTCTTCTGACCTCCATAAGCATTGCATGTCACAGGTTCACTTACATACATGCAGGCAATATACTCATACATATGAAATAAAAATAATAAGTACAATTCTTTTTTAAAAAATATACTATACTTTAGCAAAATATACTATGTTTACAGTGGCCAGCAATATATAGTCAATCTTCATTATTTGTAAATTTCAGCATCTGTTTACTAATCATCATTTAGATGTATCCTCCCCTAAAAGGACTCACTTTCATATACCCTTGAAGAAGAAATCTGTATATATGTATTTGTTTATATGATTTGCTAAAGAGAATACAGGAACACACACATGTTAAAACTGAGAAAAGGCTATCCAGGAGATTTTAGTGTACTGGGGATTTCACAATCTAGAAGGAGAGATTTCCTGTACTACCTAGAAGGAGAAATATAAAAAGGAAGGGAAGGGGAGGGGAGGGGAGGGGAAAAAACAAGATTATGCTCATAAGTACAAAGTATAAAATAAAAGTCTGTTAATAACAAGTTTACATTTGAAATACTTAGGAATACATTTTGAAAGATGTGAAAAATCATTCCACCAAAAATGTAATTGCCTTATTAGGAAACATAAAGGAAAATGTAACTAACTGAAGAAAGCTACTGGGGCCTGGGTAAGAACATTAACTGTTGTGAAGATAACTGCTCCTGAGTTAATATATAAATTAGATCTGGAATTGAGTTGATAGGTTTATGGTAAAATTTATGTGTCTAGTTAGGCAAAGATGTCAAAGATCTATCTCTGAAAAACAAGATTAGTAGCAGAAAACAGGGGGAGTAGAAAGGTAATGTCCAGCATTGTCCAATAGAATTTTCTGTAATGATATAAATATTCAGCAATGTGATCCAGCTATTTGGGAGGCTGAGGCAGGAGGAGCCCAAAATCCTGGGTAACCAATCTGGATCCTGGCTCAGAATAAAATGCAAGATAGTTGGGGACATAGCTAGGTAGTGGGGCCCTTGTCTAGTGTATGTGAGTTCCTGGCTTTAATCCTCAATACAGTGAAAGTAAAGAAGGGGAGAACAGAAACCCACAAGATGCTGCATCAATGTAGATGTCTTTACAGCTCAATTTTCATAAACACGTGTGAATAATATAGAGTTTAGTGTGCTATCACAATATATGTGTGCAGTGTCCACTGATCAGCTCCAGCTTGCTTCCCTTCATCCACCCCTCCACTTCCCCATCTCTAGCCATCACTATTCTTCATTCCGGTCACTTTGCTTTTCAGGCTTCTACATATGAGAGAACATGCAGTGCTTGCCTTTGTCTTTTGTGTCTGGCTTGTTCCAGTAAACATAATACCCTCTGGATCCATTAGTTTTGCTGCAAGTCACAAGATCACATTCTTCTTTGTGACTGAATAATATTCCACTATATATTAAAATACAATATTATATATATGCCACAGTGTCTGTATTCAATCTTCCATTGATAGATAACCAGACTGAACAGTGCTACAGTAAATATGGACATGCAGGTATCTCCTCAGCATGCCAACTTGCCATGGTGGTCCCGTAAGATGGCCTTGCCTAGTGACATGGTGGCCATCTTGGCTTGTGAATTCTATGACATTCACACAAAGCCAAACTCACCTACTGGTGCGTTTCTCAGAATGTATCCTTTCATCGAGCAATGAATGACTGTATCTTAAAGTAGGTTTTTTTAAGTGAAGGCCCTGGAGATGGGGATGGGGTGATGAAGGAGCCACTTACATTAAACCCGTTTTCTGTTGCAAACACCCGGTCCATGTCCTCAGAACCCTCTTCGGGTTGATCTACCGGACCAGGGACATTGCGTCCTACATGCTGGGTATCTTCATCTGCAACCTGCTGCTGTACCTGGCTTTCTACATCATCATGAAGGTGAGCACCAGGTGGGAAGCAGGCAGTCTGGGGCCTGCCCCCACCGGGGCTCCAGCCTGACTGCCCTCTGTCTCCCCACAGCTGCGCAGCTCTGAGAGGGTCCTCCCGGTGCCCCTGTTCTGCATCGTGGCCACTGCGGTGGTGTGGGCTGCTGCCCTGTATTTCTTCTTCCAGAGCCTCAGTAGCTGGGAGGTAAGTGGGCAGGTCTCTCTGCACCATGCCCTTTGACCTTTCTTCGAGCTCCCTCTCCTGTGCCTTGTTTTTTATCATTTTCGCATTACCCGAATTCAGAGTTTTATCTGGGAGATAGAGGGCTGACTATCCACACATAAACATTCAGCAGGTGACATGTGGTCAGCATTACCAGGTTACACTACAGACACTACGAACTTGAGTTGCCTTAGGATCTGCTCCCAGCTGATGTTTAACATGAGGAAGCCCATTATTTTCTCTTTCTCATCACAGTCACCATCAGGCAATAAATGCAGGGTGTGGCAAGGGAGGTTATGGATCTGCCTTATAGATGGGGATGCTGGGACCCCAGCAGCTGAAGCACAAACAGGAAGTCATCTCTCTGCCACGGGATCATCATCATTGATTTATCATTGATTTTAGAAAATTTTTATCACCCCAGAAAGAAAACTCACAACCAGATGAGCATCCATTCCCATTTCTCGGTGACCTGATAGTATTGGCAACCAGTAGCCTATCTTCTGTTGCTAGAGATTTGTCAGTCTGAACATTTCATAGAGGTGGAACTACATACTATGTGACTTAGTTTGTTCTTCATTGCTGTGACAAAATACTCTGACCAATACCAACTTGGGGAGGAAAGGGTTTATTCATCTTACATCTCCCAGGTCACAGTTCATCAAGGAGCCCAAGGTAGGAACTCAGGGCAGGAACCTGGAAGCAGGAGCTGGAGCACAAGCCATGGAGGAATGCTGCTTGCTGGCTTGCTCCCCTGGCCCCTGCTCAGCCTGCTTTCTTATGCAACACAGGCCCACCTGCCCAGGGTTGGCACCACCCACAGTGGGCTGGGCCCTCCCACATCACTCATCAAGAAGATGCCCTTCAGACATGGCCACAGGCCAGTCCAAAAGAATCAATTCCCCAATTGAGGCTCCCAGTGCGTCCTGCTGGACTTCTTTGATGACCATGACATCTGGCACTTTCTCTCTGCTACTGCCCTGTTTTTCTTGTTCTTGGTGAGTTGGTCAGATCTTCCCGATGCTTTCTTCTCTCTGTCTCTGCTTGTTCCCTGCTGTTCTTCATTGTACTGTTTTACATCATTCTCTAACTACTCTCTCCAGTTCTCTGCAATTCAGTGTACAGACCGTCTCCTATTTTTAACTGTCTTCTCTGAGATTTTCATTTTCCTTTTCCCTTTATTTTGCAAGTTCATAAACACAGAGTGAAAAAACTATTTGCCCTAAGTTGCATAACATATTGGGATAGAATTAGTTATTTGGGGGCTAGAGAGACAGCTCAGCAGTTAAGAACACTGATTGTTCTTGCAGAAGACCCAGGTTCGAATCCCAACAACCACATGGCAGCTAACAACTGTCTGTAAGTCCAGTCCCAGGGGATCTGACAGCCTCTTCTGACCTCTGCGGGCATTGCACGACACAGGTGCACTGACCTACAAGCAGGCAGTACACACATACACATAAAATAAAAATAATAAAATTTTAAAAAAGAATTGTTGTTTGATTCAAATGCCCAGGAGTCTCCCAAGAACCACTTTGGTCATTCACTAAAACGCCCATCCGCACAGTTACTTCTCATGTTAGACTCTCTTCCTTCCCACCCTCCAGTTTCATGATGTATTTTATCAAGGTTAGGATCATAGAGAGGCTCAATGAAGTTACCTAACCAGCATGTTCCAAATCTACGTCCCTCTGTTGTGTGGAATCCCTTTCCAGTATCTACCAATAGTTATGCGAACATAAGATGACAGTCTTTGTTGTTCTTTAACCCTTTTGATATTTTCTGAATAAAAGTCTGTGGTGCTTGGACACAGGTTGGGGTAACAAGTCCACTGGCCTCATGGCCCTGGCAGCAGAGGTTTCCAGCCCTCTGAGGCTAGCCGGGCAGCATGAGTGAAGCAGGGCTACCCTCTGGTGGCCAGTGTGGGAAGTTCACCCAATTCGTGTGACCCTTGGACTTTTCTGGAAACTGCCTTCAAAAGAGAGACAAGAGACAACACAAGCTAGGGCTTCCATGTGAGGTGGAAGCTAGAATGGAAGGAGAGTGGCCTGTTTGTTATATAGCAATAATCTATAACAGTATTTCATTTCTTTAAGTCTTGACTTAAATACCACCTTCTAAGTAATGACTTCCCAGGCCACCCCATCAAAAATATTTCACTGCCCTCCAATCCGTGCTCCCTGTACTTCCCCCCCAGTTTCATTTTAACCCTCCCAATAGACTGTGTCATATACCATGTTTTACTCATGCACTTGTTCCCTGTCTAAGCTAATGTGAGCTCCAGGACAGACGGTGCTGACTCTTCAGCCCCAGCTGTGTCTCCAGCATCAAGGGTAGCACATAAGGGACTGGAGAGATGGCTCAGCTGTTTAGAGCACTGGCTGCTCTTGCAGAGGACCCAGGTCCAATTCCCAGCACCCATATGGTGGCTAACAACCATCTGTAACCCTAGTTCCAGGGGATCTGATGCCCTCTTCTGACTTCTGAGAGCACTGAGCAGCGTGCGTGCACCTACCTACATGCAGGCAATACACCCATACACACAAAATAAATAAAAATAAAGGATAAGGCATAAGAGCCCTCTTCACTTATCTAGATGAGCTACAATATATTTAGAATAAGTGCCAGTTAAGAGCAAGGCATTGCAGAGTGCTGCCTAAATATGAGAATAAGTGAGGGGCCATGTCATCCTTCTGTCTGTGGAAGTCACGGAGAGAAAGCAGGGACTTGCTGTGACCCATACGTGCGTTCCTTTCATGTCTCCCACCCACCACTTCAGGTTTTGTTAACTCTGGATGATGACCTGGATGTGGTTCGCAGAGACCAGATCCCTGTCTTCTGAGCCTCCAGCATCACGAGGGGAGAGGGAGCGACCCATCTTGGTGCTGTTTCATGGGAAATATGGTGACTGCAGCACACCCACTGCCAGATGCTCCACTTGTGTCTTCAGAGTCAACGGTGTTTGCGTTCACACAGGAAGGAGAGGGCTTGGGGGTGAGTCAAACCTCAGGAAGGGTGGCAGAAGGGAAGCCCTGCTGTGCACAGAGGCCAACCCTGAGGTTCTGTTCGCAACTTAGAGTTCCATTGGGACAAAAGCTGCATCAGGTCAGCTCGCCACCTTGGTCCTTCCCAACCTCGCCTGAGATTGGTCAGGGAAAGCAGCTACTTATACTTACTACCTAGAACCTTTGGTGTGGCCATCTCCACACCCCTGAGACATCCGCTGCTCTAGAAGTCCAAAGCCCCATCTTATTTGTACAAGGTCCCAAAAGGACATGATTCCTCAGTATGTGGTACAGAAGTGGGCCCAAGTCCACCCAGCTGGGACAGATGTTTTCCTAGCACCAGCTAAGTGACCTCCTCATAAGGAGCACTGACACCCCCATCCCCCAATTCCTGGCGCTATTGAGCTATTGGAAAGCTCAGGATGGGACTTTGCCACCGGCTGTTCTGAACACAGCACCACCACTGGGCCCAAGGCCTGGGTGCTCACCTATTTTTTTAGTGTCTTCATCTCACCGTTGGATGTTGACCCCGTCCCTCTGATACTGCCTTCATAGAAGGGCCCTGTTCCTTCACAGACTTTCAGCTCCAAGATGGAAGAGGAAATGGAGAAAACTCTCCTAGAGCAGGGTAGTCTAAGAAACTGAGAATCAAGTAGGAAGCCCTAACCATAAGGACTGGGGCTCAAACACAGCAACAGTTCTTATCCAGGCTTGGACACACAGCTCAATCTGTGACTGCATGCACCTCTAAGAAGAAATATGTGTTACCCATAGCACTTTCCTGGGATCCTCCACAACTGATCCTCTCATCTGTCATTTAGGTAGATCAGGGTCCCAGACTTTCTGCCTAAAGTTCTCAGCAGCAACTCAGGATGGACACGTGTTCCTCTGTCTTTCTGTCTACAAAGAGCATAGCTAATTCAGTTGCCTCTTGCTGCACCTGACTCTCATTCTCTCCCCCAGTAAGGTGTGGAGAAGTTCAGCATCCCAGTTCCCTTCTCTCACACCATCTGGAAGGCCTATTTGACCAGGCTTCCTGGTTATGTGGAATATGACACCATCAGAAAGTAGACTGTACAAATCTGCACACATGTATCTATTTGCTTGTGAAAGTAAAGGCCATCCTCACCTGCACTTTTCTGATCATTACGGAAATGGATCAGACATTCCTCTTCTCAAGATTATTCTTTCTCTCAAATATTTGTGTACTCTTCAAACACATGCTTAGAAGTTGGAAGAGCAAGCTTTTCCTGATTTTGCAAATGCAAAGATACTTTCCATGAAATATTATATGTTTTTTTTAATTTCTTTCCAAACTGCTCTCAAGTTTGCAATTTGTTTTCTGTTATTCTTTATTCCTTAAAAATTTTTGGTTTCCATAGGTCATATGAAGGCCATCAGTTAGTTGTGCTAATCAAACATCTAAAAAAATAAATGTTCAAACGTGTGGCTGACTAGCTCTGATTCTTTCAAGACAGTCCTGGTTTCTAACGCAAAAATGGATCTGATAAGGAAATGTGTACAGAAAAGCCCATTCAACTAGCCCTGTGGCCCAAAGTGAATAAATTCAAAGACATACTATCGTTTTGGAAGCTTATTTGAGTCAACTGAAACAGGAAATAGGAAGGACCTTATAGAAAGGGGCGGGAGACAGGGACTGAACCGCTGTATTTCTATGTTCTGTTCCTGTCTTTCTTGTACTATAATGTCACAGTCATGGTCATTTCTGTTCCAGAGCTAAAACCCTGGGTAAAACCTGCTTTTATAAACAGCAACTCTATATGACAGTGTTGTTAGTTTTCTATACATTACAGATACTATGGTTGGAGGTCATATGCCTTATCTGGGACCTCAGTGTGAGTGAGTGCTGGGGTGAAGGGGAACCACCAGAGGGCTGGGGCATGGTGGGGATCTAGAACAATGCCTGTGCTAACCAAGTTTACTTTGCTCTTTAAATGCAAAATCAAGGCCAACCTTGAAGGTCACGTACAGGGGGCAGGTAACAGAAGCAGTGAGGTGAGGAGGCTATTGACTGAGGATTAGGAGAAGTAAGAACTGCACAGCTGGCACAGGACAGAGATGCAGCAGCCCGAGGGCCAAGCTGTGCCCATAAAATATGATCTCTTTACACCTCAGACAAACGCTGGGGAGGCAGCCCCACCTGTTCATGCCGGATGCCTGGAAGATTAGTCTGGTTTTATTTTAGCAGCAAGCCCATGGAAAACTGGAATCTATCTGGGGAAGGGACTTTCTGTGACTGAAGGTGATCCCTGAGCCTGTTCCTTAGGGCCAAAACAAGTACAACTGCTTCCCTTGTGACTCCAAACACCCAGCAGAATGTTGTATGGGGTTACAAAGTGCATGGGTCAGCGAATCAAATAATACCTCAATGTTTCTCATTCTGAGTGACAGTCATTCTACCTTGTGGGGCAAAGGAGGAGCAAAGAGAAACCTCCTTGGAAGCAACAGTCAAGTCTGAGACGATCACAGGGTCAAACCTTTAGTCTGTGGGTGTCCACCTACTCCTTGCGTGACCTCAGGTAAGTTGCTGAAGCTCTGATCCTTAGCACAGGTCCATGCATTGCACAGGGCTAACAGAGCTGTGTAGGCACAGGACTCCTACCAGCACAAAGCTCATCCTCAGCTCCTACCTCTGGATGCCCACAGGGACACGGGACAACAGCAGAGCCTTCAGCTGAGCTGGGCTCTCTCTCTACTTGAACTCTCTATAGAAGCCCCCTGCCCTGTTTCCTTCCCTCAGCTCAGAAGTGCCTTCCCCTTCAGAGGCACTGCCCAAGATTGTCACCTCTCCATCCCCAGTCTCCTCTTTGCCCTTGTATCACTGCATGTTTATTACCTCTGTCCCTTAACACACTTAATTCTAATTAAACCCTTAAAATGCTTCCAAAGTTGGGGCCTAGTGGAGAGTCCAGCTATGAACAATGCCACCCCTCATTACTGCCATCTGTGCCCTGGATCTCAAAGAAAAGAAAGTCTCGTTTTCTCCTCTGGACTGACTGTTACCACTGGGGTCTAGTGAAGGCCATGTGCAGTGTCCCCTACCCTCCTGCCCCATCACCCAGAGGCCTGGAGGGCAAGCTGGAAGCTCTGCCTGCAGGGAGGGAGCCTCAGCCATCGGGTGATGAAACAGGTCCCAGAAAGACATGGTGAGTGGCAAGTGACTCACTAGAACTCATCTCCTAATAAAATGAAGAAAAAACGCCAAGTGAAGATACTTTGCCTGAAGCAGGTCAAGCCTGGCTCACAAGTGTCCATACAGCAGCAAAAGTGGGTGTTTGCTCCCATTGTTTGAGAAGGTGACAAGATATGTTTACATGGACACGGTTTTTTAAATTTTATTTATTATTTTTATTTTATGTGTATGCGTGTACTGCCTGCATGTAGGTAAGTGCACCAATATGGTGCAATGCTTGCGGAGGTCAAAACAGGCTGTTGGATCCCCTGGGACTGGAGTTACAGACAGTTGTTAGCTGTCATGTGGGTGCTGGGATTCGAATCTGGGTCTTCTGCAAGAACAACCAGTGTTCTTAACTGCTGAGCTGTCTCTCCAGACCCACATGGCTAAGTTTTAATGTCTCCTCACTATTAAGGCACCATTGGCAACAAGGCTAAGTGCCTACTAAATCTCAGACATTGTTTGGGTGATCTTAGCAGGAGTCCCACCATGGCTAGAACACTAGAGGTCTGGAGTTTCAGCTTGGGTGGAACTCTGTCGAAAGAGAGCCCTCCTTCTGTACTTTATAGGACACCTTTCACACTGATTGATTTTCTTGAAACATAGTCTTGTGCTTCTTATTGGCATTATGAAGAAGACAAGGTGGTTACTGTCTGTTGTGGTTAATATTGTCAACTTGACAGGATCTAGAATAACCTGGGAAATAAGCCTCTAAATATACCTATGAGGGGTTATCTAGACTAGGTTAGACTCAGGGCATGCCTGGGAGGGATTATCTTGATTGGGTTAATGAGCTAGGAAGATGAGCTGCTTCAAGCTCCTGCTGCCGTGATTTCCCCACCATGATGGCCTGTACCCCCAAACTGTGAACCAAAATAAGCCCTTCCATCTTTAAGTTGCTTTGGTCAGGTATTTTGTCACAACAAGAAAAGAAACTAATACACAGTCCTTCACATAGAATCACCTTTTGTTCTCCCATTCTGACAGGAATAGAGCTCTGTATAGTTTAGAAAATGTCATCCTGTTCCCTGAAGACTTAACTTTTAAAAATTCCCTGGCATGGGGCTGGAGAGATGACTCAGCTGTTACGAGCACTTGCTGCTTTCCCAGAGGACCAGAATTTGGCTCCCAAGACCCACATCAGGCAACTCACAACCACCTGTAACTTCAGTTCCATGGAGTGAGAAGAGCCAGGGCACAGCAAGAGGCAAATGTTTATAGACTCTTTGACATTGTGCTCTGTAATCTAAAAGTGAAGACAGACAGAAAAGAAATTACTATAATGTGTTCGTTATAAGCAAGCAAAACGTGAAAACACAGAGTGGTTTATAGAAATCTTATTATTAGTGAAGAACAGAAAAAATCCAAATCATTCTCAACAACTCATTCCCAGATATAAAGGTCCTCGCTGCTGACACAACATAACCTCTCTATACACCTACATCCCAGGAAGGACTATTTGGACCTGTAGCTCTCTGTCAGAGGCCTCTTTGGGGAGGGGTGAGCTTCCTTCTCCTTTGGTTCCTGGTTCTATCACAAGTGATACAACTGTGCCCTATATCTAGCATCAAAGAGAAGAGAATGTGCTGGGTATGGTGTCACCTGCCTTTAATCCCAACACTTAGGAGGAAGAGGCAGGCAGATCTCTATGAATTCAAGGCCCTCCTTGGTCTACCTAGCAAGTTTCAGGCCAGCCAGAGTTACACGGGCAGACTTAAAAACAAAACAAAATAAAAGAGATAACATTTTTAGGAGTGAGTAACCTTGAAGACATAAGCCTCACACTAAGATAGCTCCAAATATCTCAGAGAATTTCCCGTTCACATTCAAGTGTTAGAATGTCTAATGTAAAAAGTGTTAATGTATAATGTAAAAAGGATGTGAATGATCACTAAGCAGTAGGAAAACTGGTAAGTCCAAATTAATAAACATCAAACTGAAAGACAAAGGGAAACCCAGCTGAGGGTGGGTTCGAGCAGTAGTATTTTTCTTTCTCCCCCTCCCTCATGTGAGACAGGGTTTCACTACGTGGCCTAGGCTCACCTGCACCTTGTGAACCTCCTGCCTCAGTTTCCCTAGTGCTGAGATTTCTGGTGTGCCACCACTCCCAGCTTGTAACACTGTTTTCTGAAGGACTAAAGGGGATGAAAAGAAGTGATACTTGGGTCCAAGTCATCCCTAAAAGCTCTAAGTGTGCAAGGTGGCTTTCAACATGAAGGTAAGTCCCCAGAGGGACACCTGGCTGCTTTTGGAGTGATACAAGCAAAGAGGTGAGGCACAGGAAAGGAGAATGGTATCACTGCAGAGACTGTAGTCCACAACAGTGTTGGCAATGAAGAATGTCAGTAAAAACTCTATACAGAGCGTTAGGAAAGAGTGACGGGACCAAGAGAGGCAGAGCAAACAGTTGATGCAGAGGGTTTGATTTTGTTTTATAGAAATTGAAAATTTAAAAAAAGGCCTTTGGGATCCATTGAGCTGAGATGACAGAGACAGCTGCAACTACCGCAGGTCATACTTTTTAAATATTATTCTGCCACATTACAGCTATGCCTTAATAAAGAAAACAAGTCCATTTTAAGGACAAGAGCAAACCCGAACTGCTGAGAACCTGTTCCTTCAGAATTCTCTAGGAACTGTGCTCGCAAACAAGGGCTAACTCTCAAACAAGGGAATTATCCAGCATGAAACAGGGAAGCAAAAGTCAGACCTTTATCTTATCAGAGAATTTTGCCCTTTCTGATCCCTAGACCTAGACCAAAACACACACAATCATAAACCAATGTTATCAATTTCTCTCTTTGTCTGCAATGAGATAAGCACTGTTAGAAGCAATTGATATATTAACAAACACACATATATTCATACATTATTTTTTAAGTTGAGTGCAAGGAAGGGTCATGAGGGGTTTAGGCCATATGACCAGGTCACAAGAGGAGCACTGAGCTTGTGTACACTGTAAACAAGCAAAGAAGATTGCATTTTGGTTGTAATGTTAAGTAAAAGTCGATTGCCCAGGGTATGCTCATATTGTAAAAGTCATTACCATATCATATGTGGGAGGTAGAGACATAGCTCAGTTGGTTGAGCACCTACCTAGCATGCATAAAATTGTGGATTTGAGTCCCAGCACTGAGTAAACTGGGCATGGTGAGCCCAGCAATTGGGATGTTGAAGGCAGGAGGATTAGAAACTCAAAGCTGACTGGTTAGGGATTTACCTCAGTAGTAGAATGCTGCTAGACAACCATAAGAATCAGAGTTTAGTTCCCAGCACCAGAAAAAAAACAACTCAAAGTTATTCTTAGCTACATAGTGGGTCTGAGGCCAGCCTGGGCTATATAAAAAAAAGTAGGAGGCTGGGGGCGGAGAGATGGCTCAGCAATTAAGAACACTGGCTGTTGTTGCAGAGGACCTGGGTTTGGTTCCCAGCACCAACATGACAGCTAAAAACCATCCCTAACTCCAGTTCCAGGGGATCCAACACCTTCTTCTGACCTCTATGGGCACTGGACACATGGGTGTACTTACATATATACAGGCAAAATGCTCATAAAAATTATAAATACAAATTGGAGAAAAAGAGAAAAAAATAAGGGGCTGAACAGATGGCTCAGAAGTTAAAAGTGCTTGCTTCTTTTCCAGAGACTCTGAATTCAGTTCCTAGTGCTCACAGCTCCAAGGGATACAATGCTCTTTTGTGGCCTCTGTGGTCACTAGACTCACGTACACAAATCCCCACACACATACAGACATGTACATCTAATTTTAAAATAAAATAAAAATAAAATCTTTTTCAAATAAAAAATGAAACACCTTATTGAGACTGACAGGCAAGATGATATCTTTTGGGCTCTCACAGCCTGGAATGTCATGCTCAGAAGAGAAAAGCTATCTTTTCAAATAAAAGGGGAGACTGTTGGAGTGGGGATCATTCTAATTCATCATCAAATAAACAACAGCAGCTCTTCTTTCACTCAGACATAGGCAGCTCCTCTCCAGCTAGAAACCAAGCTGGGGCTGAAGTTCCTATGTGCACTGCAAGAAGGCATCTTACCATCGTCAACTAATGCCTTCACCTCCGTCTCCAAACTCCATAGCATGAATGGCACCAGAACAGATGATTCAAACAGCAACTGTTCACCAGCAGGCACTCTGCCAAGAGGGCGCATATCACCAGATCAAATCCCTCTCCCAAGAGGTCAGGGCTAGTTCTTCTGTCCCCATCTCTACATGGAGAAGCCGAAGCTTAGAAAAGTTCACCAGGTGAGGGAATGCTGCAGAAAGGAACCTGGATTTGCAGTCAGAAAGGAGAGATTCAGGTAAGGCCAGACAAGGAACGAATTGTACCACAGTGAAGATTCAGCCATTACCTGGGTGTGTTTCCATATGTGAAGGCATACAGCCTAGAATTATGTGGCCACTGAGCAGATTCACAGAAAGAGGAGGCTGTTCCAAAACCCAGAAGACATGTGGCTGTTACAGAAACCAAGGGAACAATGAAACCTCCACAGCTTTTGGAGAGCTAGCCAATGAAATTACAGCTTTGGAAATTTTTGGCTCCCTAAACTGGAACAGCAAAACTCATGCAAGGACTATTGCATCAGTTTCCAAGCCTGTAAAGTTAAGAACTAAAATTCTTTTTATAAATTCAGTGATTACACTTGGCAAAGAGCAGTAGACCTAAGAATTTTAAATTAAAATCTACATGCTGTAAAAGTATCAGATTAACACCGAAAGCCTGCTGGTTTGGGACTAAAATAGAGAGAAAGCAAAGGAATGTAGTCACTTTTCTAAGTCAGGAAAAACAAAAAACAAAACAAAACAAAACAAAAAAAACCCCAGAGATTCTAAAAGTTGTCAAGAGGCAAAAGCCAAGTAGCACCGCCTGAAACTGGTCTGTGCTGGCCCAATGGATAAGACAAAACCCACAAGTCCATACACGGTTGAACTGTCTTTGCCTCATCTCCAATAAGGCTATGGCTTCATCTCAGCCAAATTTAGGCAGAGGAAATAGCTGTATTGGAAAATCATAAGTCTTCATTGGAGGTATGATGAGAATAAATGTTCCTATATTTGTCTTTAAATTAAAAAAAAAAAACACAGCTTGGTTTGGAACAGGGACAGCTAACCAGTTTTCTTGTACTAAGATGTCTGCTGGACTTAAAAAAATATGTATGCATACGCACACACACACACACACACACACACACACACACACACACGTATGTTCATTCCATAGCATCAATCAAAAAAGTGGGACGTAACCAAACTGAATCATGAATTCCCAGAAAAGTCCTTGAAGCAAGCAGTAAGTTCTCCACTATTAGAGCTTGACTGCAGCCTCTTCACCAACCACACATCTGAGCCTGATTAAGGGATGTAAGAAAACACCAGCCTTGTACAGAACAAACTTAGTTAAAGCTGGATTTTAATCTTCTCCAAAATTATAGCTTACTTGATTGTATGAAAAGTGAAACACCAATACTGACACTAGTTAATCAATCTATCTGACTGACTGCTGAATTTATCCAGGATTACAGATTAACCTCATCTTAGATTCACACAGAGAGAAGGAATAGTCAAGGTAGAAATAGATACTGACCTGTTAAATAGGTTCTGGTGGAGGCCTGCAGTTCAGTCTTGAGTGCAGGGGGGACCACTGCCATTTTACATAATTTTCTTTGAAACTGTATAAAAACCATTTCAAGTATAAAAATTTGTCTTGTAGCAGGGCAGGTAATAGTAACAATAAACAGGTAAGAATAAAAAATAAAATACGACATAAAAATGTTATGCTACTTTTCTAGACACCAGATACAAAACAGTCTCATAGATTTTTCTTTTCCTAAAGAATATGACAGTGGGGCCTTTTGTGAAGTGTAATTGGGGGTGGGGGGTGATGACTTATAGGTGTTACTGAAATGTGTCAAGAGAAACCAGCATCAGTTCAAACTTCCATAGGCAATTATTTCTTAACCTCTTTGTCCAGGTATAAAATGTATTTTTTTAAATGTGTGTGTGTGTGTGTGTGTGTGTGTGTGTGTGTGTGTAGTCCTAGTTTGTTTCTCTATTTTGTGACAAAATATTCTCACCAATACCAACTTGGGGAGGAAAGGGTTTATTCTGCTTACATCTCCCAGGTCACAGTTCATTAGGGAGCCCAAGGTACGAACTCAGGGCAGCAACCTGGAAGCAGCAGCTGAAGCACAGGCCATGGAGGAACACTGCTTACTGGCTTGCTCCCCTGGTCCCTACTCAGCCTGCTTTCTTATGCAACACAGGCCCACCTGCCCAGGGGTGGCACCACCCACAGTGGACTGGGCCCTCCCACATCACTCATCAAGAAGATGCCCCTCAGACACGGCCACAGGCCAGTCCAATAGAGGAAATTCCCCAACTGAGGCTCCCTCAACCCAAGGGTGTCAAGTTGACACTAAAGCTATCCAGTACACATATACATATATATGTATCTATATATGCCTTCATCTTAAGTGTACATTGCATATATGTATGTGTGTACAAGCATGTACATATACATACCAATATAACCACCTTTAAGGTGAAGTCATTCCCAGCATCCTCCTTTTCTGAGGTGGTCCTGTTCCCACAGATAACCACTTTTCTGACTTTTGTCACCATAGTTTTGCCTGCTCTTGAAGTTCATATAAATGAAATTGGGATAAATTCTTTCTTGTGTGACTTCTTCACTCAACATAACCTCTGTGACATCTGTCTTGTATATCAGGAGCTTCATTTTGTGAATATATGACATTTTATTTATCTGTTCTCCAGTATTTGAGGTTTTTCCAGTCTGTGGATATTGTAAAGAAAGCTTCTGTAGACCAGCAAGATGTCTCAGTAAAGGTATTTGTCATGTGAGCCACATGTCCATAACTCCAGTTCCAGGAGTTCTAACACCCTTTTCCAACTTCCGCAGGCATTACACTCACAGGTACAATTACATTCATGCAAGCAAAACACTCATACACATAAAATTAAAACAATAAATAAAATATTTTTAAAGTGAATAAATGAATGTAATTTTAAAGATAAAATTAATAGGGCCTGGAGAGATGACTCAGCAGTTAAGAGCACTGGTTGCTCTTGCAGAGGACCTGAGTTTGATTCCCAGCACCCACATGGCAGGTAACAACTGTCCATAACTCCAGTTCCAGGGATCAGACTGCCTTTTCTGACCACTGCAGACATTGCATGTCATGGGTGCACTTACATACTTGCAAGCAATACACTCATACACATAAGATAAAAATAATAAATAGATAGCGCAGCTCTCCGGGCCGGGGCTCCCTAAGCCTCATTCACCCTTCCATCCCCCGCCCCCCCTCGCCGTTCTATACTCCTAGTTTGCCCTGCGCCATTCCTAGTCTCGGGGCCCCAGACACCTGGGGAACCAATACTGCTTCCTGACCCTTCCCACCCAGAGCACAACAGTCCCTTTCTTGGGCTCCAGGAGCACGGCTTCTGGTCCTGGCCCCGCCCTCACCTCTCTCTGCTTCCCTACCCCCCCCTCGCCTTTCTATACGCCTAGTTTGAGCCCTGCGCCATTCCTAGTCTCCGGGCCCCAGACACCTAGGGAACCAACACTGCTTCCTGATCCTTCTCACCCAGAGCAACTCAGTCCCT
>NW_008346548.1:70549-73659 GCF_000622305.1 Nannospalax galili
TTTTTTAAAAAGAGAAAATTAACGAAAGGGGAGAGAGAGAGAGGAGAGAGAGAGAGAGAGAGAGAGAGAGAGATTGCTGTGAAGTGTGAACATTCCTCCATCTATGTGGTGAACTTTCCCCCAGTGTGTCTACTCAGTGGAATTACTGGATTACAGAGCAGGCTTATCTCTATTAGGAAAGGATACAGCCTGCCCAGAGTCTTCTGATGAACCCACTCCCATCAGCCCTGTAAGGGAGTTCAAGTTCTTCCACACCTGTGTCTGCACTTGTCACTTGTCTGTCCTTTCAAGTTCAGCCTCTCTAGCAGGTGAAGTTCTGTCTCACTGTAATGCATTTCCCTGAGAACTAATAGATGTTTTGCCCATTTGTGTGGATCCATTCAGGTTCTTTTTCAATTTTTAAAACCTGTTTCTAAATCTTTTTCTCTCATAAATATAATCATTGATAATCTATGGTTTGATGAAAAGAAATTTGTAATTTTAATGAAGTCCAGGCTAATAATTTTTTCTACTGTGGTCATAATCAGACAGATATTTCCTATCATTTCTTCTGACTTACTAGTTCTCAAAATTTTGGTTGCAGGACCTATTACACTTTAAAAAGTTATTGACCCCAAAATCTTTGTTTATGTGGATTCATCTAGTAATATTTATATTAGAAATAAAAACAAAATTTATATATATTAATTTATTTAAAAATAATAATTGATTGCATTCACAAATACGTTTAATTTAAAATAACAATATTTCCAAAACAAACAGAAATTGTGAGAAGTGGTACTGTTTTACATTTAAAAAAATATTTTATTTTTTATTTTATGTCTATGCGTGTATTGCCTGCATGTAGGTAAGTGCACCAGTGTCATGCAATTCCTGCAGAAGACAGAAGAGTCTGTTGGATCCCCTGGGACTGGAGTTATGGACAGTTGTTAGCTGCCATGTGGTTGTTGGGATTCAAACCCAGGTCTTCTGCAAGAACAGTCAGTGTTCTTAACCACTGAGCCATCTCTCCAGCCCTGTTTTATATTTTTAAATTTAATGTCAAGCTTAATATGTGATAGTCATATTGACAATTTGGAAAATATTGAATCACTGAATAATCAAACCTCCAAAACATTTGCAAATTTCATTAGATGACTACTAATAAGTTATATAGCAGTTATTAATATCACCAAAGACTTCATCTAAGAAGTCTTACTGAGAGCTCATAAACTCAGAGTGGGAGGCACTGTAGTTCATGTTTTGTTTTTAAAGTTTCTAAATATTTTGTTATTTCATTTTTTTCTTTTTTATTAAATTTTTGCAGATTTCATACATTTTGATCATATTTAAATCTCTTCTTTAGTGTATATGTATATATTTTATGTAGCATCTATGGGGTAGATTTCAATATGACTTTTTCTAAAGCCTTTCCCGTGAGTTCTCTCTTCCCCTTCTCTGTCCTCTGCCCCACCTTCCCATCCTCCACTCCATTTAACCCTTCCTACCCTATTATTTCCCTTTCCTTCTTTATAGCACTGCATTCTAATACCCCTCCCAGGAAGCCCCCCCTCCCTGTGACTGTTTATTAGTTTCTTGACCTCTCTAGATTTTCAAATTGAAATATGCATATCTAAAGCCAGCATCCAGCTACATTCCAGAACATTCGAGGTTTATCTTTCTGGGTCTGGGTTACCACAGGATGATTGTTTCCAGTTCCATCTGTTTACCTGCAAATTTCATAATTTCCTTTTTTAAGAGTTGAATAATACTCCATTGTGTATATGTGCCTTATCTTCATTATCCATTCATCAGCTGATAGGCATCTAGGTTGTTTCCATTTCCTGGCTATTATGAGAAGGACAGCAATGAACATTGTTTTACATTTTAAAATCTATTTATGTCTAGTTTAATAGATGATATACCAACCATTTGGAAAATATTGGATCACTGATCAGTAATCAAACCCTCCAAATGTTTACAAATTTTATTAGGTGACTACTAATAAGCTATATAATGTTTATTAATATCATCGAAGACCTCATCAGACAAGTCTGAGAATCTATAGTCTCGGAGTGGGAGATACTGTAGGCTCATTTAATTCATTTTTTATTTTTAAATTTTTATTTTTTATTTTGAGTCTCCCTGTAGCTGGCCTAGAACTCACTAGGTAAACAGGTTGGCCTCGGTCTCACGGAGATCCACTTGCCTCTGCCTCCTGAGTTCAGGGATTAAATATGTGCCACCAAGCCTGGCTTGATTGATTTATTTAACTAATTTTGTTTCTGAACTTCTTCGCCTTAGGAAAGTCTTTTTGTTTGTTTTTCTTTTTTTCCTCTCTTTCTCTCCCTGAAGCAGTGAAGGATCCCAAAAGTGGGCTGCCCTTAATAAAATTCTTTACAAACTGAATCCAAGTACAATTTAAGAAGATCATATGCCATGACCAAGTTGACTTCATTCCAGGGTTGCAATATTGTTTAATATATGCAAATGAGTAAATATAATACAGCACATAAATGGGCATAAGGACAGAAATTACACAATCATCTGAAGAAGAATGAAACTAGATGTATATATTTCACCCTGCACAAAAATCAATGCAAACTAGATCAAAGACCTTAATGTAAGACCTGAAGCTTTGAAATGGCTTGAATAAAATAGAGAAAGCACTTCAAGATAGCATAGGAAATAAGCCCAAGAATTCATAAATGGAATTATATGAAATAAAGATGTTTTGGTATAGCAAATTATCATAGTGATGAGACAGGTTACAGAACAGGGGAAAAAACCTTTGCCAACTACATATAAGACATGGTACAATGAAAAATTGTAAAAATTAAATACCAAAATCTCTAAATTACCTAATCAACAAATGGGTTAATAAATACAAATGGACAAGAAGTACTTAAAAAGTGTTCTAATACCCCACAGCCAACATCATTCTAGATAGAGAAAAACTGGAAGAATTCCCAATGAAATCAGGAATCAGACAAGGCTGTCCACTATCTCCACTTCTCTTTAACATAGTGCTTGAAACTCTTGCAAAAGCAATAAGACAAGAGAAGGAAATTAAAAGTAGTAATTGGAAAAGAAGAGATCAAATTATCCCTTTATGCAGATGATATATTATA
>NW_008346548.1:73738-73918 GCF_000622305.1 Nannospalax galili
TCAGTAAAGTAGCAGGTTACAAAATTAATCTCAAAAGTTTGTAGCCTTTCTATATACCAATAACAAGCAATCAGAGAAAGAGTACATGAAAATACTCCCTTTCACAATAGCCTGAAAAAAAAATATCTTTGAGTAAACCTGACCAAAGACATTAAAGAGCTCTACAATGAAAATTTTAAA
>NW_008346548.1:74319-100209 GCF_000622305.1 Nannospalax galili
AAAGAAAGACAGCATGTTCAGAAAATGGTGCTGGAAAAACTGGATCTGCACCTGTAGAAGAATGAAACTAAACCCCTATCTTTCACCCTGCACAAAAGTCAATTCCAAATGTATCAAAGACCTCAATGTAAAGCCTGAAACTCTGAAACTGTTGGAAGAAAACATTGGGAAAAATCTACAAGACATGGGTGTAGGAAAGGATTTCCTAAACCGGACATCAATTGCTCAGGAAACAAGGTTGGAAATGGGGACACTTTAAATGGGGAAACCATGGTGGAAGAGTTAGACAATGAGAAAGATAAATAATGCCTAGATAGTTTAAAAAAAAACTAGAGAGAACTATATTAGTCCAACAGCCTACTGACGAATTATACATACAACTAGCTCAAGGAACAAAACATATGTCTAGCACAGGTTTATCTGAGAACATTTGGTTTTTGCCCAAGCATTATCTACATAGCGCATGGTAATTAAAAGTACCAGACCCAACAGGTGGAACTAACCTTCTTGGATGTTTAACAGCCATATTTTGAGGCCTATTCTAATTTGGTCAGAGGGACTTAAAGGACAGTTTTTGCTCCTTGCCCTCCAAGGTTGACTTAAGTTCCAGGGGACTATGGAGCATCTCTCAAAATGCCCTGTAACTGTAGTGAGTCACATGCCCTCTTGATCAAGGAGGCCATGGAGACACCACCAGATGGACTTGAACCAGTGTTTAACAGCCATATTTTGAGGCCTATTCTAATTTGGTCAGAGGGACTTAAAGGACAGTTTTTGCTCCTTGCCCTCCAAGGTTGACTTAAGTTCCAGGGGACTATGGAGCATCTCTCAAAATGCCCTGTAACTGTAGTGAGTCACATGCCCTCTTGATCAAGGAGGCCATGGAGACACCACCAGATGGACTTGAACCAGTGTCCAGTCTACAAAGAGAAACACAATAGCTAAGAGAGGGAAGCAACCTAAGTGTCCCTCAATCAACAAGTGGATAATGAAAATGTAGTTCATTTATACGATGGAGTTTTACTCAGTATCATCACATAAATGGAACTGGTAAAAGAAAGTAGTCAGGGGCTCCTTCCAAGCCCATGTGACCTCTGAGGAACAGATCCTCAAACAACCTTAAGAGTAAAAATAAATTGGTTTATCTGGGCCAACTCTATGGCGTTAAACACCCAAAAGGAAAGTATAACTAAAGATTAAAGGGGCCAACACAATTTCTTAAGAGCCCATATGCATAGCTAAAGGCTACATAACAAGCAACAATGCCAGATAGGAGATACCTTCTTTTGATGCCAGACAGGAGATACCTTCCTTTGAGTTGTTGGCCAGGGTGGCCCAAGAGACTCCCAGACAGTAACCCAGCATAGAACTGGGAAAATAAACAGCAGAACCCAATCTTTTCCAAAGGAATATTGGCAACTGATTGCTGCTAGATGAGGAAAAGCTGATCTTGCTAAAACAAGGAACTCTAGATAGGCTGAGTAGATTCAGCGGATAGACAAAGCTGGTAAATGGCTGTGGGCACTGACAACACAGTGGACAGTAACAGGGATAACAGAGTATATGGGCTCCAGTGGTGGGGGGGGGAGGCTATGGAAGGTTGCCATTTGGGAAGTGGGTATATAGATGAATAAGTTTGAGATGTTCTATATGAAATATGCACAAAAAATCAATAAATAAAAACATGAGTTATATTTGAGGAAGAAGCATAAAAATTTGCTCACGTTAATTAGTAGATGTGAAAAACATTACCATTGAAATCTACCTGATGACTCTACATCCATGCTCAGGTGCCAAGGAGCTCAGAAAGTAAACGACTGTGAAAGCAATAATCAGATATATAGAGATTAAAGATGCATGTGCAAACATCTAAGTGTTAGTTGCATTAAAAATGAGTTTTTCTGCATGAAAAAGTATATTTTTAAATGAAATGGAGGTCTTTTTTAAAGGTTAAAAACCTCATTCAATTTTATGCCTTATAGAGCTTATACAGAGAACAATATTGTATAACTGATTAATTCAAACATTTGGTTTTTGCCCAATGTTTATAGCCAATTTTGAAAAAGATGCATCTTAGCTCAGAAAATTGTTATTGAATACGTCAACGCTGTTGTAATGAAATGCTTCTTCTAAGTATGTCGTTATTAAATAAATAACTGGGGGGAAAAGTGTTCAAATGCCACCAGGCAAATTGTCTTGAGATTTCATTTTGCCCACCAGAATAGCTCAGATCAGAAAAACAAATGCTGGGAAGGGTGAGGGGAGAGAAGAGCATCTCTTCACTGCTGCTGGGAATGTGCACAGACACTAGGGAAATCAGTATGGAGAGTCCTCAAAAAATAAAAACAGACCTACCATATGACTCAGCTCTTACACTCTTCTCTAAGTCAACACACCACGGAGACACTTGCTGTAATATTCACATTAGCTAAAAATGGAACCGGCCTAGCTATGCATCAACAGATAAATGAAAAGAAAATGAGGTGCATATATACAATGGAATTTATGTGCCCATAAAGAAAAGTGACATTTTCAGGAAAATGAATGGAAATAGAAATCATTGTTAGGTGAAGTAAGCCAGATTTGGAAAGATCAATATTATTTTTCTCTTATATGCAGAAACTAGATTTAAAATTATTCATGTGTGTGTGTGTGTGAGAGAGAGAGAGAGAAATGAAACTGAAAAGGGACTCATGAGACAGGAGGAAGAGACCTTATGTAAGGTGGGAAATAGAATACTGGAATACACATGATAAGAAGCCAGAAGGGGTGGCTGGGGAGATAGCTCAGTTGGTAAAAGTTCTTGCTCCACAGGCCTGAGAACCCGAGTTTGATCCCCCCAAGAACAAGAATGTAAAAATGCCAGGCACCATTGTGTGTGTGTGTTGGGGTTGGAGGGGAGGGTTGAGCTGGGTTGCAGCTTTAGTTAGGTTCAGTTTACCTCTGGTTTCTTTTTAAAAAAATTTTTTTCTCAAGACTGAAGTTTTTTTTTTTTTTTTTAACTTTTACAAAAGTTTATTGAGAATTTCAAACATATATATGTTTTGATCAAATCCATGCCCATTCCCTCCTCCAACATTCCCCTCTCTGAAGAGGAAACCCTAAAATCTTTTAAGGATTAGCTACAAGCTCCCAAATACTTTTGACATTTTTGGCCTTTGGAACATAGTATGTTGTTTTATTTTATGTGTATGAATGGATTTTTGCCTACATACAGCTAAGTTCACCTGTGTCCTGTAATGCCAGAGGTCAGAAGATGGTGTCGGATCCCCTGGAACTGGAGTTATGGACAGTTGTTAGTCTCCATATGGTTGCTGGGAATCAAACCCAGGTCCTCTGCAAGAGCAGCCAGTGCTCTTAACCACTGAGCCATCTCTCCAGCCCCTTGCCTCTGATTTTAAAATGTGAAGATGTAGCTACTGTAACTTGCACATTCATATTAGTGGATAGTGTGGGAATGACTTTTATAAATGGACACAATCTGGACTAATGACTTTTAATTAACTCCAGCAAAACCATGTGCTCTTGTGTCTTGTGACCTGGGCACCTGATCTTGTTTCCTGGGACCCTCAGTTTGGTACTTTGCCCCAAAAGACAATGAATGTATGTGGGTGTGTTTGAGAATTGACATAGCAAAGCACCGAAAGCAAGTGCACCCATTTCCATTGCACACAGTGGTGACTGAGAAGGATGCATGACTTTGGGTAAATGAAATATTCTAGAACTAGGGATGAAAAGGTTGGATAGTCAATTATTAAGATTGTTGTGGAGTAGGGGCTGGAGAGATGGCAGACCAAAGCTTGTATTTCCCCAATAGAAGCTGGAGAAACGATTTTGAATAAAATTATGGGTGGGACTGGGCTTGAGGACACAGTTCCAGGAATGGAGTTCCAGAAAGACAGTTCCATCAACAGTTCCAGGAGATAAATGCTTCCAAGAGATGTCTAGGGAAACAAGTGTCCTCCAAGTTTGAGCTCACTCTCAAAAACTAAATTTAATAGTTAGGCTATTTGTTCAGGTAACTATGATGGTGTAGTAATGCCACAGGATAGAATTAAACATAGCAAGGGCATGTTTATGGTTTGCATGCCCATTGTGGTACTAAACCTCATTCTATAACAAGTCTGATAAATAATGTGCAGTTATAGAAAGAGTATTAAACATTGACATTTAGAATATTGTGTCTTAATCTCAATTCTCAGGAAGTTAGGACAAGGATAATATTGAGAGCATTTTAGTTCTGTGTACTACTTTACTGGAGTACATGAATGATCTTTATGGTTCTCATTTTATCTTAAAATGAGATATGTTTTATTAAAAATATTATGATATAGACATGAAGCAGACTCTCTACTTCTTATGTTATTGTAGGCTTGGTCTCCAGCTGGTAGATTCAGTCACTGAGAGGTGATCAGAACACGAGGGCCCCCAACCTAGTCAATAGATAACTGGCACACTGATAGAGTCATCATTTGATGGCATTAATGGGAGGTAAAGGGAAATCTTGGAGGTGAGGCCTAGCTGGAGGAAGTAGGTCATGGGGAGGGGGCATGACTCTGAAGGGATTTCTTGCCCTGACCCCTTTCATATCTGTTGCTCCTGCTTCTTGGTCGCCATGAAGTGAACAGCTCTGCTCAATCACATTGTTCAACTACAATGAAACAATGGTACCAGCTGATCACAGTATGTAACCTTGAAATCATGACCCAAAGTAAATTCTTTCCCTTTTTACATGGTTTCTGTCAGGTGCTTATTGTGACAAAGAGCTAACACAGGATACAGTTCATGCATTTGTAAGACAAAGACTAGATGTGATGGGTAATCTTGTTTGTCAACTTGATTGGATCTGGAATCAATTAAGAGACACTCCTCTGGGCAGGTCTGTGAGGATATTTTCTGGGAAGATTAACTGAGAGGGGGAGACTCTTCCCCAGAGTGGGAGACACTTCTACAATATAAGGAGGTGTGGCTTTTTGCCTGCATACGTTCATCCTTGCTGGTGAGTGAATCTACCCTATTGCCACCACTGCTGCTGCCTTTGGAATCCAGCCTCTTCAGTCTTCCATTATAAACTGAAGACTAGTGGCTCTCCAGGAATCCTCCAGGCCTTCAGCACCAGATTGGGGCTGATGAGGTATGCAGCCTCTTACACTGAGAAGCTACTGGATTTTCCAATGTGAAACCATTGTTGGACTACCCAGCATGTATTGTGTAAGCCAATCTGATAAAATCCCCTTTTAATATATATTCATTCTATCAGTTCTGTTCCTCTAGAAAACCCTAATAGTATAAATGAGATCTGCTGAGTATCTGCTGCCTGGTGCAAGGGAACATAGCACTTTTGAGTATCCCACCTTCATATGATACCATGCTGTTCTTGCCTAATTATTCTGAATTTTGAGTTATTTCCTTATCAGTTTTACATATTTGTAAACTATCACTAAACAATAAATTGATTCTTAGGGATATATCTATCTATATAACTATAGATAGATAATCAAACTCAGTGCCTTGTGCATCATACACAAGTACTCTACCATTGAGCTACACGTCAGCCTTAAATTGTATATAATTTCAGCCAGCATAATGGTACACACAGAACTTTGGAGGCAAAGCAGGAGGTTCATGCGTTCCAGGTAAGTCTGGTTTACATAGTGAGTTCAAGATCAGCCTCAGTTACATTGTAAGATTCTCAAAAAAAGAACAACAAAACCCTATACCAAAAACAAGAAAACCCTTAATATAAAGTTTATGCAAATTAAAAATTTTTTTATTTTATATATATGAGTGCTTTGCCTGCATGTAAGTGCACCCATGTCATGCAGTGCCTGGGGAGGCCAGAAGAGGTGTCCGATCCCTGGAATTGTAGTTAATGATGGTTGTTAAGCCGCCATGCAGGTGCTGGGAACTGAACCTAGGTCCTCTGAAATAGCAGCCAGTGCTCTTAACCACTAAGCCATCTCTCCATCCCTGTTATGTTTTATATACAATTTTATATTATGCAATTTACTCTCAGTTTTCCCCTTGCAAGTCATATTTTTAAGTTTTAACTAAGTTGATGTAGCTATACTAAAATATTCAAATTTTTTAATTTAAAGTAAAATTTAAATTATGTGATATGTGTGTATCTATGCACTTGAGAGCAAGTGCCCACAGGGTGCAGAAGAGGGCATTGGATCCTCTGGAGCTGGAGTTACAGGCAGTTGTGAGCCTCTTGACATGGATGCTGGGAGCAGAACTTGGGTCCTCGCCAAGGGCAGTATGCATTCGTTTTTTCTGGGAGGACAGGGTTTATTTAGCTAACACTTCCAGGTCACAGTCTATCATTGAGGGAAGTCAGGGCAAGGAACTCAAGCAGGAGCTGAAGCAGAAACCATGTAGGAATGCTACTTACTGGCTTGCTCCCTGGCCTCTGCTCAGTTGCTTTTTCATATAGCCCCAAACCACATGCTGAGGGATGGTGCTGCCCACAGTGGGCTGCCTCCTTTCCCTATCATGAAGACAGTTCCTCAAAGATATGGCCATAGGTCAATTTGATGGAGTCAATTCTTTGAGAATCTCTTATCCTGGGTGACTCCACTTTGTGTCAAACTGATAATAAAAACTTAACAGTACAACATACATATGGTACAAGGTGATGTTTTAATGTGTATATTATAAATGATTAAATAAAGCTAATTAACACATCCACTTAAAAATTTCCCTAGGGATGTGGCATTCCTTTCCTTCCTTTCTTAAAGATGAGTATTGGGTCAAGTTCAGGGACTCATTTCTACTTAACTTTCGTGCCATCACCATCTTCAACCCATTGGCTTAGGAACCAATGTTGAGATTCACAGTTGTTGAATATACCTACTCCCACTCTAATTCTGACAGTGGATGCCTTCATCAGTTTCTGTTGCTATAACAGAATACCACAGAGGCTGGAAGTCCAAGATCAAGGTGCTAGACTGAGGAGGGCCTTCTTTCCGCACATGCAGAGGACATAAAGACAGAGGTAAACAAGAAGCTTTACCTTTTACAACAATCCATTCCACCCAGTCTGAACACCTTCTAAAGGTTCCATCTCTTTTAGTAGTATCAGAATGGCAGTTAAATCTCAATATGAGTTTCAGAGGGGACACAAACACAAATCAAAGAAGGGGGAATTTAACCACAGGATGGGTTCAGTATGTGATAGAGGGTAGGGTACAGACTTCTTTCATTAATCACTTGCCTCAACATGTCCCCATGGACAGGGGTGCAGTACATACTCAACTGCTGAGCCATCTCTCCAGTCCCAAATATCTTTTATCTCAAAACTCTATGCTTTAGTTTCTTCCAATACAAACACACCTGGGAAGTCAAAACGGCTCATCAATGAATTTTCTTCCATATTTGACATTCTAATTTTACATTTGAAAATGACTTGTAGAGGTGTATGATTTGTTCTAATAATTTAACCCTGATCATAACTGTGACTTGGGGTGAAATGCTTAGGAACGCAAACCCTATGGAAATGTTTCACCGGATCTTTTCAGATATTAGCCAAAATTTAAGTATAATCCTTGACTGTGTAAGACAAGCAGATCTGAAGTGGAACATGGAATAATCAGAAAAGAGAATTCACAATGCAACAATTGCAAAGTTTATTTTCTTAAATAAAATACTATATCCATATCTATACAAATAATTATTACAACCATTAAAATGTTACATTTAACAATAAAAATTTTAAAACTTTAACCAAGAGCATGGTTTGGAATATTCACACCCTAATACAATGTATTTGTAAAAAGATGTCAAAATAAACAGGACCTATTCTTATTTACAGCTGTAGGACAATCCTGATCCTATTATACATATCTTCTCTGGATTCCATTAAAAAACAAATTAGGTTTCCATTAGAGTTATAAACCAAGTGATTTACAGTAATAGGATACAGTGCACAACAGACTGCTGGCTGGGTAATAAGATACAAATATTACAATATTGAAGCACTAAAATTTATTGTTTCTGGTGCTTGTCCTACAGTAAGCATCTCACCCAGTGTATCTATAAAGATTTGTGAAGATAATTATGTTCTCCATTTTCAACCTCCTTTTTACCAAAATGAAAAAATATATATACATATATAACCTGCTGAAAGTGGAAGAATTTTTTCTTCACAGTAACACAACTGCAGCATTTTAAGCAACACTGTCTGGTCCCTCTCTTCTCGGAAGATCAACAGTTTAATTCCCCACAAAGGTTACTGCTGCAGTCAAATCCAGTGCCCCATGATCTTACAGATGAAAGAGATGAAAGTGATTTTAAGATTTCAGGGGAGGGCGGGCAGAGAGGTCTCAGTAAAAATGAAGGAACATAAATGGGTCAAATTTCCTGTGATATAACATATATAAACACACAACTGGGCCAAAGTTAAAGATCATCTTTTTAAAAAATGGGCTACATTACAAGAGAAGTTCATCTTCCCATGAAATCTCTGGTGACAGATTATGCAGTCATCCAAAACAACTTGGATATTATGCCTAACACTCTCAACTTAAGTTGACTCCTGTTTATGAAGCATCTGACCACGTATGTGCCAAAAAAATTGGTCGTTTATGGAAACCTAGAAATAAGGACATTGAAGAACTACCATCAGCTCTATGATTCAAAGTTTAGCTACTAAGTTTTTTTCCAAAGATGGCTCAGAGAGTGATAAGGCAACAGTGAGAAGCATCAGCTGTACTACCTGTTTTCTACATGGTATTTGATTACACAGCATGGACCATCCCCACAACTTTGCTGCGACCCATGGGTGGATGAGTGATGCATTCTGGGATGTGGTCTCAGGACTGAGGCACAGTTTCAGGTGGAGTGTGCAGTACCAGAAGAGAGACACAGGGATCAGAACAAGCTCTGCACCCAAGGTCCTCAATGCATTCTCCAGCCTATCTGGACTGCTTCCACCTGAACATGGGTGATCCCCATGGAATCTACTAGAAATATTGTTTGTTTCACTTATAGTAGAATCCAACACCAAAGAATAGAATGCAGAGTACAGTTAAGACAAAAAAATGTACCTGTTTTTGGTAGAACTTTGGGGAAGGGGCGGGGGAAGAACATTCAGCCCAAAAGCCATCTTGAGAAAAACTAATCTAATTTGCATAAAGGCATCACAAAATCATCATGCAGAGATTAAATCCACACTAGTTTTTCTGGCCGCTGGCTATTACTGTTGACCCCCTACCCCACCCCCAGTGCACAAAACCATGGATGGGCACATTGCTTCCAGGCAAAGGCAGCACTTACCCAGAGAACAGAATTACAGTGACTTTCAGGCTCCTGAGGATATGGACTCAAGGCCACTGCCATTTTGGTACCACCTTTGCCCTTCATTCTGCCACAGGAAAAAAAGGACCAAACCAAAGAATGTGCCCATCCCACAACACTAAACTATCTTAAATCAATTCTGAACTACTGGTTATTTGGAGGAATTGTTGCCACTTAAGAGGAGGCGGCATATAGGTTGCCAAAGTCATTCAGCCAATGGTTGGGAGTAGATTCACTACAACACACTAAGAAGGTGAGTCCAATCATGTTTCAAGAGGACGGCATAATTATTGAGATGACCAGGCTGGTCATCTCTGACATGGAACAGAGAAAAGAGAAAAAGAGCCTAAGTATCTATCCATTAAAGCAAAGATAAAGCAGTTGAGGACAAGTCTTGACAATTTCTCCAAAATTTTTACTCCCTTGAAAATGTATTTGTACATTTTTTTGGAGTGTTTTAGCCTCTCCATGAAATGGCTAATGTTAGGAGGCAAGAACAAGGCAAAAGAACTCTTTTTAAACTGCTGAAACAATTGTGTACTCTAAAAAGGCTGATTTTAAGAAGCTGATCTTCATTGCAGTTCACATAACCCTGACCTATGCCTGGCAGCTGCTGCACAAACACAGCTAACTCCACAAGGTTCAGAGCCATCAGCTTCAGCTATCGCCATCACTGTGAAAAGCCCACCCACCACTCAGAAAGGAAGTTACCTATGGCATCCCATGAGCTCTTATAATAAAAAATAAAATTCCTGAAGTGGTATAAAACAACTTATAAAAGTCCCATCTGTATTTAAAAACCATCAAAAATAAAAATAAAAAATTATTTCATCCATGATCAACATATTTAACAAACTCATTTAAGTTTATATATGAAGTGAAATCTGAACTTTTTTACTTCATTAGAACTTACTGTTGAATGCTGAGAGGAACTGACCACTTTCAGTGATTCTATGTGATCAATAATGCTAGAGCAAAATGATTTAACCAATGATTTGCTTATGAAGCAGACACAATTTTGTTATTTCCAGAAATCACAAAGTTATCTGTGGAGATGCTTTTACTTTATATAGTTACATATTAACAAGTTGAGAATAACATGTATTTGGCTATATTTTGTCATTACTTCAACAGAAGTTTTATCTAGATATTACTAGATACTACATAACAATTTCCTCCCATAAATCATGTAGTTTTAATATCAAATACTTAGCACTGATAAGTATTCAGGCTTTTAAATCAAGAGCACAATGGTGTGAGCATTTCTGATGAGTCTATATATGAAATGATCTCTTACATATGCATTAAGTCTATGATTAGAAACACATGCAAGCAGAAGCCCAATTATTTGTACACAGTTACATCTTCCTGAAGATGGTCAAAAAAGGCCGAGAGGCAGATAGCATTGAATTCTGTTCTTGGCGTGAAAGCCCTGAAAATACAATGCTATCTCCAAATTTAGTCAGGCTGCAAACACAGTCAATAAAACAAAAACAATCCAAAGCATTAATAATAAGCTTCGAGAATTTGTGCTGCAATGTTCAACTTAGCTTTTTGGCTGGGTGGTGGAGAGCACCTGTAGTCCCAGCTACTTGGGAGGCTGAGGTGGGAGTTCAAGGCCAGTCTGGGCAGCATAGCAAGATCCTAATCTTAGAAACAAAACACAAAACCAGTGTTTCTCCTCATCATGATACCTTAGTTCCAATCATACCTAGCAGTCCTGTTGAGAATCGAATAGCCACTGTGATGTGAGGATGTATATGTGAAAGAGAGAGACAAAGCAAAGGAGGGAGGGAGAATAAATGGCAAATAGAACACTGCCATCATGAAACTGGCAGACTGGACCTTTCAAATACAAAGAAAAATCTGAACATTAATGCTTAAAAGTAATTCATAGATACTGCATATAATATATATGCATGCTATACATATATATATATATATATACATATTATATGTAAAGCTGTGGCATTCATGTATTGTTTTAAGTAATGTACTCAGGAAAACCAAAACCTCTGCAGGTCCCTGGGCTCATTTCTTCAGCACAGCCAGCAGGTCTGTTCATGTGCATCTTTTCCTCTGCATTCCATTTTTAACAGAAGATAACAAAAGTCGTATGAGTTTACTTCATTTTTTTTTTAAATCAGTATATTATATGTAAAGCTGTGGCATTCATGTATTGTTTTAAGTAATGTACTCAGGAAAACCAAAACCTCTGCAGGTCCCTGGGCTCATTTCTTCAGCACAGCCAGCAGGTCTGTTCATGTGCATCTTTTCCTCTGCATTCCATTTTTAACAGAAGATAACAAAAGTCGTATGAGTTTACTTCATTTTTTTTTTAAATCAGTGCATATTTTTGTTTTCTTAAAGTTTTCAAAATTGAACGTATGTGTTTTAAAAATTATTACTAATTCAGTATGGTTTTTAAAACCCATCTACATCAAACTTTTCTATACTTTATCAGGTTTCAATGTAATTTTTAGATGGCAGTCCTGCCTTTTTTCAAATCTGTTCATTTTAATTGACAGATTTTATCTTTTATCATGTACATCACACACACACAGTGCAATAGTAAGAACCAGGCTATAATTTAGAATATCTGTTTTCTCATACATTTTTCACATTCACACACTCATAGTAAAGACTGTACTTTTGTGAAGCACCATTTCATACCTACCATCAAGAAAAATGAACAATTTTCTCATTAAATTGTCAAAAAAGGATAATAATGCAATATACAAAGCCATATTTAATATAAATATCAGCAAATGCAAATACTGAGAGCTTAAAACTCCATTCAAAAATATCTGAAAAGGTCCAAAAGTGTAGAGTCTACTGAGCAGTCCTAATATTTAAGTGGATGGAAATAAATTTATTTCAAAGCCAAATAAATAGAAGAAAATACTAAATCAAGTCAAATGATGAAACACCAACTGCTAAATGACCCTCCAAAGAGCCACAATACAACTGCTTGTATCCTTATGGCCTGATGCAAAATCCAAGTACTAAGTGAAAAGCATTTCTGTATTTTATTTCTTAGCTTTGTATTTTTAAGGCTAATTGTCTATGGAAGACTTTTGCTTTAAAGGACGTTGGCACATTAAAAGATAATGTGGTCCCCTACTTTGGAGAACAAGACATGAAATTTAGATAGTTTATTAAACAATTATAAGAAAGAAGTCTCTACACCAGGCCTTGGAAATAAAGGCTGGTCAAACAATTAATTTATTTGCTAATTGCTTAATTTTAATTATGGGAATTTAACTCATTATCAATCATCATGGGCCACTGTTCAGAACTGTTAGATGTTGACCACCCAGCATCTAGTATTGAACCATCATATTTTATTAAGTTGCTTGTACTTTTGGATTAGCAACTCAACTACCTTTTCTACAACTTACCAATAATCAAGCTTAAAAATCCTAGCCCCTTCCTGTTATCCAGCATGAGTCAAGATCATCTCCTCAACTTCCAGTTGACTGGTATTTAGGGAATAAAAGATAAATCAAACTTGGACATATAAATCATCTGGAATATTTAAAAAACAACACAACATACAATTAAAAATGAAAGATGATTTGTTTTGACAACCTCAGTACATGCATCCTGACATGGCTTCCCTATAAACCAGAAGCTAATTGAAAAATGATTATCTAACACAAAGACACAAGCTCTCTCAATGCACATGTGCACATAAGGGCATCTGTCCTCTCAACCAAACCTTTACATTTTGTTTCTCTGGATTTAAACAGCTGAACTGCAATCATGACCTAGAATATGGCTTATGTTGTGTGCCGGTCTGTTTGAGGATTGCTTGGAAGAGTCAGAAGCAGAGGAGTTTGCTATGGTAAGCAAAGGTGACATTGCTGAGCCATCAGGAAGTGCTGTTGCTATTTCTGGAAATAAAGATGTCATATTAAAATTGGATAAGTGAGAGTTGGTCATGTGCATTGGCGGCATATCAGGGAGAAGAGGAAAGCTTGGCTGAGCAAAGCCAACAGGTCTGGGAGGAGATAAAATTGAGCCAAATCTGTTGTTTAAGCTTCCACTGTTTACCTTCTCTGTGCTGGGATTGGAAAACATCTGATTAGAAAAATAGGGAATTGAAATATCATTGGACAGAGTAGGATGAGCAGGAGAATACGGGGGATAGAAGGAGGGCAGAGTGTTTTGGGGATCCACTGGGATGAGAGCTGGAGTTCTCGTGGCACTAGGCTGAGTAACCTGTGGAATGAAGGAAGTGTTAGCATTTATGGGTGGATTCATGCCACCCTCAGGAATAAAAGGAAAACCAAAATTTTGTGACAGCGTATGCTGGTCAGGACCTGAATTATCATTAGGTACTTGTGGACTGTCAGGCATAAAACGTACAATACTTCCTCTCTTCTCTGCAGCAGGTTGTTGACGTCCAAGAATCATGCCGCTACTGCTAGAGAGAGGAAGATGAGGAAGACTTGGATCAAAGACATTGCTGTGCCTTTGGTTTCCAGAACGATTCCTTTCAGCTTGGCGAATTTTGGAACCACTGCTGTCTTGCAGGGGATGCCTTGATCTCTGGGGAACTGAAGAATTAGCTTGACGTACAGGAGGCCCTTGGTCAGCATTCCCATGAGACACAGATGGGTGTGGCAAAGCTGGCCTTGCAACCCCGTGCATATTGGTTGTGGCAGGAGGGTTCATATGGCCCTTGGTCCCATGACTGTCAGTAATCCTCATAGGATTGGACTTCTGTACAGAAACATTGGGACTTGAGTTTCGACCTTGAATATCTCCTGAGGAAGAGGAGCTTGAAAAAGGAATATTCAAGGTGCTGTTCCTGGTGTTAATTGCACCTAAGGACATGTCACAACTCTCCCTATTCTGACTCTCATTCTCTCTTCTAATATGAACACTTTCATGACTTGGGGGACAATTATACTCAACTGCAGAGGATGGACCACACTGTGTATTCCTCTGATGTTCTGAGAGTGACCTTTGGCTCCCAATGACCTGTTCACCAAGGTGAGGAGCAAGCAAACTCTGCATGAAACTTTGGTGACATGTATTCTCACTGTCCCTTGGTGGGACAGTGTTTCCTGTCGGGATGCTCTGAACTGGTGGATAAGGTAATCTCTTTTGTCGGTCAATTGGTGGTGGGCCAGTGTTTTGACTTATTCGAAAAGCCTGGGACTGCATACTTCTCAGTGATGATACAGGGTTACCTATTTCATTATTTCTTGAAGACTGTACTTCAAAATTACTCTGGGGCTGTTGGCTGGCTCCACTTGGTTTAAATGTCTGACAATCAGAAAGGCGGATATCTGAGGGGACAGCATGGTCCACACGACCCTGCATATTATGGAGAGCCAAGCTCTTATTTCTGGGAACATCAAGATAGCTTCTCATTTCAAGCTGATCTGAAACTCTGGAACCCTGAATTGATATGCCCATTCTCTGCTCTGAATTAGAAGATGTCTTTCCAATGAGTGCCTCAGCAGAGTAACTTGACACTCGATTTCTCTCTGGCCTGTGTGGAGTACAGGTCATGTCTGAAGACCTAGTCACAATACTTGGTTGGGACACCATTTGCTGCTCTAAGCCTCTTGATGGCAAAAGCCTCTGCATTGGATTATGCCCAGATACATGGTCAGAAGAAACCCCCGAACCTTGCTGTCTACTTCCAACATCCTGCTGCTGGTGCATAATATCTTGACTGAGATGGTTCTGGGGATGGCTATGGTGGCTCCGGCTAGTTGAAGGGTTTTCACAGCTCTTCTCTGGCTGGGAACTTCCAAAATGTTGCTGCATCTGCTGCTGTATCTGTTGATGGTGGGGATGTGGCTGACTACTCTTGGGTCGAGCCTGGTCAGTTCCATGGTGCTTTGGCTGTAAAGAAAGCTGAGAGGCAGGAGTGCCCTGTACGAGATTCCTCTTTTTCTGCATCTGAACTTCCTGCTGTAGAGTTCTCTGTTGGTGCACATTATGGGGCTGAGAGTGGACAGCATTTTCTGTATGAGGTACATGATGCTGCAGCTGATACAAGTGATGCCTCTCTCTTAATTGTCCTGCTTGCTGTTGCTGCTGCTGCTTGATATAGAGATGGTTACTGTGAAGGTGAGACACCCCTTGAGCTGGAACATGCTGCTGCAAGGCCTGCAGATGTTGACCTGCCTGGGTTTGTTGCTGCTGCTGCTGCTGCTGCTGCTCAGCAACCGAAGGCTGAGAATTACACTGAACTTCAGTTTGCCTCAACGCAGGAGCCACAAAGTTGTTACCAGGTGGGAATAACCGTGTAAGGCCATCTCCATGTGCTGGGTTGCTAACAGGTACAACTGAGTTTGAAGAATTGGGAGGAATCTGACTAACCATCATTTGAGTTTGGTCAGAAATGCTGTCTGGAGTTCTGTTCATCAAGGACATACTTTCAAGCCTGAGGGAGGCTGGCTGGCAATGCTTGTGGCGTTTGGCTGAAGACAGCAGAAGATCATCTGGGATGGTGCGCTTAGTAGAATCTTTACGGCTTTCGTGGCTAGGCTTTAAGAGGGGTTCTTGTATCTGTGGATTTGGTATGGCACTAGTCAAGGTGTTCAGCTGTTCCTGGGAATATTCTGTCATCAGTGGTGGTACAGGAGGCTGGCTGCCATAGGAGCTGGATGAAACTGTCAGATTAACACTCACAGGAATAGTTCTTTGCTCTGAAGTTTGAGATAAACCTGCACAGCTGTCCAGAGGATGGCTGATGCTGCTCTGGTGGATAAGATTATTCACACTTAAACTAGTGAGGCTCGGCGGCTGAGAAGCTGAAACCTGTAAGGAGGTATTTGATGTTTTCATTCCTAGAGAACAGCTTGGTTTTTCAACAGGCCTATCCACAGTCACTTCAATTGAATCCCGAGAGTTAAATTCATTTGGTGCTGCTTCCGCCTGTCCTGTGCCATTCTCCTTATGGATCCGTGGTTTAAAACGTTGGTCTCCTTCTAAAGATGTTTCAGAAGGCTTTGAAGTAACTTCCTTTACATCACCCTGGATACCAACCCTTCCCTTCTCAATGTTCTCCTGCTCAAAAATAGCTCTTGCTGCAAGAGCTACTATATCAGCTTGCTCTGCAAAGGTGCAGCTGTCACATGTGTTATTTGCTACACTGCTGGTCACATCTTCTCGAGTTGTTTCAGGAAGCATGGATGCAACTGAGAAGCTCCGACTGCTGCCAGAGCTGGTTGACATAGGAGAGTCAGCCTGTCTACTGGTGAGCAAAGAACCACTGAGAGCCTCTTGGTCAGGGAGGCAGGAATGATGCTGTGGTGGATCTCTGTCATCACTGTTCATTAGTAAGAGTTCCTGCTTGGGGTGTAAATCGACATTAGAATCACCTATCTTAGAATTTTCTGGAGAAAAGTCAGGATGACCCATCTGGACTGAAAGACATGATTTCTGAGGGTCTTTTTCTTTAGCGAGATCAGACAGCAATGTGGTTAGTCCTTGCCCCTTTAAGAGACCTGCCGTTTGCATTGTGTCTGGTGAATCCTGCTGGACCCTGCAAGGTTCTGCCATGATTTCTACCTCAGAAACACAGTCACTGCTCAAAGTGCTTGGAGTGGATGACAAACCAGAAACCTGAGTAACCAAAATCTGGGCATCATTAGGAGATGGACTCAACACATTGGCTGAAGTGCAGGATTTGGTAGCATCAGACAATGCGACAGTAGTTAGCGGTTTATCCTGAGAGGTCTCTTGTTGCAAAATGGGAGTAGACTCTTTGGATTCTTCTGCTGGGGATACTATAAAATGCTCATTTGTTTCAGATTCTTGGGAGGGTGGGCTCGAGTCTTCTGCTGATTTAGATTTGGATACAGACTCAGAATTTAGAACATCCAGAGAATGTGAAACAGAGACACTAACACTATTTTCCTGAGACACAGATGGTGGGCCAACAGGGAGGTTTTCCAGCAGGCTATCACTACATGATGGCTCTGCTGAGCAGTTTGTGTTGGGGCAGTCTAACTTGCCCATGTCTCTGACCGGATTCAGGGGACATGCTGACTTATTAGCTGCTAAGTATTTCTTAGTACCTGCCTTCTTGTTCAATCTTTTTGATTTTGTGGTAGGGGGCAAACAAGTGACAGTATTCACTGAGGAAGTAGTCACAAGACTAAGAGCACTGGAGAGTGTGGCTGAATTATCTGCTGTCACAGGTGGTGTTACAGCTGTTGTTAGTGAGACAGAGTTAGCTGAGCCAGTTTGACTGTTTGTAGCAGCTTGAGGATTGGCAGACTGGTTAATAGACAGTTGTACACAGCTTTGCCCAGCCATCTGTGATATGCTTTGATTGAGGCTGGCCAAAGCCCCAAATGTATTCAGGGCAACATTGGTATTTGGATCTTCGCTAGTAGTGGGCTGAATAATTTGCATAGGGGTTTGATTTGTAGTTCCTGATGAAGACATCACAGGCTGCAAAGCAAAGAGCTGTCCATTTAAAGAAATGGTTTGAGGCTGTTGTTGATTTGACATGTTAACAGAAAAAGTTTGTGTTGAATTAGGTGTGGATAAAGATGAAGGTCTTGGTAATATGTGGACAAGATGCTTTCCTCCAAAAGTCTGTGGGGCCGGCACATTTTGCACTGAATTATGAGACCCTATTATAGCACTGGCTCCATTGACAGGGAGTCGAACAGAACCAGGAGGGGGAGCAGAGAGGAATGGCAATGGGTTTTGATTAGCTGCCTGTATGATGACAATCTGCTGGCCTACTGTTTGGTTAGGAACCTCTGCCCTCATCATGGCTGGGCATGGGGCCGTGGAGGATGGCTGAAGAATGATGACATTTTGGTTAATTGGAGGTGCACTAACAGCTGACCCAACTGGCTGAGCCATCTGAATTACCTGCATTGCTGAATTCAGGGGAAGGATATTTTTTGGTGGCTGAGATTTAACTTGTGGCTGGGCAATTAGTGGCTGCATAGGGAATGATGGACAAGAAGGCAGAGTTACTACTACTTGCTCAACTGGCTGCCCATCTGTTGGAAGGGAATTACTTAAGTTGATGCCTGTAGCCACATACCTGTGGCTGCTTGGTATGGGGCTGGTACCAGACTCATTTAATACTGAAGTCACTGCAGAAGATGGTGTCTGGCTTAAAGGCTGAATAGTGTTTCCAGCCAATTGCAAAGTAGTCCACGTTGTCTGTGTGTTTCCAGCTGATGAAATTCGGGTAAGGCTATTAATGTTTTTCAAATCTGAAGCACTAACACTTGAAGAAGGTAAAGAACAAGAAAGAGTCCAATCATTATCCAAAAGATTTGCAGAAAGAGTGCTTACTGCAAGGGTGGCCTTGCCTACTCCAGTGGGAGCTGATGCCAACACTGCGGTTGTATTTGTTGAGTCTGTGGTCTTGCTAACACTCACTGGAGGAGAATCACCAGTACCCCTGGGAGGCTGGGTGCAGACTGTGGTGGTAACTGACACAAGGGTGTTTTGAAAATCACCTCTGAAGTCCTGCACACTCAGGCAGGACTTGGTTCCATGGTGTACTTTAGTGTCAGTTGCTGAGGAGCTGGAGGAGATGCTTGTAATACAAGGGACTGCTTTCTTTAATGATTGTGGGTTCTCTTGCGCACTGTTACTTTCTGAAGCATTTTGATCATTTAGGCCTGTGTGCAAGGAACGATGTTGGTGAGGATCAGGCCCAACTGAAACAGTGATCAGTGAGCCAGCAGTGGCACCAAGCACACTTGATTCACTTTCAGAGGTGGAAAGTTCGAGAATATTTTGAGCAGAAATGGCAGCAGGAAGACAAAGGGGAACAGGCTGGCTGGCAGCCAATGCAGGAACTGCAGTCTGATGCCATGGCTTGTTTTCAGAAGGGTAAACTCCAGAAATAGACACAGGAGTCACAAGATTGCAAGTCCTCTGTACTGGCACCACATTGGCAGTTTGCTTTTGCAAATTGTGACCAACGTTAAAGGTTATCCCTTGAACAGGTGTTCCCTGGCTGTTTCCACTGGGCTGACTCCCACTAGAATAAACAATGATGTTTTTTTGGACCTGGTCACTTGGAATAACAAGAGACACCTTTGAGTTTTTAAGATTTCCTTTCCAGTGGATTGTGGGGTCATCATATAAGCATATGTCGTTTGCTTTCAGTAATTCAATATAGCGGCCATTTTCTTTTTGGATTTCTTCCAGTTGTTTCCGTAGCTTTTTAATTTCTTCAGCTGTAATATTAGATATAAAAATACTGGTGAGTGCCAGAATTTACAATAACTTTTGAAAATACTGGATTCAGAAGCTACTGAATTCTAACTGCAGCATTCTAAACACCTTAACTCAGAATCACTAGCTCTTTGCTACTGTGTTTTTTTCTTCTTTTTAGAATGGTGCTTCAAGTCCCTTTCCTGTCCTTTTTAAAGTATATACCTTTAAAGGCCAACCACAAAAAATCTCTCATGATGTAGAAATCTCAACATTTCCAATTCAAAATTTTACAATAATATCAGTACATTGGGAAGACAGCCTAAGTCCTGACAACACATTTTTGATAAATTAAAAGCCTCTTTGCTCAAGGCTCCAAGTTTAGGGTTACCCAACCTAACAGGCCTCTAAAATTACTGATCACCAGGGTATAATCCTGAGAGTTCTCAACTAGATTTTGTGTCAAATCCATTAACTCAGGATATTTTTCAAAGCAGCCTGACTTAGTCGCCCAAGGATGGCCAGGATGTATTAGGTAGATATCCGCACGGCTACCCACAGCAACATTTGTGCTTTTATCAAGGTTGACTGCTATCCGTATATTCCTAGTGTTTCTGCTAATGTCTCATCTGATTGACAAGATCTACAAAATCAAATTCAAACCATGTCAGATCACCATCCCTTTTGGCAAATAGCTTTGAACTGGATTTCTGAATTTCCATACTGAAATGGGTTATACCTATTATAATCTTAGTAGTGCTTGCATTAGTCTTTGGGTCTTGTGTGTTTAACTGTCTTAATTTTATCTTCTCTTGTCCACAGTTGATTCATCCTCAGATGGTCCTACAGCAGTCTGACTCCATATTTGGGTCCCCTTGATCATCTTCCTAAGCCTCAAAGTGAGCAAGAGTAGAAACCCTAAGTCCTTCTATGCCCCACTGCAGTCAAAGACCCAGATTGCCTAAACGTCTAACCTATCTCCCAAATGACTTCAAGGTTTCATCCCTTGAGGAGGTAATATTAAATACATAGTTAGAAATGAGAAGGCTTGGAGGTCACTAGGGATGGACCCCCTCCCCCCAATAATAAGAAGCTTTAAAATCAAAGAGCTAGAAGGGCTCTGATTACTGGTCAAAAGAATGGAATGTGAGGCATATCTCTGGCTCTGGGTGGAACCATGACCTTCTGAACTAACTAGAAGGTCACTAATAGATAACTGTAAACCTCATACTATCTAGCTGGGAGTTTTCTAATAAAGAACAAGGGCATACCATTGCCCCCTCCAATAAGAGTAATTGAAATGGATTTGTCAATTCCCTGGACTGAGTATGCTTTGTAGGAAAAGCTGTCTCTTCTACAGACTTCAGTAAAATCCTGCCTCAAATACAGATTAGCATGATGATTTGGCCATTATTGGCCCTCAACCCTTGAGAGTGTACTCTATGAGAATGGTCCCTTGGCCACTGTCCACTCTCACTCTGTAAGAGTGTCCTCTCCTCTCCTCTGCAATAAACTAAATAAATTATCTTCTATCAAAAGAATAACAACAAAAAAGGTGAGGATCAGGGGAGGGGACTAGAACACATTTACAAAAAGAACCAGAGAAACAACAGTCACAACAGAGATGATAAAACTGCCAACTTAAGCTGCTTTGGGTTCTGCCCCAACCCCTGGACTGGTTGCTTGGCCTTTCTAAGCCCCATGCATTTGGTATGATTTTAGTAGCTTCCCTTTTTCCTAAGGTAACATGGCTGCCTTGGTTTAGCTTCTGTGCTTTGAACCAAAGGAACTTTCACTGGAAAATCTATGATCATCCTAGCTTTCATGGCCTCTTGTGGAGTGCCTCACAATAGTTCCCAAACACTATTACACTATTACATATAACTACCTGCCATAACTTTGATGTGCATAATGTTGCACACCTTTAATCCCAACACTGGGAGACAGAGATGGGCCAATCTCTGTGAGTTTAAGGCCTAATCTATACATCAAGTTCTTGCCAGCCAGAGCTACATAGTAAGAACTTGCCTTAAAAAAAAAAAAAGAAAGAGGGGTAGGGGGACTAGTCACAGAAGAAGAAGCATTAAACTAAATAAGTTCATTTGTGGTACTATTCTCCCAGGTATCTTGAAGGCAGGGTCTTCCTAATGACAATATGGGAGTTTTCTATGTCCTAAAATAAATTTCACTGTAACACAAACAACCAGATATCTAACAAACAACAAGATGTAGAAATGTCCAAGTCTTCACCTTGTTCATTGTTTCCTCCATTAAGTAAGAGCTCATCATTTTGCCGTTTCAATTCTGTTATATATTTAAAGGCTTGGTCCAAGATCATATTCTTGCTCTGCCAAAGAAAAAACATTTAAGAGTTTCATTGAAGGGCAAGGATTTGTTAGGAAAAGCTCAAAACTTTGGATTTATCATATTCATGCAGTACATAACCTTTCAAAATTCAAAACAGGTACAATGTTCAAAGGCTTCTGCTACTCATTCTATATTTACCAAACATCTACTGACCAGTTACTATGTTTCAGGTTCTGTTTTAGGATATAATAAAATGCACAACCAACCCTCAATCTCTCTTTCTTTTTTGGTCTTTTTGAGATAGGTCTCCCTGAAGCCATGGCTGGCCTGGAACTCACTATGGAGACCAGGCTGGCCTCCAGCTCACAGAGATCCGCTTGCTTCTGCCTTCCAAGTGCTGGGATTAAAGGCATGCTCCACTATGCCCAGCTTTCTTTCTTTCTCTTTCTTTCTTTCTCTTTCTTTCTTTCTTTCTTTCATTCTTTCTTTTTCTTTCTTTCTACGTACTTACCTACACACACATATAAATACATATATACAGATATACATACATACATACATAAAAATTAGGTAATAATCTAGGAAGGCAGCTCAGTTGGCAAAATGCTTGCTGTGCAGCATGAAGACCTGAGGTTCAATTCCCAGAACTCACACAAAAAAGCCAGGCATTGTGGCATGCACTTGTAATTTCAGCTCTGGGGAGGTAGATACACCCAGCCCAGCCTAATTGATGAGCCCAAATGAGAGACCCTGTCTCAAGAAGTAAGGTGGAAGGCAGGCACCTGAGGAGGAACAACACCTGAGGCTGTCCTCTGGCTTCCATAGACAGATGTGCACTCAAGTGCAAGTGTGCCCATACACACATGTGTACCTGTACACACACACAAATATGCAATAGAAAAAATACACACACACACACAAACACACACACACACACACACACACACACACACACACACACACACACAATAGAAATAAAATCCAGGTGGTCAGCTTCTGAAGAACAAAATCTAAAGTTTTTCTCTGTCCTCTACATTCATATGCATGCACACACACACAATTAGGTGGATGATAAGACTGCACAAAATACAAAAAAAAAAAAGCAGTACAAAGGAAAATAAAGGAGGTCAAGGAAGGAACTGCACTTATGGTTGGAGGTTATTTAATGCTGTGGCTGAAGGGTTGTGTGCCTCTACCAAATTCGTATACATAATTTATAATCCCCAGTGTGAAGGTATTTGCAGCTGGAGTCCAAGCAGGTCCCACACTCATAAATAGGATTAGGACCCTTATAAGAAGAGATGGAGAGTGGCAATCTCTCTACCATGGGGGTCCATAACCAGGAATGGGCTCTTGGTCCTGGACTTCTCAGGGTAAGTTTTCATTATGCAAATCCCTCAATCCATGGTGCTTTTGTTACAGCAGCCTGTGCTAAAACACTCTGCTAAAGTGTTTGGTATAGGGACCTCTGGGAAGGTCTCTCTGTGAGGTGATACCTGAGTAAATATGCAAATCTAGGAAACTCTTGACTTAAAAAGGGAAAAGCAGGTGCTGAAGGAGGTAAAGGTATATCCTGAGGAAGAAAATCCAGGTTTGAGTCCAGGTACCCACATGGTGGATAACAAACATCTGTTAAGTCCAGTTCCAAGGATCTGAAACTCTCTCTGACCTCCATGGGCAATGCATGACATGGATGCACTTATATACATGCAGGCAATACATCCATACATATAACATGAAAATAAAAGTAATAAAAAAAATTTAAAAATCACCAAAAATAAAAGCATGAACTCCAGGTTTCAGGTTCTCTGAGTGACCCCGTCTCAAAGGAATAAGGTGGAGAGCAACAGAGAACATCCAAGAACATCCCCTAGCCGCCATCTTTTACTGATAATTCATGTATGAACCACTGTAACAGTGCTTTAATTTAATAAGCTTCACTTCTGGGTTCCTTCAGTTGAGTCACAACAGAGACCAAATATGAAAATCTAGGAAACTCCTGACTTAAAAAGGGAAAGGCATGCCAGGCATGGTGGCACACGCCTTTAATTCCAGGACTTGGGAGGCAGAGGCAGGCAGATCTCTGTGAGTTCAAGGCCAGCCTGATCTACATAGTGAGTCCCAGGAGAGCTGGGCTGCAGGGAGGCCCTGTCTCAATTTTGAACAAGATACATCTTAGCTCAGAAAATTGTTATTGAATACGTCAATGCCGTTGTAATGAAATGCTTCTTCTAAGTATGTGGCTATTAAATAAATAATAAACTTGGGAAAAAAAAAAGACCGAAAAAAAAAAAAAAAAAAAAAAAGGGAAAGGCAGGGGCTGGAGATGAAGCTGAGTGGCAGAGTGCTCGCTTGTAAGGCCCTGGCATCATTTCGCAGTGCTGTAAAAACAAACAGAAGGAGAAAACTAATACTGTTCTTTCTTAAAACGAGAATCAACCAAAGTAGAGCCTGAAAGGGCTCAGCCACCTCTACTCAGATAGCAGGCAGCGCCTGAAGCAAGACTGAAGACAGACTTTAAAGTGCTCTGCTTCTGGGAGCCAGATGCCACTCTTTTGCACATTCTAGGACACTAAGAAAGTGAAATGGTTAAGGTTTCCTTTCTTCAGAGAACTTAGAAGAATGACAATAAAAACTAGTAAAATAAAAATTTTACTGGGCAACTTCCAATGTTTACTGAGCAGTTCCTGTACATCAAGCTGCAGAAAAAAGGGGGACTGGAGAGATAGTTCAGTGGTTAAGAGCACTGGCTGCTCTTGCAGAGGACCTGGGTTCAATTCCCAGCACCCACATGGCAGCTAACAACTGTCTGTAACTTCAGTTCCAGGGAATCCAACTCCCTCTTCTGACCTCCGCAGGCAGTGCACGATTACAGGTGCACCTACTTACATGCAAACAATACACTCATGCGCATAAAATAAAAATAATAAATAAAATCTTTGTAAAAGATGCAGAAAGAGAAAAGCAAAGCAGAATAGTTTGCCACAGAAAACAGACCTTTTACTTTTGTTTTCCTTTTTCTGTTACTACGATTTTTTTGTTGTTGTTGTCATTGTTTGGAGACAGGGTCTCAATATGTTAGCCCTGACTGGCCTGGAACTTGCTATGTAGACCAGACTAGCCTCAAACTCATAGAGATCTGCCTGCCTCTGCCTCCCGAGTGCTGGGATCATGCCTGGCTATTATTGTTGTTTGAAAAGTCCCACAATGTAGTTCAGGCTAGCCTGTACCTTGCTATGTAGTAAAGGCTGGCCTTAAAGTTGTGATCCCCTGACTTAGGCTCCTGAGAGCTGAGAGACAATTTTTTAAAAGACTAAGAAACACATTTATGGAAGTCTTTTTACCCCACTCAGTAGGGGTCAAAAGAAGTTGAAGTGTTAGTCCTTGTCAAGGAAGGCAGCAGTTTCAACACCAAGAAGCAGCAAGCTATAGTACTACGGGAGGTGGGTAAGGTACAGTTCTTCTATGCTGAAGGAGCTGCTGAGACTCACTGAAGCAGTGATTCAAGCATGTCCCCACATCTATGTCCTGTGCAGATGGATGAGCTTTCCTCCTGTGCAAACTGTGCAAAGTTTGTTTTCTCTGAAATTTAAACTAGAAAAATTTAACCTCAGGCATATTTGGAACAAAACTCGAATAAGATGAGGTTCCTAAGTGAAAACAGTAAAGCAAAATGGTACCCATTAAAGCCCGAGTCTCTCTAGTGCCTGTCCCTGAATGAACCCCCAGAATACACATAAGCAAGCTCACACTCTGCTTCCATCATTTCTACTCCCAGGTAGATTCTTTATCAGGAAGAAAATTAAAAGCTAGCCTCTCCCTAAAGAAGAAAACCTAGGGGCTGGAGAGATGGCTCAGCAGTTAAGAGCACTGACTGCTCTTGCAGAGGACCCGGGCTCAATTCTCAGCACCCACATGGCGGCTACAAACTGTCCTTAACTCCAGTTCCAGGGGAATCTGAAGCCCTCTTCTGACCTCAGCGGCACTGCATGACACAGACACACTCACATACATGCAGACAACACACTCACACACATAAAATAAAAATAAAAAAATATTTAGGAAAAAAAAGAAAACCTAGTTAGGGCCACCAAAACACCTGTTTGATTAGCTTTTTTT
>NW_008346548.1:100246-102148 GCF_000622305.1 Nannospalax galili
TGCATGGGTGCACTTAAACACATGCAGGCAAAAAACATAAAATAAAAATAAGTAAATAAAAAAATTAAAAGTTAGATTCTTTTATTATTTGGGCTGGAGAGATGGCTCAGTGGCTAAAAGCACTGGCTGCTTCTGCAGAGGACCTGGGCTCAAATCCCAGCACCCACACAGCAGCTAAAAAGCCTTTCATAACTCCAGTTCCAGGGGATACAACACTCACTTCTGAACTCCACAGGCATTGCACGACACAGGTGCACTTACACACATGCAGGCAATATACACACACACACACACACACATAAAATAAAAATAAATAAAATACTTTTTAAAAGATTCTTTGATTTAAAAAAAAAAAAACATTTTAGCCCTTTGTATCTCTGGACGGTCCAGTCCCCCAGCTTCTTGGGGCCAGCAGCTTTCTTGGGTAATTTTGGAAGCACCCACTGTGCTTTGACTCCCCTCCTAGCTCCCCCACCCCATCTCTCTTCCTAGCAGGGACACTGGCACATTTCTTGTCCTGACACCCCAGACCTCTGGACTGACCAGACTCCCCACTGCTTTTTAGCCCTTTGTATCTCTGGACGGTCCAGTCCCCCAGCTTCTTGGGGCCAGCAGCTTTCTTGGGTAATTTTGGAAGCACCCACTGTGCTTTGACTCCCCTCCTAGCTCCCCCACCCCATCTCTCTTCCTAGCAGGGACACTGGCACATTTCTTGTCCTGACACCCCAGACCTCTGGACTGACCAGACTCCCCACTGCTTCCTGATCCTTTGCATCCAGACCAACCCAATTCCTCCCTCTAGTCCCCAGGAGAACTCGGGGCCTCTTCCCATCCCCAACTCCCTTTGTATCTCTGGGCGGCCCAGCCCCACAGACTCCTGTGGTCAGAATCTTTCCTGCAGTCCTTAGGAGAACGCCTGAGAGCATCTGATCCTCATCAGATTAGGCCTCTATGGAAACTCCTGAGCAGGAAGACGGAATCAATTTGGCGCCTCCAAAATAAAATCAAAAGAGAGAACTGGAGGCCAAGACCAACCAGCTTTTCATGCCCAACAACTAAACCAGAAAGGCACACAAAGTTAACAAAAAGAAGCAGACCTAAACTCAACAAAGGCAGGCTTGGGTCTCACATAAGAATCAAAAACTAATAAAGAAATCCACATGTCAAAGTCACAGTGAAAAAATAATAACATGAAAAATCCAAATAATATATCCTCACGAAGTACCAACAGTCCTGTACAGGAGTACAGTGAGAATCCCCTAGAGATAACACAGGACATGGAATTCAAAAGAATAATTATGAACATGATAAAAGAATTCAGTGAATTTAAAGAACACACAAAGAAATAAAAGAACTGAAAGAAGATAGGGATAAATTACTGAACGAATTCAGAAAAGACTTAGAAACATTGAAGAATAATCAGGGTGAAATGAAGAAGTAAGTGAAACACTCAATAAGCCAATTAGAAATGAAAGGAAAAAGCCTCACCAATAGGATGAATGAAATGGAAAAGAGAGTATCAAGACTGGAAGATAAAGTGGACGAACTGGACCACACACACTCATACACAGTCATACACACTAAGAAACAAGGAGGGGTTGCAAATGTAATATCTGATTAAAATAGACTTCAAAGTAAAACTAATCAGAAGAGATAAGGAGGGTCACTTCATTCTGATCAAAGGAAGAGTTAACCAAGAAGATATTGCAATCCTTAACATATGCACCAAACTCTGGTGCACCAAAATTCATAAAAGCAACACTACATAGAATACCAATCAGACAGGACCTGAAAAGAAACTCTCCATGGCACATCATAGCAAAAACACTAAACGTACAAAACAAAGAGACAATACTGAAAGCTGCAAAAGAGAAACAACAAATCACATATAAAGGAAAACCC
>NW_008346548.1:102289-103062 GCF_000622305.1 Nannospalax galili
CACATAAATAGGCTGAAAGAATTCATGTCCACAGAACCTGCCCTTCAGAGAGCTCTTGAAGCAATACAAAGAACTGAAGAAGGTTAAGGGGTTATGGAAACTTAATGAAGGTGTAATTATGGAAACGCACAGCTACACCAAGAATGTGAACAGAAATAAAAATGACAGGAATCAATACACATCTTTCATTAATAACCTTAAAAATTAACGGACTGAATTCCTCAGTCAAAAGACACAGACTTTGTGAATGGATTAAGAAACAAAACCCATCTTTTTGTTGTCGGCAAGAAACTCATCTCACTTTCAAGGACAGACACTATTTCAAAGTGAAAGGATGGAAAAAAATATACAAGCAAATGGCACTAAGAAAAAGCAGGTGTAGCAATTCTAATATCTGAAAAAACAGACTTTAAAGTAAAACTAATCAGAAGAGACAAAGAGGGCCACTTCATTTTGATCAACGGAACAATGAATCAAGAAGATGTTACAATCATGAACATATATTCACCAAACTCTGGTGCACCCAACTTCATAAAAACAATACTACAGGACTTTAAGACCCAGCTTGATCCCAACTCATTAATAGTAGGGGACTTCAAAACCCAACTGTCTCCACTAGATAGGTCAACAGGGCAGAGAGTTAACAGAGAGACATCTGAATTAAACAATACCATATATCAAATGGAGTTAACAGACATCTACCGAGTATTCCACCCAAGCACCAAAGGACATACTTTCTACTCAGCACCCCATGGAACCTTCTCCAAAATCAA
>NW_008346548.1:104311-105638 GCF_000622305.1 Nannospalax galili
CCACTATCTCCACTTTTCTCTCTAAACTCTTGCAAGAGCAATAAGACGAGAGCAGGAAATTAAATGATTAATAATTGGAAAAGAAGAGATCAAATTATCCCTTTTTGGTGCAGATGATATATTATATCTAAGGGACGCCAAAAATTCCACTCCAAAACTCCTAGAAATTATTAACACATTCAGTAAAGTAGCAGGTTACAAAATTAACCTACAAAAGTCTGTAGCCTTTCTATATACCAATATGAAAATTTTAAATCTTTAAAAAGAGATTGAGGAAGACATCAGAAGATGGAAGGACCTCCCATGCTCATGGATTGGAAGATTTGATATTGTGAAAATGACCATCCGGCCAAAAGTCATTTATAGATTCAACACAATGCCAATCAAAATCCCCATGACATTTTTCACAGAATTGGAAAAAAACATCCTAAGATTCATATGGAAGCACAAAAGACCTCAGATAGCCAAAACAACTCTGAGCACTAAGAGCAATACTGCGGGGATTACTATACCAGATTTTAAGCTGTATTACAGAGCTATAGTCATAAAAACAATATGGTACTGGCACAAAAATAGACCCATAGATCAAAGGAACAAAACTGAAGACCCAAATATGAGTAAATGCAAGTTTAGCCACCTGATATTTGACAAAGGGGCCAGGAATATTCACTGGAAGAAAGACAGCATGTTCAGCAAATGGTGCGGGTAAAACTAGAGAATGAAGAAGAATGAAGAATGAAGAAGAATGAAGCTAAACCCCTATCTTTCACCCTGCACAAAAGTCAATTCCAAATAGCTCAAAGACCTCAATGCAAAGCCTGAAACTCTGAAACTATTAGAAGTAAACATTGGGAAAAACCTACATGATATAGGTGTAGGAAAGGATTTTCTACATCGAACATCAATTGCTCAGGAAACAAGGGCAAGAATTAACAAATGGGACCAAATTAAACTAAAAAGCTTCTGTACATCAAAGGAGGCAACCAAGGAAGTGAACAGAAAACCCACAGAATGGGAGAAAATCTTCACCAGCGACACATCCGACAGAGGTTTAATAACCAGAATATATAACGAACACAAAAAACAGAGAACCAAGACAAGAAGCAACCCAATTAAAAGATGGGCTAAGGAGCTGAACAGAGTTCTCAAAAGAAGAAGTAAAGATGGCTATGAAACATCTTAAAAGATGTTCAACATCACTAGTAATTAGGGATATGCAAATTAAAATCACTTTATAATTTCATCTTATCCCAGTTAGACTGGCTAAGATCAAGACAAAAAATGATACCAAATGTTGGAGAGGATGTGGAGAAAGGGGAACACTCAT
>NW_008346548.1:105776-108297 GCF_000622305.1 Nannospalax galili
TTGTACATCCATGTTTGTTGCTGCTCTTTTCACAATAGCTAAGAGATGGAAGCAATCTAAGTGTCCCTCAATTGATGAGTGGATAATGAAAATGTAGTTGATTTATACGATGGAGGTTTACTCATCAGTGAAGATGAAATCATGAAAACTGCAGGTAAATGAATGGAACTGGAAACAGTTATACTAAGTAAAGTAACAGAGACTCAGAAAAACAAATGATATATGTTCTCCCTCATATGTGGACCCTAGCACCAAATCATTATAAGCATGTATCCACACATAACTATCGGAACCAGGATAATGAAAAGGAACCAGGGAGATAAAGGAAAAGAGAGAATCTGAAAGAACAGAACAGTAGGAAACAGGCATTAGTAAGGGAGATATGGATAAAAATTGGGTTATTTTTGGAGGAGGGTTATATAAGGAACCTTGGGGATAAAGGGAAAGAAGGAGCTCAAGAGGGGTGTGATAATAGGAGAAAGGTGTTACTAACGGAGAAATGGGAAAAATGGGGGCACTTTAAATGGGAAAACCAAGGTGGAAAGGTTAGACAATATGAGAGATTAATAATGCCTAGCTAGTTTTTATAAAAACCAGAGCAACCCACATTAGTCCAACAACCTACTGACAAATTATACATACAACTAGCTCAAGGAACATAATGTATGTCTAGTCAAGGTTTACCTGAGAACCTTTGGTCTTTGCCCAAGGTTTATCTACACAGCACATGGTAATTAAAGTACCAGACTGGTGGAATTAACCTTCTTGGATGTTTAACAGCCATATTTTGAGGCCTATACTAATTTGGTCAGAGGGACTTAAAGGACAGTTTTTGCTCCTTGCCCTCCAAGGTCGACTATGTTCCAGGGGACTACGAAGCATCTCTCAAAACATCCTGTAACTGTGGTGAGTCACCTGTTCTCCTGATCAAGGAGGCCATGGAGACCCCACCAGATGGACCTGAACCAGTGTTCAGTCTACAAAAAGGAGGGTTAACACAGAGGAAACATTTCCATCATGGTTCCAAGTGAAGCCATCCATGATTGAGCAGGACCTTTGACTTATCTTCACATAGATGGAACTGGTAGAGGCTCCTCCTAAGTCCATGTGAGCCCTGAGAAACAGATCCTCAAAGGACCTTAAGAGTAAAAATAAATTGGTTTATCTGGGCCAACTGCATGGTTTTAAGCATCTAAAAGGAAAGTATAACCAAAGATTAAAGGGATTAATATAATTCTTTAATAAGAGTCCGTGTGTATAGCGAAAGGCTACATAACAAGAAACAATGCCAGACAGGCGATACCTTCTTTTGAGTTGTTGGCCAGGGTGGCCCAAGAGACTCCCAGACAGTAAGTAACCCAGTGTAGAACTGGGAAAATGAACAGGAGACCTCAATTTTAATCTAAAGGAATATTGGCAACTGATTTCTGATAGATGAGGAAGAGCTGATCTTCCTAAAACAAGGAACTATAGATAGGCTGATAAGACTCAGGGGATGGATAAGCACTGGGGAACAGCCGGGGGCACTGACAACACAGTGGAGAATAACAGGAATGATAGAGTATATGGGCTCCAGCGGGGGGTGTGGGGGAGGATATGGGAGGGTATCACTTGGGATGTGGGTATAGAGATGAATAAGGTTGTTTGGGATGTTCTGTGTGAAATACACACACACACACACACACACACACACACACACACACACATACACAAAATCAATAAATTAAAAAAATGAATTGTATTTGAGAAGGAAGCATAAAAATTTATGTCATGTTAATTAGTAGAGGTGATAAACATCTACCTGATGACTTTATATCCATGCTCAGATACTAAGGAGCTCAGATCGTAACAAGTAACCAACTGTGACTAGTAATAATCAGATTATATAGAGATTAGAGACACATCTAAATGTTATTTGCATTAAAAATGAGTTTTTCTGTATGAAACAGTATATTTTAATAATGAAATGGAGATATTTTTTAAAAGTTAAAACTTCAGTTTTATGTCTTATAGGGCTTATACTGAGTACAATATTGTATTAATTCAACTGTAAACCTAAAAAATTTACAGCCAAATTTGAAAGAGGTGCATCTTAGCTCTGGAAATCGTTATGGAATATGTCAATGCTGTTGTAATGGAATGCTTCTTCTAATTATGTAGTTATTAAATAAATTAAAAAAAAACAAAAGTTGTTAAAGTGGGGCATGGTGATGCATGGCTTTATTTCCAGCATTGAGGAGGCAGAGGCAGGTGTATCTTTGAGAGATTGAGACCAGTCTAGGATGGTCTACATAGTGAGTTCCAGGACAGCTGGGGCTACATAATAAAGTTGCTAAATGTAATGCTTTCTTTTCTACTTTAATAAAATCTTTAAAAAGTAGATCACACAACTATGGTGTTTTCTGATTTACAAACATATATATGCAATTATTGGTAGTGTTCAACTGAACTATTGAAATAATACTTAGACTATGAAAAGTATTTTCCTCTGCATTAAAAAGTTTTAAATAGAAAAATTTTA
>NW_008346548.1:108332-110687 GCF_000622305.1 Nannospalax galili
AAAGATTCTTTTATGATTTCATTTTTAAAAATATTTTATTATTTTTATTTTATATGTATGTGTGTATTACCTTAATCACTGAGCCATCTCTCCAGCCCTTGATTAGCTTTTTGATGTCTCCTTTTCTAGTATGAAAACACAGCTGTATGTCTGTAAGCAATTAAATAAAGAAAGCCTCCCCAAAGAAAGACAAAACACCTAAACAGAAGGGAAAAAGGCGAATGCAAGGTGAGCTTAAAGGAAAAGCCCATACAACATTTAGAGATGAGCTGACATGGGATCCATGAAATAAGCATGTGGCATGAGAAGGACGAAACAGATAAGGAAAACGAGAAATTAAGAACACTAGAGCTGGAAGAAAACAGAAGGCTCTAGGAGTAAACAAATTAATAAAGTGGAAAGAAAAGGCAAAATGGAAATCATGCAGTATATCTGAATACCTAGAAAAGTGCATTAAGACTTTGTTGAGCTGGGGAGATGGCTTAACAGTTAAGAGCACTGGCTGCTCTTGCAGAGGACCTCGATTCTGTTCCCACCACAAACGCTGCAGTTAACAATCATCTTTAACTCTAGTTCCAGGGGATCTGAGACTTTATTGAAAGTGTAGAAAGAATTAAAAATAAATATACAGGGTTGAAAAGATGCCTCAGTGGATAAAACACTTTCTGTGTAAGCAAGAGTATCTGAGTTCAAATTCTGAGCACTCACATAGAAAGCCAGGCAGGCTAAAAGTACCTATAACGTGTGCGATGTATGTGTATGTAGTGTTAGGAAGAAAGGAGAGCGGCATGTCTTGGAAACTCCTGGTCAACAGAAAACTACTACAGTTTACCATATTCCCTTGCAAAAGAACACTTTGTAACCATTAAAAAGATAGATGATGGGCTGGAAAAATGGGTCAGCAGTTAAGATCACTTGCTGCTCTTACAGAGGACATGAGTTCAGTTCCCACATCAAGTGGCTCACAACCAAATGTAACTTCAGCTCCAGAGACTCTAACATCCTCTTCTGACCTCTATATGCACACCTCACATGTGGCATACGCTCACACAGACATACACATAAATAAAAATAAATCTTAGAAAAACAATAAAGATGATTAATTTTTTTTTTTTTTTGAGGCAGGGTCTCCCTAGCTGGCCTGGAATGCACTATGTAGACCAGGCTGGCCTTGAATTCACAGAGATCCACCTGCCCGTCTCCTGAGTGCTGGGATTACAGATATATGCCACACGCCCAGCTTAAAATGATTAATTTTTTTAAAAAGAGAGATGCTCCTATGAGGAAAGGTATCCACAACCAAAAGTCAGTATGTACAGTGAGTGAAGAAGAAAAAGCAGGTTATAAACGGAACTGGACATACACATACAGGGCGATGAAGCATGTCTGGAGAAATGTATGACACTGTTAGTGGTCATAATCTGGGAATGCAATGTATAAATTTTTTTTAGTATTTTAGGTCTTCCATATTATTTCAATCATTTGTTTTGTTTGCAATGAACCTGTCTTATCTCCACTGCTTTAAGAAACCAAAAGCATGCACTAAGCTGAGAATCACAAGCATTAATGGGATAGAGTTGACAGGCCGTGGAGAGACAGATGTGGTGGCAAACAGCTGTTAATCCCAGCAATAGGGATGTTGAGGTAAGAGAATAGTGAGTCCTGGGCTGCAGAGCAACACCCTGAACCAAAAAATGGGTATATGTGGAACCTGGAAAATAAATAAAGAAGCCCTAGAAGACGCTAGGTAAGAATTTTTAAAAAGTAAAGAACCCTGATTAGCAAACAACAAAGAAATTCTAATAAATACAGTAGAACATGTATAAATATAATCATGGAACTACCCAAGTAATTCATTAGAAAATGCACATTAAGGGGCTGGAGAGACGGCTCAGCAAACAACACTGGTTGTTCTTGCAGAAGACCCAGGTTCAAATACCAGCACCCACATGGCAGCTAACAACTATCTATAACTCCAGTTCCAGGGGATCCAACAGTCTCTTCCGTCCTCCATGGGCACTGTACGACATGGGTGCACTTACCTACATGCAGGCAATACATGCATCCACACAAGATAAAAATAATAAATAAAATAAAAGGCTTCATAACAAGAAACATTGCAAGACAGAGTTGTTCCTTTGAGTTGTTGGCCGGGGTGGCCCAAGAGACTCCTAAACAGTAACCCAACACAGAACTGGGAAAATGAACAGCAGACCTCAATCTTATCTAAAGGAATATTGGCGACTGATTGCTGCTAGATGAGGACGAGCTGATCTTCCTAAAACAAGGAACTCTAGATAGGCTGACTAGACTCAGTGGATGGACAAGCAATGGGGAATGGCTGGGGGCACCAAC
>NW_008346548.1:110723-120173 GCF_000622305.1 Nannospalax galili
GCAGGGGGGGAGGCTATGGGAGGGTGCCATTTGGGATGTGGGTATAAAGATGAATAAGATTGTTTGGGATGTTCTGTATGAAATACAAAAAAATCAGTAAGTAAAAAAAATGAGTTATATTTGAGGAAGAAGCATAAAAATTTGCTTCACGTTAATTATTAGTAAAGGCGAAAAACATTACCACTGACGTCTACCTGATGACTTTATATCCGTGCTCAGGTGCCAAGGATCTCAAAAAGTAACCAACTATGACTAGTAATAATCAGATATATAGAGATTAGAGATGCATGTGCAAGCATCTATGTGTTAGTTGCATTAAAAATGAGTTTTTCTGGGCCTGGATAGATGTCTCAGCTGTTAAGAGCACTAAATGCTCTTGCAGTGAACCTAGGTTCAATTCCCAGCACCCACCTGGTGGCTACAAGCAGTCCTTAACTCCAGTTCCAGGGGAACGAAATGGAGACCTTTTTGAAAGGTTAAAACCTCATTCAATTTTATGTCTTATAGGGTTTATACTGAGTTCAATATTGTATAACTGTGAACCTAAAAATTTACAGCCAATTTTGAAAGAGATGCATCTTTGCTCTGGAAATTGTTATTGAATATGTTAATGCTGTAACGAAATGTTTCTTCTAATCATGTGGTTATTAAATAAGTAATTTAAAAAATAATGTTTTTTAAATAAAAAGATTTATTATATGAAATACAAAAAAAAATTAAAAAAAAAGAAAGAAAACACACTAAAGTAATTTAGAAATTACATGGTATGTGGCCAGGTAGAAATTATATTAAGAGATGATTAGGAACACAAGAAAAATTAAAGCATATAGAAAAATGAAGACTGAGACAATTAATTTGAACCACCTTCATAAATGGCAGGGAACAAAAATGAACATTCTTGGCACCAAAATAATTTAGAGAACTATCAGTTATCAAGCAGTGAATGACAGTGGGAATGGATTCCTACCTGTTTCAGAGCAGGGGAACATGGGATCAGCTCTCCTATTCTGTTTATTCCAGCATTAATTTTCTTCTTTCTGTGTCTCTCCACTAGATAGAGGGAAAAATCCATTTAGCAATCCTTATACTACTTTGAGAAAGTGCCTAATTTCCTGGGCAAAGAAAATTTAGGTACAAAATCCCCAGGAAATGTTTACTCAGATGATGTACTAAAGAGGCTGGGTCTAGAACTCAGTGGCAGAGCACTTGCATAGCTTGCACATGGGGAAGAAAACAAAAACAAAAATGAACCCTAAGCCCAAAGCCATTATCTACTGAAGACAAGTATCTAAGATAAGGACATCAGATTTCTAAGAATTCAGTATCTAAGTCAAATGTTATAAAAGTCAACCTAAGCATCACTTTGTTTCATTTTTTTTATTTGGGTTTTCTTTGGGGGGGGGGTTGGTTTGTTGAGACAGGATCTTTCTGTAGTCCCAGCTGGCCTAGAACTTGCTATGTAGACCAGGCTGGCCTGGATCTCACAGAGATCCACCTGCCTCTGCACCCCAAGTGCTGGGATTAAAGGTGTACACCAACACGCTCAGCAGAAGTATTGCTTTTATAAACATTGTAAAGAAAATCATAAATAACTACAATAAAATGATAAAAAGGAACTGTTAATAATGCATTATTATTAGACCATCATTCCATTACAATGAAAATAACTAGCAGAGATTTTAATGATAAGCAAATTTACTTTTTTAAAAAATATGTATTTGTTCATTTTTGTGTCTGTGCATATATGAATGCCATGGTACATACATGAAGGTCAGAGAACAACTTGTAGGAGCCAGTTCTCTCCTTCCACCATGTGAGCTCCAGTGACTGAAAGGTTGTTAGGCTTGGTGGCAAGCCACTTTACCTGCTGAGCTGTCAGCCCAATAACCAAATTTAAAGAATACACAAATAAGTTATCAAAAATCTGCCTCTTATTGGTAAATGAGACCTTTCTGTACAATTTAAGAATGTTTCTTTTGAGATAGGGCCTCACTAAGTAGACTAGGCTGTCCTTGAACTCCCAGAGATCCACCTGCCTCTGCCTACCAGGTACTGGAATCAAAGGCATGTACTACCAGGCCCAGACCTAATTTAAAAATCTTAAAACACCTATTGTAGGACGTACTAGAGGAACTCTGAATAGAAGCAACTATTAGCTATGTCTTAAAATAGTCAAGAAAAGGCATCAACTTGGTTTCCTCTATAGTTTCCGGGATAGTAAGGGTTTTGTGGGTTTTTTTGTTTGTTGGGTTTCGTTTTTTTGAGACAGGGTGGGTGTCCCTGTAGTCCCAGCTGGCCTAGAACTCAATATGTAGAACAGGCTGGCTTCAATCTCAGAGATCTGCCTGCCTTTGCCTCCCAAGTGCTTGGATTAAAGGTGTGCACCCACACCTGTTAAAATCTGTACAACGTAAGACAATCCACACACATCCCTTTAGTGCCTGCAGTGTGCTGCTCATCTCTTCCTGACTCTCCCAGGTGGCTCACCCCTGGAAAATATGTAGACACATGGCCTTCATTCTCCTGAGAAGTCTATCTGGATTTCCTCAGCAGGTAAAACCCTTCCAAGACTAGCTCCAGTAATAAACCAATCTCTAATATATCTGAAAAGACCACAAATCACATATTATTAAGGCATCTCCACAAGACTGAGAATACTCTGTTAATAAAAACAATAAAGTTGTCCTTTCCTAAAATATAGCAAACGATTCTATGCTTATAACATACAAACTTATAATCAACCATGGCATAATTTCATTTTGAAAACAAAAACTGCTAGTGAGCAGAATTTAAATTGCTCTATTTACCTGCATTGTGTGTCTCCCGGTTTTTCTTTCTGAAATAGAAAGTATATATAAAAGATAACATGAAGATAACAAGAAATTATTATTATTGTTATTATTATCATTATTATTTTGGTCTTTTTGAGACAGTCTCCCTGTAGCCCCAGCTGGCCCGGAACTCACTATGTAGACCAGGCTGGCCTTGAACTCACAGAGATCTGCCTGCCTCTGCCTCCCGAGAGCTGGGGCTAAAAATGTGCACCACCACACCTGGCTCACCTTCATATAAATTTAAAAGACAGGGGGCTGGAGAGATGGCTCAGTGGTTAGGAGCACTGACTGCTTGTGCAGAGGACCCAGGTTCAATTCCCAGCACCATGTGGCAGCTACAAACCGTTCTTAATTCCAGTTCCAGGGGAATCCGATGCCCTCTTCTGACCTCTGTGGCATTGCACGACACAGGTGCACTCACATACATGCAGGCAATACACTCATACACATAAAAATAATATATATATATTTTTTTTAATTAAAAGAATTCCTAGAAGTAACAGTTCTCTATCAATACCCAGAAATCATGTGCCAAGGAAAGACTCAATCACTGAAAACCTTCACTATTTGAAAAATGTAATTTAACTGTTGATAAATTTTCAAAGCACTGTGCTGAGTCAGTGACTTATGTCTGCCCTGGCACACAGAAGGAGTGAGTAGAGAGACCAAGCAGCAACACTAAGCGATACCCAGGGAGGGAGCTACTGTGGCAACAGTACACTTACAGCTGCATCTGAGTCGGCATTTTCATTTATACTCATGTCATCACACTCTCATTAAGCCCCTCTACTAAAACACTGATTTTTTTTCCTTTTTGCATAACAATCCAATATATTAGCATTCTCTAATGGTAAGAAAAAGAATAGCAATTTAACATTAGTAAAAACACTGGTCACACAATTCTGAGCGGACATTGCCCAAAATGCTAGAAATTCAGAAGAGGGATATAAAGAAAAGGAAAGCAATACTGTGCATATTGGTATTAATAGATTATAATGGTGCCAAATGTTACAAACTGAATACCACCTAAACGTTTCAGGATCTACAAAACTAATACAATATGCCAGTGAAAATGTCCTTAAGAAGCAAACATTTAACAAATTTTATATACTGTTTTAACTACTGATGACCACTCTTCCTTGTTACACTGCTGATTAAATAAGGACAGGCAAATTTCACCTATATAACCCTTTCTGGAAATCTATTTATATATATCCACTCATATTTTTGGAGACTAATCATTTTTTAGGTATCCAAATGTAAGATCCTAAGGACCGCTTAGCAAAACAGGAACTAATTCTGCTTCCTTCCTGCCTACAGGACATTATCTGGGGGCTGTGGATACTCACCTGTGTTGCTTTTTTGAAGGAGTCTCATGCTCTGTCATTTCTGGCATGGTGACAGTGACAGGAACCTACAAAGGGATGGCAAGACAGATATAGCAAGGAGTTTAGTCATTCAAGAGTCTGGAGAAGCTGGGCATGGTGGCACACGCCTTTAATCCCGGCACTCAGGAGGCAGCGGCAGGTAGATTTCTGTAAGATTGAGGTCAGCTTGATCTAAATAAGTTACAGGCCAGCTGTGGCTACAGGAAGACCTTATCTCAAAACACCAAAAAAAAAAAAAGTTTAGAGAAACTGACAAACAGCAATTTGATCTGAATACCAAAATTCTGAAAAAAAAAAATTAACATTGAAAAAGCTCTTAATGAGGTATTGTAGACTATAAGAGGCACAAGAAAAGAGATAGTCAGAAATTCCAGCAATGGGAAGGCTGAGGCACGCAGAGCCCAAGTTCAGGTCCATTCTAGGCTACATGGCCAGTACCAGGCCAGTCTGGGCTTTATAGTGAGACCACATTTAAAAAAAAAAAAACAAAAAACAAAAAAGCACTTGGCTAGCATGTACTGTAAGAACACGTTGCTTAATATCTAATATCCTCTAGAAACAATAACAACAAAGGTACAAACGCTATTAAAAGTAGATGTAGGGCTGGAGAGATGGCTCAGCGGTTAAGAACACTGTTCTTGCAGAAGACCGGGGTTCGAATCCCAGCACCCACATGGCAGCTAACAACTGTCTGTCTAACTCCAGTTCCAGGGGATCCGACGGCCTCTTCTGTCCTAGGCGAGCATTGCAGGACACTGGTGCACTTACCTACATGCAGGCATAACACTCATACACATAAAATAAAAATAATAAATAAAATATTTTTTTAAAAAGTAGATGTAAAACATGGTGAACATCAAATGTGAGGGGTAGGGAGAAAGTGCTTAAGACTGGAACAGAAAAAAGATGACTGTGCCTGGATGTCAGGAAAAGCTTAAAGGGGATGTGAATTGGGGCAAGACCTGGCAAGGCTAGTAGAACATATTTGAGTTGGCAGAGTATACTCTTTGTTCATGATACTGAAGTATTAATAAAATTTAAACTTCAACAATGATTCTCCCCTATGAACACAGAATGAAGCAAGAGATAAATGCACAAATGTGACATTTCACATGGAGGCAAGCATTTATCATCTATTTATTTGCTGGGCTTTGATTTCAAACTGCTAGAAGTCTTACGTTATCATTTGAGAGTCATTAAAATGTGGGCATAAAAACTCTATTAATATTTAAAATATGAAGACAACATATTTTCTTCTTCCTTTATCTCTTTCCTCTTTATCTCTTTCCTCCCTCCTCCTTTCTCTTTCAAGACAGGGTCTCAGTATGCAGTCCAGGGATCACCATGTTTTACACCTGCTACTTATAATATTGTTTGTACCTTTATTGTTGTGTCTCAAGGATACCTGGTAATATCTTTTAACAGTACATGCTAGCCAAGTGCTTTTATGGTTTTCTGAAACAGGGTCTCACTGTGAGCCTCAGTTGTTTCATCTCCATCACTGGGTTGTTTTGAGAAGGGAATGAAATAATATAAGGAGAACACAACACCATGATGCCTAGAAACAAGCCTCCTGCCTCAGTCTCCTGAGTGCTGGGACTGCAGGCAACACTACCCCTGGCTAGAACAAATGATCTACAGGGAAGTGAACACACACATAAAAAAAGCCTGGAGGCAAAAACACTAGGACATTAAGTGTAATTATGCAAGGTCAGCAACACTGTTGGTGATTTCTCTCTCCTCTCTGATTTTCAAACGTTGTATAATTAGAATTTTGTATTTTTAAATCTCAGGAACTGACAACCAACCTTCCAAAAGAGGTCTGTCAAGCTGGGATACCTGTTCTGTTACAATGGAGAAAGTACAAGCATGGCTCCCCTTTTTCCTCTGGGAAGGAAGGGAAGGTAACAAGTATAGAGTGAGTTTAAAGCCTGGTGTTATTTCCTAGCTGTTAGGTCTTGGGCATACTGTCTAACCTCTTTAGCACCTCAATTGTTTCAACTGCAAACTAGGTTGTTTTGAGAAGAGAATGAAATAGGCAAGGAGGGCACACCATGGTGCCAAGAAACAATGAGGATTCAGGAGATACTAGCTCTGAGTATTAACAAGGTATTTCAGAATAAGCTCCATCCCTAAAATGGAGGGGTGGTAGCAGGAGGGAGAATAGGAAAGGTGCTGACAGAAAGTACTGGCTGGCACAGCCTACAGAGGAACATGCAGTCAAAATTCATCTCTTGATGCTCAGTGGGTAAAGGTGCTTGCTGCCAAGTTTGATGACTTGAGTTCAATCCCAGAAACCTAATGATGGAACCAGAGAACTGACTCCTGCAAGTTATCCTCTGACCACCATGCATGTTGTGGCATGTGTACACACACACACACACACACACACACACACACACAGAATAATAAAAATTTTTTAAAAATCTCATCTTCTGCATTTGTTCCTTTTCTACCTTCTCTCTATAATTGGTGAAGATACCTATGGGCCTGTGCCCAACCAATCACATTAGATAACCACATAATGGTAATGTGGATCAAGTAAGTAAAAAAATACATAATCAGTCTCTTTTCTCACCCAAAGGTTTGCAGAATTTCCTTCACTTTTGATTGCTGGCTTCTAACACCTCCTGTTTCTGATCCAAATCTATCATCTTCTGCCAGAAGAAGGTCTCTCTATAGGTTATATTTTCTTCTTACTACAAAAAAGAAAAATCAGTGAGTGTTTATGGCCAACAACAATCCACCTGCCATCACCTCCCAAGTGCTGGGATTAAAGGTATGCACCACCACACCAGGACCCACTCTAGAAGTTTTAATATGCTCTATTACCCTCCAACTGCCCATCATTCACTTTTGTAGAGACTTACTGTAATCGCCCAGAATTTTAATGCTAGAATGTGAGTTCCTCTCCTAGGTCTATATCCCATGCTTTAACATCTCTCAATTTTCTTTGTCCTTATGTGCTATATTTTGGAAAAATTCCTTGTGCTGGTCTTCTAATTCTTTTAGTCATCAGAAAACCTAAGTCTACCAGGTATGGTGGCGCACACCTTTAATCCCAGCACTGGGAGGCAGCGGATCTCTGAGAGTTCAAGGCCAGCATGGTTTACATAGTGAGTTCCAGGCCAACTGGAACTACAGGGAGAACCTGTCTCAAAAATGACCAAAAAAGAAGAAAAAGAAAACCATAAGATTATTCAGGCTGCTACTGAGATTTTTATTTCAGAAACTGTTTTGAGTTTCTAAAACTTCCTTTTTCTCACCTCTTTTTCACAGAAATTCATTGCTAGTTTATAGAAATGACAGTTTCTCAAATCTCTGAGAATATTTTTGGACAAAAAATTTCCCCTTTATGCAATATTCATTTATTTTGTCTAAGATTAATTTCTGTGTTCAGCTTGGTATTCCTTATTTATACTGTTGATTTTTCTTACATATGTAACAATTCTTGGTTATATAAATTAATGACTAGAGTTGGTTTTCCCAGTACAGTTGTTCTCAATTAAAACTACATTGTAAAAATCATACTTTTGCTGGGTGTGGTGGTGGTCTCACAACTTGAAAGATTGAGCCATGAGGATAGACATTTCCAGGCCAGCCGGGAGTTCACAGTGCAACCTTATCTTTAAAAAAAAGAAAAGGCTTCTTAGCAACTTTTATGTGCATCTACAATAAGAACTGTTGTTTTAAAAAAATTTCTGTATACGTCTGTGTGGAACACAGGCATGTGTATGTCCACATAGGGCTTCAGATTAAGCTGGAATTACATGCAATTGTGGGACGCCTGATATGGGTGCTAGGAACTAAACCTGGGTCTTCTGGAAGGGTAGCAAGAGTTCTTAAACACCGAGCCATCTCTCCAGCCCCAAGAACCACTCTTTTAACATATATAAACATCATTCCTCCCTGCTGTGAATGTACGTGCTGATTACAGGTTTCTGGCTATCAAAAGCCATCTGTGAGTAGTCACCAGCCAGGTGTGCCTCTGAAGGAAAAAGCTCCACAGTCAGAGTGGTAACCAGAATTTTTCAAGGTATAGGTTGTTGATAGGTCTCTCTGGCCCTAAAGTCCATGCTGAAAATTCCCCCAACTTATACAGTTATGTTGTTGCAGCTTAGTCCGTGCGTAAATGTAATTAGCTATTTATTCTGTTTCATTTCTGTTGCTGTGGTAAAATACCCTGACAACAGCAACATATGGGAGGAAGGGGTTTATTTGGCTTACAATTCTAGGTTACTGTCCATCACTGAAGGGTAGTTAAGGCAGAAATTTGAAGCAAGGCACATCATATTTATAGTCAAGAGCAGAAAGAAACAAATGTACACATCTTTGCTTGCTGACTTGCAGTGTTCTCTCTTACACTGTTCTGGAGCCCTGCTTAGGGAATGGTGCCACCCACAAATGTCTGGTCGCCCTACATCAATTAACAATCAAGACAATCCCCCACAGACATGCCCATGGGCCAACCTGATCCAAACAATCCTCATTAAGACTCTCTTCCTGTACATGCCTTTAATCCCAGCACTTTGGAGGAAGAAACAGGTGGATTTCCATGAGATCAAAGCCAGCTTTGTCTACATAGTGAGTTCCAAAAAAAAACCTCTCTTCCCAGATGAAGGTGTGATGGCTCACACCTTTAGTCCCAGCACTCACCTTTAATGCCAGCTCTCAGGAGGCACAGACAGGTGGGCTTCTGTAAGTCTGAGGTCAGCCTGATCTATAGAGTTGAGATCCAGGCTAGCCAGGGCTACATAGTGAGACCCTGACTCAAAAGAAAACAAAACAAACACTCTTCCGAGGTGATTCCAGATTCCTGTCAGGCTGACAGTTAAACTAACATAGACCCCTGAAAAGGCCACTCTGCCTTCCAAGGCTCAGGGATCATTTCAGGAGAGGGGACAGAAAGATTGTACAACCACATGCTATAGATGACAAGGAAACAGAGCTTTCCAAAGAGTGGGGCAATTATTCATATGAACTCACAACAATTGTGACAGCATGCAGAAGACCTGTATAAGCTCAAGCCAGACAAAATACCAGCATAAAAGTGGGGAGGTGGGTAGATCCCCAACCCAAGCTGAGGAATTACTGACAACTGATAGCTTTGGGGAAGAAAGCCAGTCTTCTTTAAGGGTGTAATGCTGGGTAAGTTAACCAGACTCCAGTGGATTGATTCACACCAGACGACATTTGAGGATACAAATTTGACTCATAGGCCATATATA
>NW_008346548.1:120200-127831 GCF_000622305.1 Nannospalax galili
CATGAAATTGGGCAGCAGGTAGGAAGGAAGGATGTAGGTAGGGAAGCGGTCTAAATATGATCAAAACATATTATGTATGAAATTCATAAAAATTCAGTAACAAAGAAAAATAATTTCTGTACGACTTATTAGGAGGAAAAAACCTAACCAGCACAGTATCTTAGCAGGTACTGGGATTAGTTGCTTTGAAAGGGTGTAATGCATGGTACCTGGGTACTTTCTTACCATTCTTAATCCATTCTGAATTTCAAACTCAGCTTTGGGCTTTTCCAGAATTAATTGATAAGACTCACTTGAAGCATGAGGTTGCAGATTTCTCCACATAGCAAGATTTTACCATCAATTTGAATGGAAACGCTTTGTATTTTTAATAAATTCCTCAATGCTTTTGGTCTATATACAGCCTTCCCAGTGTTTGAGCAACAAAGTGTATCCTTATTTTCCATTTATTGCTTAATTCAAACTTCCTTCATTGTACAAATGTGCTTATGTTAAACTATTTGCTTAATACTAAAATATGTTATAAAAGAATTGCTTTCTTCCTCAATTTCCCTCCTCAAATTTATGAAACACTTCTCAAGTAATTATTGCTATGTTGCTATTTTCCTTTTTATTCGCTGTTCAAACAATAGGTGCTAAGACAGCTCATGCTCAGAGGGTATTAACCTGCCTCCCTCTTAGAGAGAGGGTTATCTAAACCTATTTTCTAGAATTTTTCTGTAAGGAATTTATTTTAACTGCTAGGGTATAATTCAATGCTAATGTTATTTTACTGCTGAAATTGCTTGAGCTTTGGCTATTGAGCTCTACACACACACACACACACACACACACACACACACACACACACAGACCCCCTGCCTTTAATACTTCTGTTTGAACACTGAGATGCTTGAGGCTTATTTTGCATTTTCCTGCGCCCACCACAGAATGATCTATTTCTTTAAGGAAACACTGTTGTTTTGAAGAATGCAATTTAGAAAACATGATCCAGGTGCTGGGGATACTCATTACTGCTAATGTCACTGCTTCTAGGTAGGGACTCTCAGCTTAGAGCCCATGCACACATACACACACATCAATAATCACTTCTGTATCTGTCTGTACTTAAGACTACAACAAGTGGGTTAATAGCTATATCACCCATTCTAACCTAGCATGACAGGGTTTGTTGGTCTTCCTCCCTTGCTCATTTGTAACACCGTTGACGATGAGAAACCTGGTTCTCAGCATCTACAATTATTTTTCATATTTGTTCAACCTACCTTGTCTATATAAAGCAATTCCAGAGCTAACTCACACCACTCCCATAGTTCTTTTAAGGATAAACTGGTATCATCCACACATCCAAGCTCCTTTAGAACAGGGACAACTTTTTTGTACCTTAAGGTCCCCAAATGATATGTATAGTGTGTTACTCAACTGTTCGTGGAATATAGTTAAGTCTATACAAATGCAAAAATTAATATGATCATTAATAAGCACCTTCCGTGGTGTATCTGACTCCAGGGACAGGTAACTGAAAATCCAACTCCTTGACCATAGAAGCTTCCTTGACAGTTTGATTCTAGTAAAGTTTTCTGGATGTTACTGAGTACTTCTAAGTGCCATCTGGGGGGTGGGGGTCATAAGCACGTTTGTACAATGAAAGAAGTTTGAAGACATGTTCAATGATCTTAATTTATCGTAACTCCTTGAGCAATGACTCTAAGGCTATAATAATTATCAGAATCATTAAGATCTACATTCAGAGACTGGTTAAGAAGACACAGTGTTCCTGAAGCAAGCCATCTGAGGGAGTTTCATTCACTGACATGCTAGACACAGTGGGTACTCAATAAGTATTTGCTGAGTGAGGGGCTAGCAAGATGGCTCAGTGGGTAAGGTGCCTTCTAGACTGATGACCTGAATTCAGTCCCTGGAGTTCACATGGTAGAAGGAGCATACCAACTCCTGTAGGTTGTCCTCTGACCTCTATGTGTGTACCATGTCATGTACATGTGCACACATAAAATAAATCCATCAATAAATGTAGAAAAGGGCTTTAAAAATATATTTGTTGCCAGGCATGGTAGCACACACCTGTAGTCCCAGCACTTGTGAGGCAGAGGCAGGCAGATCTCTGTGATTTCGAGGCCTCCCTGGTCTACATAGTGAGTTCCAGGCCAGCTGGGGCTATAGGGAGACCCTGTCTCAAAAAGACCCCTCCCAAAAAATTAATTAATTAATATATATTTATTTATTGAATGAAGGAATGAATGGCTGGTCAAGGTACAGGAATGTTTTTTAAAAGCTTCTAAAATAAAGCTGGGCACAGTGTCATGCATATAGTCCCAGCTACTCAGGAGGCTGAGGTGAAGAATTTCATGGGCCCAGGAGTTCAAGGTCAGCCTGGATGAAACAGAAAGATCTCATCTAGAAAAACAACAGGAGCTGGAGAGATGGCTCACGAGTTAAGAGTGCATACTGCTCCTGCAGAGGACCTGAGTTTGGTTCCTAGCACCTACATCAGGTGGCTCATAAATGCCTGTGACTCCAGCTCCAAGGGATCCAGCACCCTCTTTTAGCCTCCACAGGTATTGCACTCACATGCACAAAGACACACACATACAAATTTAAAAGGAGGAGGAGCTGGGCGGTAACTCAGTCAGTAAAGTACTTGCCACACAAGCACAAGGACCTAAAAATCTGGATGCATGAAAACCCAATAATGGGGAGGTGGAGTGAGGTAGATCTCTGGAGCTCACTGGCTGGTCAGCCTAGGCAAATCAGTGAGCTACAAGTTCAGTGAGACCCTGTGTCAAAAAATATGGTGGAGAGGCCAGACATAGTGGTGCATGCCTTTAATCCCAGCACTTGGGAAGCAGAAGCAGGAGAATTTCTGTGACTTCAAGGCCAGCCTGGTCTACATAGTGAGTTCCAGGCCAGCTGTCTCAAAAAAGACCCCCCCCCCAAAATACAGTAGTGAAAGACTGAGGAAGACACCTGATACCCACATCTGGCCTCCACATGTGTGTAGGGGGAGGGCGGGGGGAGGAGAACAAAAACAAATACAATGCCTAAAATGCTCGGAGGCACCATCACTGTACTCACTAACACAACTGCTATCAAGCCTCCATACATATCCTTCACCCACATCAATGAGTGATCCCTATAGAGCTATAAAATTGGCCTTTGATGTCTGACGCATCAAATCTCAAACTGACATTTACCATTTACTTCTGAATAAGTGCTCTTCAGAATCTCAGCAGCCTCATGCTTGAAATTAGGAGAGTATCACCAACCCCTGAGAAGACTATACAGCTTAGCATGATGATTCATTTAATGGATATAGCCAAGTGCCCAGGGCACAGCAGGAGCTCAGTATGTTAGCTCCCTCTCTCTTCCCCAGAACAGCATATCATCTGGTATGTGTTCCTGAAGTGGATACAGTGCATACATCTTTCACCCCTCCATGACTCCCTAAAGCTAACTCCTCAGTCAATAAAGACTATATTCTTAGCTAGCTCTTTCCTCATCAGCACTTTATTTCCTTCTTGATAGTCTACCTTTTGCTTCCAAAATGTAAAGATTTTCCTTACATTTTAAGAATTCACACCAGACGTGGTGGCAGCACACATCTTTAATCCCAGTACTCAGGAGGGAGAAGCAGGTGGATCTCTGAGTTCCAGGTCAGCCTGGTCCACATAGTGACTTCCAGGTGGGCTGGGACTAGGGAGACCCTGTTTAAAAAAAAAAAAAGTTCACAGCCTTTCCTGCCTACCCTTTCATTCCACTCCAGAGAAACTCCTCTCCTTCATGGCCTGAACCTCCTAGCCCCATGGTTATTTGCATTCTGATAGCTCAAACTAATGGAAGTATTTCCTTGTAGGCCAGGGGTTATTTTCAGCAGATCAAAGACCTTTTCTGCTGTTGTGAATTCCTCAAGCAGGATTTGAGGCTACTGATAACTGTGTTTTCCCTCATCTGTCTTCCTCTCTCAGTTAGGCATCTTTTTCTAGTAAGAATTCTTGTCTCCTTCTCATTTGAGTTCCCATTTTCAGATCTCTCTCTCCCTCTTCCCCTCCTTTCTCTGCTTTTTCCATAAAAGGCTTTCTTTTTTTTTTTTTTTTTTCTGGTTAAAGCTGTTATTAGTATTATTAGTGGGGGTGGTAAGAATGCTTTCTTTCAATTTTCATCTTGGTCTGCATCTGTGTTTAGGCAAAGCTCTCTTTAGAACATTTCAAAACAAATGAAGAAGTCTATTTGGCACATATTAAACTGCTCACCCTCTAAAAAACTTACATTCAACGTCCTGATTTTATCAAGTAACCTGGCTCTAATCTCAAAAAATAAGCTGCAAATCTTACCAAATCCTATCAATTACTTTCATATGTTAACTCTTTCCTGTTTATACTTCCTTCCTTCCGTAGGTTAGGCCGTTTTTTGCATGTCTAGCTCTAGACATTTTTGTTCCCCATCTTCTTCCTGTTCTTCAATGGGTTTTACACAGGCCCAGCATTCCACTGATTTCTCCTTCTAATTCAACTAATTCTAGCATGTCCTCAGGCTCCAGAACTTAAGTGTCATTAGCCCACCATATATAGCACCATATCCATGAATTCAACTACTCTTAGAGCAAAAGTATTTGGGGAAATTTTTATCTAAACTGAGTATGTACAGACATTTTCTTTTCCTTGTCATTATTTTCTAATGCACAACACAGTATTTGCTGTAATTGCGCATATGTAATCCCAGTACTTGGACACTGAGGCAGGAGTATCAGACGTATGAGGACACCCTGGGCTACATAGCAAGATCCTGTTCCACCAAACAAAAACCTCAAAAAGAAATACAGGTATTAACAGCTATAGCCACTTCATAAAGATGTTGTAGTTAATTAGAGCGCATAAATAATGGTGGTCCCCTAACACTGTAATGGAGCTAAAAGATTCCTATTCCTTCATATTTTATTGATCTTTTCTATGTTTACATATGTTTATAAACTTAAACATCACCGTGTTATGACTGTTATAGTGTTTGTGACAGGTATATAGTAAGTTTTATAACCTGGGAGAATAGACTAATATAGAACTTAGATGTGTAACAGGCTATACCATCTAGCTTTGTGAAAGTACCCTACATATGTTCACATAATAATGAAATTATCTTTCTACATCTCCATAGCATATTCTACCTTAACAAAGTATGGCTGTATTTACATAGCATTTATATTGTATTAAGTATTACAAATAACCCATAGCTAATTTAAGGTATATGCTAACATTATGCCATTATACAAGACTTTTGAAGATTTATTATTTCTTTAATGTGTGTGTGTGTGTGTGTGTGTGTGTGTGTGTGCACATGAGTGCAGAAACCCACAGAGGCCAGAGGCATCAGATCCCTTGGAGCTGAAGTTACAGGAAGTTATAAGCCTCCCAATGTGGGCACTGGGAACTGAACTCAGGTCCTCTGCAAGAGCCGTAACTGCTAAGCCATCTTTCCAGCCCCCCACCCCACATGAGACTTCTGTATTGTTAAATTTTTGTATCGGTGGAGTGGAGGGATCCTGAAACAAATGTACCAGAGATACCAAAGGACCTGTGCCCTTATCTATAGACTATGACTTCCTATCTAAATTCTGAGTCCTACATTTCTAACTTACCCACATCCACCTGGCACAATGCAGAGGAACACAGTTAACTAGCTGATCACGTCATGTACTCTCCCTCCTCTGAACTCAGATGGGTTCCCCTTATTCTCCTTACCAGTGAGCCCATGTTTCCTTAAATTCACCATATTCTCCCACTGAAGTGACTTTTCACCTTTTCTGCTCTCCCAACTCCTACCAACCTTTCAAAGTCCACTGCAAGTAACTCCAAAAAACCTTCCTAGTACTTCAAGCTAGTGCCAAACCCTTTGCCCATGCTCTGGACTCTATCACTCTCACTACTTAGGAAACTTGTTACAACATAGCTCTTTTATCCCTTTGATAGTTTACTCTCCCCTACCTACCCCAGTGGTGCTTTTCAATAATATATATCCTTATTCAATTTTTTCTACTTGAAAGGCTACAACAATTTCTTTTCCTGATCTTCTATGACCCTCTTTCTTTCTCCTAATAATCAGTGCTTCTTTTTTGGAGGGAGGGGTCTTTTTGAGACAGAATCTTCCTGTAGCCCCAGCTGGCCTGGAACTATGTAGACCAGGCTGGCTTTGAACTCACAGAGATCCACCTGCCTCTGCCTTTGAGTGCAGGGATTAAAGATGTACACCACCACACCCGGCCAGATTTCTTTTTAAATATTTATTTATTCATTTATTTTTATCTTATATGTATGTTTTGCATACATGTCGTCCATGCAATGCCCATGGAGGCCAGAAGAGAATGTCAGAGTCCTTGGAACTAAAGTGACGGCTGTTAGCATCCATGTGGGTGCTGGGAACTGAACATGAATTCTCTGCAAGAGCAGCCAGTGCTCTTAATAACTCAGCCATCTCTCCAGTTCCATCCATCAGGCTTCAGAAATGGTTAGTTCACAATGACTACTCCCTCTTCCTCATTTTTCATTCACTCTTCAGCTAGCCAGTGCTGACTTTTAATCTCAAAATTGCTTTTGCAAAGCTCACCAAAAGGCTTCCACACTGATGAACCCAAGGCGTCAGTAGGAAATACCTGTGGTGGGAGTACACTGTCTCGCAACCACATCCTGCTTCACCTCTGGAGAGCTTCTCTGTCCCATTCCTGAGTTCAGAGGTCATTCCTCAGAGGCTGTGACCTCTGAGGTGGTAGCACAGGGCTACAAGCTAAGACTCCCTGCACAAGAAGGAAAGTTGGCTGGGGCTGAGTTAGCCCTGTGGACTAGCATTCCTTAAACTTCCTGAGGCTTCACTGTGTTACTTTATTTTACTGTGAGCTTACCCAGCATTCATCCATAATTCTCCATATTCTGCTTAGGTTATCCCAGTCAAGTTTGATTGCTAATCAACAAAGAGAAAGTGTTCCTGCATGTAGTGCAGAAGTAGAAGTGGTGCCTTTCTTGGTCACAGCATCATTTTTTTCTGTCCTCCTCTGTGGCTTCTGCTGTTTAGGAAATTATAGCAGCTAATGTGAGAATTCTTTCACCAGGGGACCCAAGGATGGCTTCATTAATGGCAGGTAAGGATATCCGGGGCTCCTCAAGAAGCCAGATAACAGGCAAATGAGAGAGAGCAGTCCTTCCTAATTTTTCACTATTATAGCATAGATTAGTTATATTAATTTAGCTGCCAATGACTACTGTGTTGAGTCCCTTGATTATTTGATGTGGGTGTCCCCAATCCTCCCTCCCCCGAATTTTCCTATTTACTATCTCTGCATTTTCTTTAGCACCTACAGTGTTGGCCTAACGGTAAGTACTCAATAAATACTTGATGCACTGAATTAAAAACACAATATTAGCACATTAATAGGAGTAACTTATCATGTCCTACAGATCTAATTAAAAGATCTAGCCCTCTGAAGTAGCACAATTGTACCCATATGGAGAATTTAATGAGAAAAAGAAAAATTATCCACTTGGACAGTTAACAGTTTTCCTCTTAGCAAGAATTTCACAAATACTTCATGGATAATAAGCTCGGAGCAATGTTCAAGGTGTTTGTGTACA
>NW_008346548.1:127872-131121 GCF_000622305.1 Nannospalax galili
TATGAAGGATTACATATTTAAGGGGTCTGTCACTAGAATTACTTAGACCCTAATGGTTCATGAAAAATCAGTAACAGAAGTTCAAGACAGTATCAAATCAACCTATGTTAAAGATGTGTACAGTTCCCTTTGTACAGTCACTCATTAACATATATTTGTTCAGTGTCTGTTAATAACCAATGTATAAGGGAACAACAGTTCCTATAGTGGTGGGGTTCTAGTTCTGCTGTGCTTCAACAATATCTAGGAATACAATGTGAATCATACCTTCTAACATAAAGTCCCAGGCTGGCAGTCAGCTAAGCACACATCTATGGCAATGTGCTAAGCACTAACACAGAAATAAACGCAAGAAGATTGGGGACCACAAAAGAGAAAATAATCCACCTACTCAAGAAATCAGGTAACTATATGGAAAAACTTGGCCTGCATACATGTACTCAGTAACTCAATAGTAGTTATGAAGAAGCTACTAAGAGACAGCAGGAATCCAACCTGAAACTATGTTTGTAATAAGGTCAAGAGCATTCTAAACCATTCAGCTTAAATTAAACCACTGTAGGAGAGCTAAGGAACAAAATACACCTCATCATTAAATTTTAACCAAACAAAACACGTATACATAAGTTAAATTAACACACCCTATCAGTTCAAAGGGAGCTTATCACTAAAAGCTAGGGTAAGCTCTCTGGGAAACCTCATAAAAAATATAATTAAAACTTTTGTTGTGGGGTTGATGAGGTAAAGTAAAAGTGTTTGCCACCAAACCTAACAACCTGAGTTCAATCCCACATGGTAGAAGAAAGAAGTGACTCCCAAAAGCTGTCCTTTGACCTCCATACACATGCTGTGGCAAATGAGTGCCCCCCCACACTAAATAAATGTAATAAAAAATTTAAAACTTCTGTTGTATCAGGTATGATGGCACACACCTATACTCCCAGTACTTGGAAATGGAGTTTGAGGGATTGCTACAAGTTAGAAGTTAGCCTGAGCTACAAAGAGAGACCCTACACCAGGCTGGAGAGATGGTTTAGTGGTTAAGAATGCTTAATACTCTTGCAGAGGACCTGGGTTCAGTTCCCAGCACTCACATGGTGGCACTTACATACATGCAAGCAAAACACTCATACACATAGAATAAAAATAAATTTAATTTTTTTTTTAATTTTTTAAAGGAGAGACCTTATACCAACAAACAAAACAAATGCAGTTGGTAGGAAGAGGGATTACAAGGAAGGGGATCCATACCTTGAAAAATACCTGTGTTGTCAGTTAGCAAAAGCAGAACTCTAAATTGCATTATCTGTGGGAGTGAGGGGGTCAAAGGTACACACCAGAAGGCACTAGGGTAAAAGTTGAATACACAAGTGAAGGCTTGCCTTGGAAAAGCCTGCAACACAAGTTGGCAGTATGGACATTCTTCTAAACTTGTCATTTTCAGTCCTGGCTACTGAAGAGAATCACCTGGAGAGCCTTAAGAGGTATACTCACAGTCAACCGCCCTTCCAGATCAAAGGAAGTCTTTGGGAAATGGAACAGCGTGACTGTAATAAACAGTCCAGTTTGAGAATCACGGGGCTTAATAACAGAAAGGTTAACTGTGAGATAACATTAAGACAGAGACTTGTCTTATGATCCTACTTATAAGAAGCAGTTCTGAGCTGGTTACCTGTGGAAGCTTATCCTCCAAACTGAATTAAACAGTCTGTTTTCTTAGTGTTTCTTTTTCTTTGCGAGACAGGCCAAGATCTGAAAATAGGAAAATCACCCATTACTTCTCATGCATGACCAGCTCACTGTACAACCCGCAACTTTAGAATTTTACTTCTGTGATGTTTCAGAGAAACTAATCTAGAAAATATTCTAATTTTAAGGCGCCTTTATAATCCTGCAATGCAGTGCTTTTATATCAGGGAAAGTTCTAAGCGGCATCCAGGTACAGATTTTACAAAACTTCTTTCAAACACCAGGAGACTATAATGTTAATTTATACAACAGTCATACTGCTTAGACTAGGTGTCCAACCTTGTCACACTGTGACACAACCTTGCCATCTACAAGGTTCATGCTCAAAGAACCACAAATTCACGTTTACTCTTCTTAAAGTTCTAAGTTTAGCATTTTATGTTTGGCTGCAGGTTGCCTGGCACAGTATTCATTATTCCAGTACCTGGTGGCAACAGGCTGCTCCACAATCCACTTACCATCAAGTTTCCTCAAGAAATCTGCCCATTGTTTTAAGTAAAGAGCTATCTTCTCTATGTGCAAAGTTGGCCACAAACCTTCTAGTCTGTTAGTTCACTTTTAGTGGTAAAACGTTACCCACACATTAGCTGGGATTTGGCAGTTAGGTTTATGTGGCCTTTTTTCTCCCTATGAGGTAGAGAAAAGCAAAAGGGCCCAGAGAGATGAGAACTCAAGCATCAAAATGTTCAATCTTAGTAAGAGCCTAGAAAACTCATGTGTCTTCAAGAAATACAGAAACAGAAGAGCTGGTCATTCGCTTGGATCTCTCCTATTCAGAAAGCAAAAAAAAAAAAAAGAAAAGAAAAGAAAAGAAAAGAAAAGATAAGCTTCTAAAAGAAAATGCAAGCCTAAGTCTCCGACACAGGGGTGAAAGTTACAAAAAGCCAGCAAGTTTGGGTGGATCTGAAGCAAAGTCAAAGGATAAGAAGAGAGATAGGGGAGACAGCACAAGGTGAGCTAGTCGGGTAAAGGCCACCCGGTGGGAACCTGGCTGCCCAGCTCTTTATGCACCCAGGGCAGCATGGGGCCTCTCTCGGACGGCGCGCAGCGGTCGCAGGGTGCAGGGGAGCCCCCAGGGGCCTGGCACCGCGGGTGCAGGCAGGCTGTGAAGAAGAGGGTGCGCGCCCCGCCACGGTCGCCCCGGGCCGGCCGGAACACTTGAGGGTCCCCAAGAAGGAGGAACACTCTCCTAGCCCTCGCCTCCCGGAGCAAGCAGGGGGTGGGTGGAGCTGAGCCCGGGGACGCCCCCCGGAGCCGCCCCCGCAGCCGCGGTCCAGGTTGTCAGCGCCCCCTCCCGCGGCCACTCACCCGCCGGCAACGCGCTCTCGGCCGCGGTGGCGGCGACCCCCGCCTGGGCCATCTTCTCAGGCGGGGAAGTCAGGGGTGTCTGGCCGGCCAGGCGAGTCTCTCGGTCCGCGGCCGCCGTCTGCTCCTCCGGGGCTGGGGGAGCGCGGGCCCAGGCCCTCCTCTCCCCCCCCCCCCGCCGCCTCCTCTCGCGGC
>NW_008346548.1:131230-137888 GCF_000622305.1 Nannospalax galili
GGGGCCGCCGCTCGGCACGCGTACAGCCTAGCCTGGATGCGCCGCGCGCCCGCCCCGGCCAGTCAGCCGACCAATCCGGGGCCGGGGAGGCTGCCGTGGCGGCCAATCAGGAGCGGGAGTCCTGCTGCGCTCAGCTAGAGGACGGGAGGAGGCCGAGAGAAAACCTAGGAGGGAACGGGCCTCAGGCAGCCCAATGAGGGGGGGCGGGGGGGCGGAGGTGTGCAAGTTGGGTTGCAAGAACAGGAAATATTCTTAAAGGTAGAGTGACTGGCAGGAAGGAAAGCCAGTAGGTGAATGGAAAAGAGGTGGGCCTGGTTCCTTAAAGGGCGCTCAGCTAGAGGACGGGAGGAGGCCGAGAGAAAACCTAGGAGGGAACGGGCCTCAGGCAGCCCAATGAGGGGGGGCGGGGGGGCGGAGGTGTGCAAGTTGGGTTGCAAGAACAGGAAATATTCTTAAAGGTAGAGTGACTGGCAGGAAGGAAAGCCAGTAGGTGAATGGAAAAGAGGTGGGCCTGGTTCCTTAAAGGGGACGCTTGGAGAAGCTGGGAAGGGTGTTTTAAGAAAGTTCCTCGCCTCCAGTTGAGTGGTGTGCTGCTCTAGTCTTTCAGAGAGAGCTTGGAAGTGGAAGAAGTGGCGAGGAATAGGGCACTAGAGGCTTTCGGGGTTAGAGAGCTCTCTTTAGACTAGAGGGCCAGAAGGCGGGAAAAGGGTGTAGAAAGTAGAGAATGCGGTCGTGCCCTGCTTCCCTGTCCGTGCAGGATCTGCCGACCTGACGCTGCTGGAATTCCTAAGCAGTGGATGCTGACGTCCTTTATTTGCAAGAAAGCAACGAAAGCCGCTTTCAGAAATGCCCTCCGTTCAGCTCCCTACAGCTGAAGGGAGAGTGGTAATAGAGGGGTGCATGCTGGAACCCCAAGCTTAGGTTACTCGACACCTGTATCTAGGTGATGTGGGACACGGGTCATGGTCCAGAGATCTGAGTCCTGTAACTCCAAGGGATTTGGGCCCCTCGAACCGTGGCCCCAAGGACCTTTTCCTAGTTTCGTTTCATAGTTCATAAACCCACTCGCCCCGAGACAAGGTGTCCTCCACCTAGTGGTGGTGAAAGACTTCCCAGCTCTTTTTCTACAACCAGATTTGGAAATGTCCCATGGGCCAGGTAAACTTCCAGAAGGTTCACACAAGGCATAGTGGGAATTACTTCAACCTACACACAGAGGAAACAGCCCTTGCACTGAGAAAAAGGTAAACAGTAACTCCATCTTTGTTTACTTGGAATTTTGAATAGCTGTGGTGAAACAGGTCTTTAATGCTGCTTCAAATCTGTGGCACTAATAAGCAATCTGAAGTTTTTCTCTGCTTGGACCCTTCTAGGCCAGTGAGTTTTAATTGGCCTCGGAAGGCATTTGGCACCCCCAAATCCAAGCTGTAGATAAGACCTAGGGATTCAGAACCATAGTAGTGGTATTAGGACCACCATGAAACTGTGTAATATTATTAATATGTCCATCTGCGAGAAATATCAGTTCTTAAAACTGAGGTATTTTCGGGAACAAATAGCAAGTCCAGTTTTGTGAACCACAACTTTCTTTGGTATAGATTAACTTTTAAATTTAATCCTTATTCCTAAATTGAAGTTCAGGTCCCAGCCTAGCAAGATGACCCAGTGGATAAAGACACTTGCCACCAAGCCTAATAACTTATGTTTGATCCCTAGAACCCAAGAGGTGGAAGAAGAGGACTGACTCCCACAAGTTGTCCTCTGGCTTCCAAACATGAGTCACGGCATGTGCGCACACACACAAAAAAAATAAACTGTAAACAAAATATGTTTTAATGGAGTCCAAATTTCAACCAGGGGTCTTTTTTTATTAGCTTTATTCAACATTGGTTTACCACAGATGGAGATAACTGATATTAAATAAGGCTAGCTGGTATAGGCTCAGTGTCTATGTGGTAATAATATACAGTGGCTGGGCTGGAGAGATGGCTCAGTGGTTAAGAGCAGTTAGTTGCTACTCTTGCAGAGGGCCCTGCACACGCATGGCAGCTAACATCCATCTGTAAAGCCAGTTCCATGAGATCCAACATTCTCTTCTGGTCTTCTCAGGCATCAGGAACCCATATGGTGCAGTTACATACATCAGGCAAAACACTGATACGCATAAAATAAATCTCTTATCTACTTATACTTATCCTCATACACACAGTGGCCAAGTGAAACTGGTCTGTCTTCAGGTCAAGTCTATTCTTCAGAGTCAATCTGATTTTCACCATCACACTTGAGACCCTTCCATGGTGCAGAAAGATTTGCATGATTTACAACCGCTTGTTTGCACCGTTTCATTTCCCAAAAGGAGCCCCCTGATACTGGAGTTGAGAACTGAACTTCAGGGTGCAGCCCTAGGGAAGACCTCTAGGTTGGGTTCCACCCATTCTTTCCTTGCTCTAACAGTTCTAAATGTTCTCTTTCTACTGCATCCCTCTTCTCCTACCTGCCCACATCCTCTACTGCCAGCACAATGGAGGTCCTGTGCTCACACCCCATGTGCATCAGACCACAGAAGCTACTTGCTGCCTGCAAATCATACCCACTTAACAAACTGATGTTTTGTACATTTCTCCAGAGTGGAGAATTAGGTTAGCATTTTTATTTTATTTTATAGACAGGGTCTCACTGTATATCCCTGGCTGGCCTGGAACTATGTAGACCACAGAACTCACTCACAGTTCACATGCCTCTGCCTGATCTGCAGAGAATCAAAGGCATGTGCCACCATGCCCAACTCGTTTTATTTTTGGTCTTTTTTAAGACAGTGTCTCCCTGTTACTCCAGCTGGCCTGGTACTTGCTATATAAACCAGGCTGGCCTAGACCTCACAGAGGTCCACCTGCCTCTGCCTCCCGAGTGCTGGGACCAAAGGCACGCGCCACCATGCCAATTTCTTGAGACAGTCTCACTGTATAATTCATCATTAACTAGTAATCCTGCATCCACTTCCCTAGTGCTGTGACTACAGCATATTTCCATATTCTATTTTTTGGTAGTTTTTTTCAGATATTAGTCCAGTCTAAAATCAGGAAGTGTGTCTCACTGACTTAGAAACGTCTTCGTATGCTATTAGATATATGCTGTACTGTATTTTCACATAGTTGGCTTTTCAGTTTCTTTTCTTTGCCTTGGATAGGTTATGTTTATTATCCCATGTCATCCACACAATGCTGATGAAGAAAAAAATCAGGGCCTGAGAAAGCAGTCATTATTTCAACATCACACAGCTAGGTAGCCATGCTAAGGCAGCAAAAGGGCACCATAGAGACACCAATCCTGCAGACATTTCCCCATGCCTTCATAAGTTCATCTTTTCTCAGATCTATTACGACTCTCTCAAACTATGTGATGTTTTCCAGAACAGATGGATCTGAATCTCAGCCAGTTATGTCCTTGATGTAATCAGAAGTCTTTTTATTTAGAAATATTCTTAGAATACGCCAATATAAAGCTTTATTGCCCTGTGAGTCATCTCTGAATTTTCTTTTCTAAAACTATATTTTATTATGTTTATGTGTATGTAAGTGTACCACATGCATACAGTGCCCTGCAGAGACCAGAAGAGGGTGTTCCATCCCATGGAACTGGAGTTATGAACAGGAGTTAGCCACCATGTTGGTGCTGGGAGTTGAACCTGGGTCCCCTTTTTTGGTCTTTTTTAGACAGGGTCTCCCTGTAGCCCCAGCTGTCCTAGAACTATGTAGACCAGGGTGGCCTTGAATTCACAGAGGTCCACCTGCCTCTGCTTTGGGAGTGCTGGGAATAAAGGTGTGCACCACCACATGGCACAGCAACTGTTCATAACCACTGAGCCATCTCTCCAGTCCCTCATCTCTGAATTCTTATCTCTGATGAAATACCTGTTCCAGCAACTTTTACCTTTTATATTGCTCTTTGGAGGAAATACAATTGTTTACAAAGAAGTTTGCACTTTTATCCATTTGAGAACAAGATTTTCTGAAAATCCATGACACAATGTATGCATGTGGATTTTGCATTGAAAGCAAATTCACCACTTTGCCCTTCAGTCTTTCCTTAAAGTCTCAAAAGTATTGACGTTTGTACCTCAGGGATGAATGTGATTTTTGTATTACAAAACAAGACTCCATAGGGTTTTTCAATTTAACATCTTTAAAAGCACAGATGGGCCAAGTGCGGTGTCGCCTGCCTTTAATCCCAACACTAGGGAAGCAAAGGCAGGTGGATCTCTTTTGAGTTTGAGGTCAGCCTGGTCTACATAGTGAGTTCCAAGACAGCTAGGGCTACACAGTGAGACCTTGCCTCCAATACAAATAAAACCAACAAAACCAAAACCCAAAACAAAAAACTTCAGTTGGTCAGGGGTGGTGATTCACACAGGCACTCAGCAGAGCAGGATAATGCTGGGTTCTAGGACAGCCGAGGCATATTGGAGAGACCCTCTATGAAACCAAGATCCAAACTCTCAGGAGAGACCCAATATCTTTGTTTGATTGCCCCTCCCCCCCAGGAAACCAAAAATATCTAAGTGTACACAATAAACTGTGATATGTATATAACCAGAGATCATCTGGGTAATGAAACGAGACCAATTTTAGCCCCAAATTTCTTCATAATTCTTTTTCCTGCCTTCATTCTGTTCTTCAGGAACTAATCTGCTTTCTGCTACTTTTTCACTTTCTAGAACATTGTATATACTCATCAGCATTCCACACATCTTTTAGATTAATCCACCTTGGGGTATCAGTAAGTTCTTAGTTTAGCTGTTAAGTAGCTGTCCATTGATATCATATATTCAGATGTGAGTGGAAAACAGGATTGTTTCATTTTTAACTATTACAAAGGCATTAACATTCATGTAAGATCTTGGTATTGTCAATGTTTTGGGGTACAAGGAGGCACAGGTCATCGCCCTCATCAACTTGAACAGAGTTTCCCTAGAATTATAAGGAACTTGACTCAGGCCAAAGCAGGATTCATGGCTTTGACACAGAAAATGACTTCAAGATTACACACATTATGAAGCAGGATTGGAGAATTTAGTATACTTTTAATAAAGGCTTAAGCAGTGTTAGGAGAAAAAGAGATGCTCAGAAGTAAGGCACATCAAGAAATACAAGTGTGGGTTTGACAACACCAAGTCCAAACTTGGTACGGAAGGTGTAGAACACCATGTCTCAAAAAAAAATTTTTTTTGATAAGGTAAGTCTATTCCACAATACAGGAAGGTAGGATATCTTTATTGTAAACAAAGTTTTATCAAGATTCTCAATGTCTGGGGAAAGGAATGAGGCTCTAACTCAAGCCTGGGTCATTACTAGTTTAAAAAATATTTTATTTTTATGTGTATGAATGTTTTGTTTGCATGTATATAAATGCATCTGTCACGCAATACCCTTGGAGGCCAGAAGAGGGCATCAGATCCCCCTGGAACTGGAGTTACAGATGGTGGTTAACCATCATGTGGATGCTTGGAACTGAACCCATCTTCTGCAAGAGCAGCCAGTGTCCTTAATTGCTGAGCCATCTGTCCACTCTGGTCATTACTATTTTAACATAAAATATCAATATATGAAATAATATGAACTCTGTCAGAAGCCTTTACAGCAAATGTTCATTGTTCTTGTTTCTAAGCTAGTGAGCAGCTTTGCTTAGACACCAGGATGAAGGGCTCTTTTCTCATGTCACCGTAATTTTCCTTTCTATCCTGCCTCAGTATGAACATTTGGTTTCATTTCTTTGAGTAACACTGGGTCAATATTCAGTGATATGGTCCAGTTATAAGGTGTTTACGTAAAAAATATTTTTTATTTGGGTCAGAGGCAAGCAGATCTCTTTTGAATTCAATGACAACCTGATCAACAGTGTTCCAGGCCAAGCAGGGCTGCATAGTGGAGACCTTGTCTCAAAAAGCAACACAAAAATGTGACGCATTTCCAAAATTTTATCATTTACATTCCCATCCAGAATGGATGAGTTTGCATTATTCCATATGATTGTCAACACTTAACATGGTGCTTGTTTAGATGTTTTACTAAGCCTTTACCAGCGCAGCCACCTAACCCTTAAGGGTTCTTTATATATACCAATTAAAAATCCATGATCAGACAGATACAGATTATACAAATATTTCCTGCCAAGTTCTCCATCTTTTTATTTAATTATTCCTCAAGTAGCTAGACTTTCAGAGGATTGTGGCACCATGCCTGGCCACAGTGCCTTTTAATTTTTGTATACTGTGGAAGTATCAAAGTTCATACTTTGATATTGGCAAATTCAATTTTCCCTACATGGCTGTTAAAAGGAATATCCTTTCTTCTGTGTGCCTTGGATAAAACTAAGTAATCATAAAATGCGATGTATTTCTAGACTTAATTCTGTAGCATTGATTGGTGTATGTTGATATACCATGTGGTCTTTATTCTTATAAGTGAAGTTGTTAAGCCCTCCAGTTTTCTTTTGAAAATAATCTATTTTAAAGCAGATCATGGTGGATTATGCCTGTTATTTCAGCACTTGAAAAGCTGAGGTATAATCGCCAAGTTCAAGGTCAGCCTGGGATAGAATAAGGCTGTCAACAAAAAAAAAGTAAAGAACTATTTTAGGGCTTTTGCAGTTTCATAGCTAG
>NW_008346548.1:138352-145273 GCF_000622305.1 Nannospalax galili
TGGCCATGTGTGTAGATGTAGCCAGCACAGGTGAAGCCAGGTATCTGCTCACTGAGGCTACAGTGTCTGTGAGAGCAGCTTCTCCCTGGATGAACAATGACTTAACATCACCCATGAAAGTTTTCTTCCTGAATTTTCTTTGTAACCTCTGCAGGTCAGGTTTCAGTGTGCATGGGGCACCCTCAGCTCACAGTGTACAAAATGAACGAGCAAACCGCTCCCTACAGAAACGGCATTTTCTTAGATTTATCAGTATTCATTCACCAACCACACAGTCCCGTTTGACTCTAGGATGCAAACACACATGCATCGGGGCATGTGAGACAGCTCAGTGGTTAAGAACACTGTTCTTACAGAAGGCCCAGGTTTGAATCCCAGCACACACATGGCAGCTAACAACTGTCTATAACTCCAGTTCCAGGGGATCCAACAGCCTCTTCTGTTTTCCAAGGGTACTGCATACTGCACAACATACCAAGAGAAATGCAGACAGTGGAGGTGAGCTCATGAGGCTCCAAGAGGGAACTAGGAATCTCATCCCAACAGGATTAGAGGCCATCCATGCTTTGGTGAACAATCTGGCTTCATTTTTACTCAGGTCCCAAGAACTTGGGTGAGGCAGAATTCAAAGTTAACAGGCTTATTAGTTTGTTTGGTGGAGGAATTTTCAAGGTGGCATAGCATTCACACTGTGGTATGGGTACTGTGCAGTGTTTACTCAAGAGCAAGCAGAAAGATATGAAAAATAAGTTTTGCAAAGAAAGTGGGCAAGTTGAAAGTGGCAAAGAGGATGAAAACAAAGATCTGTAATTGTTAGAAATTAGTGTCATTAAAGAGAAACTCAAACTCTTCAGTGGGAAAACAGGAAAGCTGCTCTCAAAGCAAGAACTCATCCACTGTAAGCCCCATTTTGTAAAAATGAAAATTCATTTGAAGGAAGGGAGCCTAAGCTGAGAATGCCATTGAAAGAGTTCCTGGCTCAAAAGCAATGGCCTAGAAAAGTATTTCCGGGGTCAGCAAACAAAGGCCACTACAACTGTTCAAAGAGGGACATCTGTATCTTAGTCAGCAGAGCTTGGTAGCAATATCTATGGGGGGGGGTAAGCTTTGGAAGCATGAAAGAGTAAGCGTGAGGGTGTCAAAAAAGCTTCTAACAAAGTTAGAGGTCACAAAGGCTAATCAATATGTGGCAGGGCTATATTCCCTGCAAGGAGGCCCTTAAAAATCCACTGCATGAAGCTGGGAAGGTGAAGCATTAGGTTGCAAAGAAGAGTCAAGGATGTTTGAGAGGCCAGCACCACGGGGTATTTGCCAGAGTTGCAAACCAAGGAAGGCTGTGTGCTCTAGGCAGCAAACCACCTTTCATCTATTGAGATGTTTTGTTTCCTTGAAGTTAGTATGACAAATTACAGATATTGATGTTAAATCCCTGGGACTAATTCTGCATGACATTTTAAAATATATTGCTTAATTTGCTAATTTAAAGGATTTTCCTTCCTTTATTCACAGGGATGTCTATAATTTTGATTTTATCAGTAAAAATGCCGTATTCACAAAATACTAAAGAATATGTAAAATTAAGGCTGGAGGTATGGCTCAGCAGTTAAGAGCACTGACTGTTCTTGCAGGATCCAGGTTCAGTACCCAGCACCCACATGGGGGCTAACCACCATTCACAATTCCAGTCTCAGGGAATCAGACACCCTCTTCTGACCACCTCCAGCACTGCATGACACAGGTGCACTTACATACATATAGGCAATACTTATAGACAAAATACTATGTAAATTTGGCTCAATTCCTCATTTTTTACGATCGTGTGTATATATGGACAAGTATGTGAAAGAAGACAATCGAAAGGAGTCAGTTCTCTCCCTTCCAGCATGTGGGCTCTAGGAACTGCACACAGGTTGTCCGTTTGGCAGTTAAGTACTTTGCTCCACTGAGCCATCTTGCAGCCCAATTTCATTCATTTCATAAAATTTACAAAAGCCTTTCAAATACTTTCATAGATATTAATGTTCTCCATTTTTCTTTTTTGGTCCCCCCCTCCATTTTCTTTTGAACACAGCTTTATCAAAATACAATTCACTTATTCAACTCACCTATTATGGTTGAATAATATTCCATTACATGGACATAGCACATTTTGTTTACCCATTTACCAGATAGGTGTTGGAATATTTCTAAGCTATGAGTAACACTGCAGCAAACATTCATGTACAATGTATGTATGTGCTCGCTTTCAGTTCTCTTGCATTTATACTTAGTTACGACTCTCTGCTTAACATTTTGCAGAACTGTCAGACTTCTTGAGTGACTTTAGAAATTATTTCCTTCTTTCAACTTCTTTTAGGCCTTCTGTTGGCTTTGTCCATTTCTAGTTTCTCAAGACGTAAGCTTAGATCCTTGTTTCAAGTCTTTTACACATATTTTATATCATACTTTAAGCAGTTTCTACAGCTGTATCCCACAGGTTTCAAGTTTCTCTGAATGTTTTCTCATTTCCTATGATTTAAGACACCCGAGATCTTTAGAAGTGTTAATTTCCAGATATAAAGATATAGTAACAAGTGTTTTTGACTGTATTGTGCCCAACATTCGGGGTACTCTTGTGTGTGACAGCCAGAGAGAGAGAGACAGAGAGAGAGGGAGACCGAGAGACAGAGACAGACAAAGACTGACTCTTACTATGCAGCTCAGGTTCGTTAGCTTGGAACTTACTATGCAGACCAGGATGGTCATGAACTCAAAGATCCCTCTGTATCTGCCTCCCGAGTGCTGGGATGCTGGGATTAAAGGTATGCACTACTGGAATGCCTGGCTAGCAGATGTTTTAACAAAACATTTGAGGTATTACTGACATAACAAAAAAACTGTATACACATAACTTGAGTTTGAAGTACAATATCCATGAAGCAATCACATTATAAAATATTCATCAAAATATCCCGTTTCTTCTACCCTCTTTATTATCTTGTGATCAAGAACACATACATGAGATTTACCCTTAGCAAACTTAAAGTATATAGTATGGTATCAACAAGGTAATATTCTGTACAGTTAATCAGTGCCTGGCTCATTCGATGTTACTTTAAGGTACAAATCTAGTATAAGGGAATGAGATTAGGCATATGAAAATATTTTTAAACTATCAGGGCTGGAGAGATGGCTCAGTGGTTAAGAGCACTGACTGCTCTTACAGAGGACCCAGGTTCGATTCCCAGAAACCACATGGTGGCTAACAATCATTTGTAACTCCAGTCCTAGGGAATCCAATGCTCTCCTCTGACCTCCTCAGGCAATGCACGACATGGGTGCACTTACACACATGCAGTCAATACACTCATACACACAAAATAAAATTTTTAAAAAATTTAAATCTATCACTAAGCAAAAGTACATCCATATTTTCCTAAACGCTTATAAGCATCTCAGTGTTTTCCTTAAGTCTTTTAACACTTGGTGGGGAGCAGTTAATGGAGGTCACTCTTAGATATCACCAGATATGCACTATTATGATACTTTTAAATTATACCTACAGAAATGCAGTTTAGAATGGAATAAGCTACAGTCTAGAGAAACAAGTATGTTTGATGGAATCAGAACTAAAATGCATAGCTTTTGATGCGTACACTGAATTTTATGACTTTCCAACCTTATCGGACTTTTAGACCTCATTAATACTTGAGCCAATGTTAATTAATACAAGTCAGTGTAGGGAATGTTTCCTTCCATTAAGTTCTTTATGAAGTTAAAGCAAGCTCAAGAACTAATGTTTGTTCACTTTTGTAAAGGAGACTTTCAGCCAGCAAGGGATGGTTGTATATGCCTGTAATGCCAACACTGGAAAGGTGAAAAGACCATCAGGAGTTCAAATCCAATCTCAGCTATATAATGAGTTGCAGAAAACCAGTCCTACCTCCCCAAGAGTCCTTCACATCTGTTCTACCTCTAATAGAATTTTAACACAGGCAGGAGTGAAGAGAGAACTCACTGGTCAACCAACAGTGTTTGCTGCTCTTCCAGAGGACCCAGGTTGGGTTCCCAGCACTCATGTCAGGAAGCTTGCAATCACCTGCAACTCAAGCCCCAGGGGATCAAACACTCTCTTTAGACACCACTGGTGTAGGTACATAGACACACACACACAGACACATACAAATGAACAAAAATAAGTCTCTACTGGGTGTAGTGATTTATCTAATCCAAGCACTCAGAAGACAGAGAAATGGACAACTTTATGAGTTAAAAGGCCAGCCTGGTCTACATGGAGTTCCAAGCCTGCCAGGGCTATGTAATGAGGCCTTATCTCAAAAATCAAAACAAAACAAAAAAATATTTTACTTACCTTTAGAGGCCATGACCCTCTAACTTGATCATTACTATATCCCCAGAGCTTAACAGACAAGGTGTTTAATAAACTCTTAGAAACCATTTACAAAGTGATACATAGAACTGAGTTTTCTTCAGTATAAAAAGTCTGCAAAAATCTTTTAAAAATGATTTCTGGGGCTTGAGAGGTGGCAGTGATTAAAGAGCATTGGCTACTCTTGCAAAGGAACCAGGTTCAATTCCCAGCACCCACATGGCGGCTAACAACCATCCATAAACTTCAGTTCCACCTCTTCTGACCTCTGCAAGCATTGCACAACACAGGCTGCACAGCCCTGCATGTAAACAATACACTCATACACATAAAAAAATTTTTAAGTAAAAAATGAAATGACTTCTGATATTGACAATACAGTTTCTCAAAGACAGGCTAACTATATTAAGTTCCAGAAGTTTGGTTGAAACAAAAACATTTCAATCAAATATCCTGCTAAAGTTACAGTCATTTAACACTGCTTTAACTTATACTTAGTTCAGAAGTTTTGATTTTTTGAGAACATAAGTAAATATCTAATTCAATGTTCAGAAAATTCCAAAACATTCAATAGTGTCTTTTCAAAGTTAGATTTAAACTTGCATCAAAAATATTGAATGCCCACAATTCTTCAACTGTCAATTCTAGGCTGTATAAGTAGCAAGTACTTCAATTTAATTTTCTGCTTGAAACTATTTCTGAATCAGACTTAGATTATGAGGTTATGTCAGGAGTACACCCTCTCTTTGACTACCCACTTTGGAAGAACATAGATGCTACTTGTTAGGCAGCACTATGGATAAGGAGGGCTAAGAGTCATGTGAGTGAACTGAAGCAGCCCCTTAAGCTGGTCAAGCTGTTATGGCTGATAGCCTGATGGTAAAACTAGGAGGTTGTAAGTCAGAATCAACTGAATAAGCAACACACTGCTTGACTGGGAAGTTTGGGCTATAAAACATCTGTTGTTTTAAGCTTGTTAATGTTGGAGTGATATGGTAACTAGGAAATGCAGAACAGATTTTTTTTTTTTTTTTTTTTTAAAGACAGGGCCTTCCTGTAGTCCCAGCTGGCCTGGAACTCCCTAGGTAGACCAAGCTAGCCTCAATTTCACAGACATCAGCCTCTCTGCCTCTCAAGTGCTAGGATAAAAGGCATGTACCACCACACCTGGCAAGATGATTGTTTCTTAAGTAGAATGAGGAAAATTCTAATTCAGATAATCTTCATTACAAATACTAAGCACTGTAAACTCTGTTAAGTATTAGAGAAAAAAATTTTCTAAACTCACTCAACTACTAAACTCATTCCAAACAAGAGGGTGAGGAACAGGCATGATGGTACACAAGCCTTTAAGTCTTAAGAAGTTTCAGACCAACCAGAGATACATAGTGAAACCTTATCTCAAAAATCAAAAAAAGTGGGAAGGGGGATTAGAATATGTATTATTTATAACCCATACTCCCTGCTAATTAGAACAAAACCTTAAGTGCTGACTGCTTTTAACAGTTACATTCAAATATAGTTAATAAGGCATGTCCATGGATCATTTTTTCCCTTTTACCAGGAGTAAAATATACTGGGCAACGTTGTGAATCACCTTCCAAAAGTCTCAAATTAGGGTGCCCTGATTATACCTGGAAGCCCAGTGCTCAGGAGGCAGACAGACCTCTTGATCTACGATAGCAAGTTCCAGGTCACCAGCACCAGAGCTTCATGGTGAACCCTGTCTCTCTTTTTATTTTTGTAAAAAAAAAAAAAAAGGAAAATGAAAATGAAAATGAAAAAACAGAATGGTGAAATTTCAGCATAACAGTGGGTTTCCTGGCATTTACATAGACATCACAGATCACTACCAGAACATGACATAAGTTTATTTCAGATGTAACAGCAATGTTAAAATTGACAAGTGTAATTCTTAACTGCACCAAGTAAACTTAGCCATTTAAGTATTTTTAGTTATTCCCTCCGAAAACTGAGGGAGTTTTTCTTTTCCACCACTACACACCACTGTTTCCCAATAGTTCTTTTTTTGGAGGACTTTCAATGAATGAGTAAACTGCTTTGGAGATACTCAGAAACTCCTTTCTCCAAATGGAAATTAATCTTGACAAATTATATATTGCATAGATTTCTCTACGGATTTTTCTTTAGAACTTAAAGGCAAATAGCATGCAGAGTAATTTTAACCTATTTACCCCAGGGTAAAAACTATCTGTCCTGAAAAATATGGATATAGCCTGTTATCTTCCAGTTAATAGAATTACGATTTTACTTCAAAGATTATTTTTATTAAAAAAAAAAATTCAACATGGTACATTACTTACTTTAGTCTTTACTGATTCACAGGCAAATGGATGAGAGCCCAGTTCCTACCTCTTCCACAATTTCCCTTATGTAAGTGGATGGAATCATTTAATGCAAGTTTGCTAGAGGACAGTTGACCCTTTACACACACTTAAAATTTAGGTTAAAGCACTGAGTAGTGTGGAAAAAGAAACTATAATGATAGGGAGCCTATATACTCAATTCAAACTTATTGTTTTTTTTTTTTA
>NW_008346548.1:145782-159644 GCF_000622305.1 Nannospalax galili
AACTTTTAAATAAGATAAATCAAATTTCCTTTTAAAGTCAAATGGAATGAAGCACACACCCTGTGTACTGTTTTAAAGTCTAATGAAAAATTTCTTGAGCCATTAATGACTACTGACAATCTAAAAATTCCAAGTATCAGAGATGCGACAATGGGAGGAAAACACCAGTATCTCACATGTCTCTCATATTACAGTTCTCAACCTGTCAGAGCCACTCCCCACGTGCCTGGAGATGACCTGGCATAAACCAGACCTGTCAGTAGGAGGTCACAGTGATATTTGTATTAACACTTTATACGTCTATCTTTCCAAGAATAGAAGGAATTTGTTTATGAATCCTCTTATTCCAAATCTTTAAACTCAATATTGTAGGCACAGAGTGTAAGCAAATCTGGGATGTTCTCCAACAGATAAGCAATAGCATAGCTATGTTATTTTCAAAAATACTGTCTAGAAATTCTTTCATATATTATCAAATGCTCAGTGGCCACACTTTTAACAACCTGTATTAGTTGATATTAAATACACATAATGTGTCACAAGTTCATTTACGCTTTTCATGTATTCTTTTTTATATATCTAAGAGAAAACACTTGCTTCAGGTTTATTTAGGGGTATTGACCTAGAAGGACATAACACCATTTTAAAGGTTACACTGTAATTGGGCTTACTGAAAGGAGAAAAAAATTACAACAAACTTCTTTAGGTCAGTTTAAGGTCATTATCTCTAGCTGGGATATTAAAAAAGGTAAGCTCACCAGCCCATACTCTACAAATTAATGCCTCTAGTAATAAGATTAACAGCAGGAAAAATAAACCTGCTAACAACCAACCCACTCATTAGCAAAAAAGCAGTTTAACTGAAATACTCTGACCAAAGTATAACACTACCAACCCAAATTGCCCCATCCATCAGCAAAGAGAAGGGAAAAACTGCTTTTAAAACCTAAATAAGCTTAGTAGTTCTTAGAAGGATAGCAATGGTCCAGCTCCTGAGAGTGCTCAGAAGGACTAAAGGTAGGGTGAAGGCAATGTCCAGGGATCTGCATCCCACAGATAGTCTTTAAAAACGCAAAGTACCTCAAATACACTAAACTTGTCTATGAGTTAGAAAATAGGATATTGCTGCTTCTGCTTTCTGTCTCTGGAAATAAACAATGTTGTAGGCTCTGCCCTTCAATGTGAAAGCAGGACATTTAAAAAAAGAATCATCTAGAAAATTTGAAATCATCTGACACCCAAACTTTTGGGACCAGACATCTTAACTGTGAAACTATATAGATCCACTTTCTCCTTCCTTCAATCCAACCACCTCAGAAAAATAAGAGAACTAAAACAATCCAAACATGATCATCTTTAAGAGTCCTTGGAAGTATTAAAACTTTAAGAGGAAATAAAGGAGGAAAACAAGAACAAGGAAGAAGGGAAGCTGAAAGGGGGAGGGAAAATCAATGGGTCTCTCTTTTATTTGGTGACAAGCAAGTGCAAGAAAGTTCATTTGTAATTGTTCAGTTGTCTGTCTTTTGTGTATCTGCACTCTGACCAGAAGGGACTTCGAGGTTTTTCTGGAGCACATGAGCATCTGCAGGCTCTATCCTCTTATAGTAGTTCTTCTTTGTCTCAATAATCTCAAAGCCAAACTTCCTGTAGAAATCAATTGCTGACTCATTGCTGATCTGGACATGCCTGAGACACAGGGTATAAAAGAAAGGTTTCATCAGCTTTTAAGTCTTATCCACAGATAGCTTCAAATTGGTTAGAGCCGAAATGTTACATTTTTTAAAATACATTTTCTTTACAATGACTAATATTTAACAAAGATTAGTTAATTCATATCAGAAAACCTGACTATTTTGCATATTTAATCTAAATCTTCCACCTGCAAGATATCTGAGATTAGGAAGCTCAGTAATAGTGCTTATTCTTATAGTAAACAAAGTAAAGCACTCTATCACATCAAAATTTCTAAAAGGAGCAAAGATTTCTATAATTAAAAATGGGTAAGAGATTTGGGGCTGGAGAGATGGCTCAGCAGTTAAGAGCACTGGTTCAGTTCCTAGCACCCACATAGTGGCTAAGAGTCAGTAAAACCCAGTTCCAGGGTACCTCTTCTGACCACCAAGTCATTGCATGCATATAGTACACTTACACACAAAACACTCACACACATTACAAAAATTAAAATTAAGAGAATTGAGCTTCTTTCAATACTCTTCAAAACAACACTGAGTAATTTAATCTCTTCCATCACCAATATGAATAAATAAGCAATTTGTTCTGATTTTTGTTTAGCTCTTAAACTTCAACCTTCTGAGACCCAAGTATAACCTTAACTAGGTTACTTCTTTGATTAAAACCCTACTAAGAAATGAGCATGTCACTGACAAACTTGAACAAAAGAGTACAAACAGCATGGCAGGAGAAAATAATGGCATTAATGGTCTTATATACTGAACTCTGGCCGGGCATGGTGATACAGGCCTATAATCCCTGTACTAGGGAGGCAGAAGTGGGTGGATCTTTGTGGGATAGAGGCCAGCCTGACTCCATAACGAGTTTCAGGCCAACTACTGTAGTTACAGGGAGACCTTGTCTCCGAAAGATTTTTTTTTTGTCTTTTTGAGAGGGTCTCCTTGTAGCCCCAGCTATCCTGGAACTCACTATGTAGACCAGGCTAACCTTGAACTCACAAAGATCCGCCTGCCTCTGCCTCCTAAGTGCTGAGATTAAAGGCATATGCCACCATGCCCAGCCGTCTCAAAAAGATTAAAAAAAAAAAAATCTCAGCACCTGGGCACCTGGATTATAATCTTGGTTTTATCTCAGGTTCCTTATGTATCATTAAAACAAATAAATTATAACTACAGTTCATCCTACATAGTCATGGTTTCTCTACAATTCAACCAACCCTGAGTTAAAAATATTCATTAAAAATTGTCCTGTAGGGGTTGGGGATTAAAGCTCAGTGGCAGAGCGCTTCCCTAGCGTAAGGCCCTGGGTTCAGTCCTCAGCTCTAAGGGAGAAGGCGGGGGAATTGTCCTGTATTGAACAAGTATACTATTTTTTGCCCATCATTCCCTAAACAACACAAAACAACCACAAAAACGTAGGCAGCATTTACAATGTGCTAGCCATTATAATTAATCTAAATTGGATTTAAAGTACATGAGGGCATGGCCACAGGTAAATAGTATGCCTTTTATACAGACTTATATTGCTCACAGATATCAAAGACAATCATACTTCCATGGTGTTTATTAGACACTAAGTAATAAGTACTTACAGATAGATGTTGTCAAAAGTGCCATCTTTCTCACAGATGTTTAGGACATGATTTAACATTTTAGTTCCTATTAATAAGATAAACAAGTAAGCAACCTTACAAATCAACCTTTAAACTTGACTTTTTTTCCCATCTTAACTATTTAGCCCTAATATAGAATTAGAGTACACCAGAAATCCTTATTTCCCCAAATTTTGTTCTTACTAAGAGTCCTGCATGTTTAAAACTACTAGAAGAGCACCCCACCAACCCCAGCCTCTTTTTAGAGGTATCACTGTGTAGCCCCAGCAGGCCTGAAACTCACAGAGATCTGCCTATTTCTGCCTCCTGAGTGTTGGGATTAAAGACATGCACTGGTAAGCCTAGCTAAGAGCATCCTTTTTAATATAATTCCAGGCTGATAAAACAAAATGGGACAAATTTATATAGTGCTTCCAAACGAATTGTTAATAAACACTAGTTTTCATTTTATTTTATGTAATTCAGAACCTCTTTCACAGTGTTCTTAAAACGATACAAAACAAAACCCTGTATAATTTTACCTATTCCGAGTCTTCGGTAAGGTGCAAGACATCCTAGTGTCATGATGTAAAGTCTCTTCTGATTCTGTGAATGATCCACCCTGCAGCATACTGCACCTACGGCTATATCATTGAAATAGGCTGCCACAAAACATACAAAGAAATAAATTGGTATTTTATTTAATTAGCTCCTTTTTAAAATATTAAGTTGTTATAAGCATTAAATACTTATAAGTTGTTCTCTGAGTATTAACAGCCCCAACACTTGCTAAGTTTTCTCTGTAATTTAAATAAATGATAAACATATAGGTAGACACTAAATAATATAAACACATTTTATGTGTATGTGTGTGTGCCTGCCTAAGTTTATATGTACCATGTGTAGGCAGGTGCCCATGGAGGCCAGAGGATTCCCTGGTACTGGAGTTACAGGTGGTTGTAAGCCACCTGATGTGGGTGCTGGAAACTGAACCAGAGTACTCTGAAAGAACAGTGAGTGCTCTTAACCAATGAGCTGTCTCTCTAGTCCCTGTATTGGGTTGTTTGTTTCAAAAGAACATTAAGCATTTAAATTTTAAATATTTAATCTTTATTTATCTGAGATTTTTGTCAAAACTTGTATACTTCAATTTCCTTGCTGATAAAGAGACTACATTAGTTGTACTAATATTAACAGATATAGTTTAAGAATATCAATTTTAAGGGGGAGGGGGACATACCAAGTTTTGCTAGCTCGCCAACTTCCAGAACATCCTTGTAGAACTTGTCATTATAGCTGACTGGAAAGATGACCTGGTTCAATCTCTTCAATTGTTTAATATTGTGTGGTGTCACATCTCCCAGCTCGATCCGGCTACTGGAACAAACCAAAATGTACTCAATAAAAGATAATTAACTTCATTTGTTGATAAAAAGATGTCATTCATTTTTCACACAACTGACAAATCCAATCCTTTCAACAGGAGTTTATAGTCCTAAAATACTACCATGTATAAGCAAAACTTGTCAGACATTCAATCTAAATCTTACTCTTGCTAAGAGGGCCAAAATAAAATGCTCAAACTTTCCTTGTAGTTTACAGTTTAACAAGAAAGTAGCAAATTGAAGTCTTATACTTTGCAGATGGGAATGTAAATAGATACACTATCTCTTGAGGACAAGCTAGCACTAAGTATTCAGAAATCTAAACTGTACATCTCCTTTGTGGAAAAAAACACATAGTAATTATTTGCATTTTATTTGTTTAGAATAATTTTTCAGTAACAATCTACATCAGTCACAGAGGGGATACTAAAAACTGATATTACTGAACACCATTCAGAATGAGCAATCTTTGAAGACAGAACAGAAACTGAATTTTCAAAAGCAAATAACATTCATTTCTTTTCTCTCTTCTCTTCCCTTCCCTCTTTCAAGACAGGGTCTCACTATGAAGTCCTGGCTGGCCTGGAACTCACTAGACCAGGCTTGGCTCCAACTCAGAGATGGACCTGTGCCTGCAACTGCCTCCTGAGTACTGAGGCATGGGCGTGGCAATAGTAGTTTTTCTGAGAAACCACATCAAAGCAAACTGTTTTATACAGGGAGGAGCAGAAAGGCAGAAAGTTGAAAGCTGTCAATAAAATTAATCTTTAATAACGTAAATCTATTTTTACTACACACAAGAAACAAATTTGTTAAGGCAAGCCCCATTAGAAATCTACATATTTTTCATTCCTATCACTACCAGCACTATCTTTAACAGAATATCAGTATACATTTATTAGCAGCTGCCTTATCTTGCTGTGCTGGAGATGAAATTCAGGGCTTCCTACATGTAAGTTAGGTAAGCACTCTACCAGGAGTTTAAGTCCAGGCCCCCAATTGCCTTCTTAAACACTGTAACAGTTGACAGCAAACACAAGAACAAAAAAAGAAAACAGACAACAAAGCAATCCAAAAAAGAATGTAGAGTTTACTCACTTAGTGGTAGTGGGAGATCACAGAGCATTATGGTCAACATTAGCAAAATGCAAACAATACATGTCCGTATTATATTTGAAGTGTGCAAGCCCCATTAGAGAAACAGCTAAACAAGAATGTTTATGATAGTGCATGGAGGAAAAAATTAAATATATGGGGCTAAAGAGATGGCTCAGTGGTTATGAGTATTGCTCTTGCAAGGGATACCCTCCACAGGTGGCCCACAACTGTCTGTAACTCCAGCCCCAGGGGATCCCAAGCTCTCTTCTGGCCTTCAAGTATACTACACTGATGTGCACAAACATAAACACACAATGACATAAACACACAATTAAAGATTTTTAAAACTTAAAAAGAAAATTCATGGCTATATAGTGAGTTCTGGTCTCAACCAACCAATCAATTAAGATGGTTGTGGTGGTGCATGACTTTAATCCAAGCACCAGGGATAGGCCCACATAGGCAGGTGGATCTTTCAGAGTTCATGGTCAGCCTGTTCTACATAGTTAAGTGCCCTGCCCCAAAACAAAACAAGAAATATAAGTGCTCTTCACCCGTGAAAATGGTTTGCTACTCTCTTGACCCAGAAAACCCTACAAAATCGTACAAATCAAGAGGTTCTAACCTTCATGTTCACTTTAAGAACACATATGAAACTGCCCAGGCCATCAAGAGTATTCATATCCGAAAAGCCACCAAGTATCTGAAAGATGTCACTTTAAAGAAGCAGTGTGTGCTGTTCTGGAGGTTTAAAGGTGGAGTTGGTAGGTGTGCCCAGGCCAAACAGTGAGGCTGGACACAAGGTCGGTGGCCCAAAAGGAGTGCTGAATTTTTGTTGCACATGCTTAAAAATGCAGGGAATAGTGCTGAACCTTAAGGGTTTAGATGTAGACTCTCTGGTCACTGAGCATATCCAAGTGAACAAATCACCCAAAATGCACCACAGAATTTACAGAGCTTATGGTCGGGTTAACCCATACATGAGCTCCCCCTGCCATATAGAAATGATCCTCACTGAAAAGGAGTTTTTCCTAAGCCTAAAGAGGAGGTTACACAAAAGAAAAAGATAACCCAGAAGAAACTGAAGAAACAAAAACTTATAGCATGGGAATAAATTTAGCATAAAATAAATAATTGAGCATAAATAAATGCATAAAGCATTCAGATATGAGACTGGTTAAAAAGCACACATAATACTAGCAAAAAATGTCATACCTTGTTTTATGAAGAAAAAAAAAACACACCCCAAATGTATGTGCAACAATCCAACTTGGGTAAACACAGAAATGTATTTGAAAAGATTATCTTTAGAAGTATAGTAAAAATTGTACGTAATTTTTAAAAACAGTATACTCTGAAATGTTGAAAAACATAGTAATTACAGGTCTGGAGAGACAGCTCAGTGGTTAAGAGCATTGGCTCCTCTTGCAGAGGACCTGGAGTTCAATTCCCAGCACCTTCATGGCAGAGCTAACAACCATCTGTAACTCCAGTTCCAGGGGGATTTGATGCCCTCTTCTGGCCTCCATGGGCACTGCATGACAAGGGTGCACTTACACACATACATACAGGCAATACACTCATACACATAAAATATTAAAGAAGGACTGAGGAAAAAGAAGTTTATAAAGTTGATGTACATCAGTAAATATGATGCAGTACTTTATCTTAGGTTAGAATTCTTCAAGGTATTTTACTCTTTAACATCTAATTCCAGTAACACATTGCTCACTAATATAAAGAAACTTACCATTCTATTTATGCACTTTGGAGCCAGAACACAAAATATAAAGTATCCTTCTGTCAATTTAGAAAGTATCCTTCTGTCAGTCATCCCTCAAGAGTTTTGAAAGGCTTAAAGGTTGTAGTAAATGACATTTTACTTAAAACATGTTGTTATTTAGTGAACCTAGCAATTGAACCCAGGGCCTTATGCATATGAAGCAAGCATGCTGTAACATAAGCCCTTAAAATCTACCAGGCTCACTTCCTTACTGTCTACCACTTGCATTTTTAAAATCTGCAGATATTATTATCCTGTAAAATACAGAAACCTTTTAAATATGGAGATACATCTTGCCTATACTGGCTGTTCTTTTATTATAATGCCATAGTTGGATGCAGCAATTAGTTTCCATAGCCTATACTGACTATACGGAGTTACAATAGTTTAAAATTTCTCAATTACATTTTTTAAGTCATACATCCATATTTTAACAATGTTAGAAAAACATAAGTTTAAATGTGAACAATAAGAACATTTTAAGAGGTGAGAATGGGGCTGGAGAGATGGCTCAGCAGTTAAAGAGCACTGGCTGTTCTTTACAGGACCAGGGTTTGGTTCCTACTACCCACATGGTGTTTAACAACCACCAGTAACTGCAGTTCTAGGGGATCTGATGTCCTCTTCTGGCCTCCACGGGCATTACATGACATGGATGCACTTACAGGCATGCAAGCAATACTCATACACACTAAAATAGAAATAAATAAAAAACTAGAATGTCATGCTTCTAAATGATACATGAGAGCCTGAAGCTTTTTAATTTAAAGGAATCATTTCCAGGGCTGGAGAGATAGCTCATGGTTTGCTCTTGAAGAAGACCCAGCATCCATGTTCAAGCAGCTCACAATCACCTGTAACTCTAGCTCTAGGAGATGACATCCTCTTCCCAAAATATCCTGAACATCCCAAAATCAAACTACAGCTGGGGAACAAGCCCCAAACACAAGTCACTTGGGAGGACACTTCATAACTCATAACATTAAATTTTCCACTTATACCTACTCTTCTGATGACTCCACTCAGTCTCACAACATATCTTGTAATGTTGCCCACTTCCACATTTTTCTGTCTAGTCTACATTTCACTCCAAACTCTTAGATCCAAAGTATATCATGTAGACAAGCCCAAAGCAAGCACAGGAAAATCAAAATTTCTGATTTGCCTCCCTTGCAGCTTTCCTGATCTCCAATAATGACCTTGTGCATGGTTTTTACCCTTCTCTGTCTAAACAGTATCCCAAGAAATTTGGTATAACACACCTAGTTTCCTCTCCTTGTAATCTTAAGAGGCTTTCTTCCCTTTTACTTCTGCTCTTGTGCTTTAGGTGTTTTCACTTTTTCCCATTCTTACTTTATTCATGCAGACATGCAGCATGATATACCTTCCATCATTTTTAAAGAACTTAACTCCCCTCTATCTTAAAGTGCAAGTGGATATGGTGGTACATGCCTATTATCCTGGCTACTTGGGAAGCTGAGGATCACTGGAGCCTGAGCAACACAAAGGAATCTCATCTAGTAATACACAATGTGTCTCTTGCAAAAAGCATATACTTGAGCACTATTCCTTTAATACGGCAGTTGGAATGTTGTTCCAGTTAGTCATCATTGATTTAAGCTAAATTAAAACTCACCGGCTTACAAACTGTTTATCATCAGTCTTTATTTTCCACTTATTCAGGGAACAGTTTTTTCTTTGCTCTTTTCACCTTAGTTTTGGTAAATATGTATACCCATGTAACCACAATTACACAAAAACATGTAATGATGTTTTACCACATAACTCTTCATAGTTCAACTCTACCATCCTGAGGCAACTACTATTCATTGCTGTTTTCTAGTTTTGCATTTTCAATGCCACATAAATGGAATAACAAAATGCACAGCACTTGTTATGCTTTTCATTCATCATAATGCTTTTGTGACTCATCAAGCTGTTTTACCAATACATAGCTCATTTCACCTCTGCCTATTAGTGAGTGTATTCATTGAAGAGATGTACCATCGGGTCATTTTCCTAGTTTTGCTGTTGCAAACCTAATGCAAGCACAGAACTACAGTTCTAGTCCTATCCTCTTGAAGGGCATTTGGGTTGTTTACTATGTCTTAGAGTATATTAATAAAATAGCTACAAACATTTGATACAGGTTCTTCTAAGAATGTATATGTTAATTACTTTTCCTAAGTAGAATGCTGAAGTATAAGAGGCAAATGTATAAGAATTCCACTTATATTATATTCTCACCAATGTTTAGGCATTGTCAACTTTTAAAACCCATGTTTTTTAACCATGCTATTTATACATCTCATTGTGGTTTGAACGGACCTCTCTCTAGATAATAAATAATGCTGGGCATCTTTTTGTGTATTTCTATTTCCATCCACATGACCCAATCTTTGCCTGTTTGTAAAAACCTGACTTTTCTTAAGTTTTGAGTGTACTACAGATTTCTAAGTTATGTATGTTGCAAAAAAATTTACCCAAATTTGTGGCTTTTGTCTTGTCTTTTAAAAAAAGAAAAAAAAAATTTTTAAATGTGTAGAAGTGTTTTGCTTGGATATAAGTACATCCATGAATGCAATGCCTGCAGAGGACAGAAGAGGGCGTTGGATCTCCTGGAACTGGAGTTACAGGCAGTTTTGAGCAGCCATGTGGGTGCTGGAAACCAAACCTGGTCTTCAGGAAGAGCAGTTATTGCTCTTAACTGCTGAGCTAGCTCTCCAGTTCCTGTCTTGTGTCTTTTAGAACAGAAGTTTTGTATTTTGTTAACTGTCTCTTGGAATTTATACTTTGCAGCCTCCTACCCAGATGGCTTTACAGGTAACAGCACTTGTGGTACAAGCCTGATGCTTGTAGTTCAATCCCTGGAAACTTCATAAAAAGCCAGAGGTAGTGGCACATAACTAAAATCACAGCTATGTCACCCACAAGCTCATGGGCCAGTTAACCCTGAATATTCAGCCCAGCAGCAGAAACAAGACAAACCCTGCCTCAAAGTAGAAGATCACACTTTCAAAAGTTGTCCTGATTTCCAGAGGCATACCATAGTACACATGGGCATCTCACTCATATACATGTATATACAAATTAAAGAAATCTTTGCCTAATTCAAAGATTTTTGTTTTCTTTTACAAACTTTACACCTAAGCACATGAGCGCACCCCCCCCCAATCTCATTTCTTTTTCTCTTATGGAGCCTTGTTAAGGCATAATTTATGCAGCACAAAATTCACCTCTTTTAAATATAGAATTCAGTGGCTAAAGAGATGGCCCAGTGGTTAAAAGCACTAGCTGCTTTTGCAGAGGACCCAGGTTTGATTCTCAGAACCCACATGGCAGCTAACAACCACCCTTAACGCCAGTTCCAAAGGATCTGATGCCCTCTTCTGGCCTCTGCAGCACTGCACACACAAGATGCACATACATACATACATACATACATACATACATACATGCAAGCAAAACACTTGTACACATAAATCAAAAAGTTTAAATATAGAATTCAATTACATTTTTAAAAATTTATCATTTTATGTGAGTGTCTTGTTTCTATGTACGTATGAACACCCATACATGCAATGCCTGGAGGAGTTAGAGCCTCTGGAACTAGAGCTATGAACCATTGTTAGCCTCCATGTAGGTGCTGAGACCCAAACCAAGAATCTTCTTAAGTACATACAGTCAGTGCTCTTAATCGCTAAATCATCTCTCCAGCACCCCTCAATGACATCTTTGACAATTTACAACTATCATGTCAATTTACCTTTTGAACAGTCCCATCATGTGCAAAAGTGCAATTTCATATCCTCAGACAGTCACTGATTACTGTTTTTCTACAGATTTTCCTTTTGGGGGCATTTCCATACTGAAATCACCTGATAATGTGATCTTTTGTACTAGGCTTCATTCACCTATCATGCTGTCCAGGCTTTCCTTGTTCCAATACATCAGCAGTTCAATTTTTTTTAAAACTTATTTTTGGGGGGGATATGAATGAGAATGCATGTGGCACATTATGTGCCAGTGCCCAGAGGTCAGAGAGTGTCAGATACTCTCAGGAGTTACTGGCAGTTGTGAGCTGCCTGACATGGGTGATTCTGAATCACCTCTTCAGCCCCAGCAGTTCAGATTTAAAATTGCTAAACAGTACTACTATGGAGTGGTAGGACAAATAACATTTTCTTTACCAACTTACCAGTTGATGGGCATGTGAAATGTATTTACTTGCTAGCTACTGTAGACAGTGCTACTTGAGGCATTGCAAATAATAAGAATCTGTGTGATAGATAAGAGGATTACTGGGTTATATAAAAAGTTTTTGTTGTTGTTTTAAAGAAACTGCCTAAATAGCTCCCAAAAGATGATCATGTCCTAATCAAAAGCACATTGGCATAAGTTATTTTATACAGAAGAATGTACTTTGTAGATGTGAAGATCTTTATATGCTATGATTAATATTATTCTGACAGATCCAATGGCATCACAGAATTCTTAAGAACCAAAAGAGATATGACAATAGAAGCAGAGACCAGAAGTTTTTTGGTTTTGAACTAGTTTTGAAGATGGGATAAGAAAAACAAAGAGCCAGAAGCTGGAAAAGGCAAAGAAATGGATTTTCCTCTAGAACCTCAAGAAGAAACACAATTCTGCAGTATTCATGTTACAAAGCTATTTTAACAAATAAATCTGCCAACTATAATCAGAGGTATCTGACCCACCGTTTTTCTTTTTAAATTGTTTGCCACCTTAATAAACCTTATCTAGTTGGTTCCTGTTGGCACTAAGAGCCTGCAATTCTAACTATATAAAACCAAAGAGTAATTATTTCGAAAACTAAATTAGTTCAAGCAATTTCATGTGATGTTATTTTCTGGTTTTCAAATTATAATGATCAAATCCTAAGTCAGCTTCACAGAGCCATTTCTAGACTTAAGGATCTAAAAAGATCCTTAAGATCTTTTTGACAGAAAAAAAAAAGCAACGGCAAAGATGGCCACAGACACTTTTTTTTTTTGATCTTTTTGAGACAGGGTCTCCCTGTAGCCCCAGCTGGCCTAGAACTCACTATATAGACGAGGCTGGTCTCAAACTCAATCGAAATCTGCCTGCTTCTGCCTCCTAAAGGCTGGGATTAAAGGCATAGCCACCACACCAGGCACCCAAGGACACTTGTAATAAATCCTTACTATCTGGCTATGGAGCCCCAGGGATTATCTGCCTTCCTTGTGTTGAGATTACAAATGTGCCCCCCTTTTCAGCCGTTTTTTGTTTTGTTTTTGTTTTTTTTTTTATGTGGATTTAGGACATTAAACTCAGGTCCTTTGCAAATACTTTATTAACTGAGCTATCACTTCATCTACTAGTCAAATCTTATATACTAAAATATTCGAGGTTTAAATATGTAGGTAGGAAATGTTTATTCTTGGCTCATAAAGTCATGTTATAAAATGATACTGTGCAGCCAGGTGTGGCACATACCTTTAATCCCACCACTTGGGAGACAGAGGCAAGTAGACCTCTGAGTTCCAGGCCAGCCTGGTCTACAAAGTAAGTTCCAGGCCAGCTGGTGCTACAGGGAGACCCTGTCTCAAAAAGACCAAAAAATTAAAATTAAAATGATAAAGTGCATCAGACAATCTCAGTCCATTTTCTGCTGCTGTAACAGGGTATCACAGCCTGGGTAAAATAATAATTAAAAGATTAAATAGCTCACACTTCTGGAGGTGGGGAAATACAAGACTGAGGGACCACATTTGGCTAGTGTTCTTGTGTAACACTCACCAGATGAGAAATGGGGGGAAAGTTCCCAACTTCCCTCTTTTGTAATAGTCTAACTTCTGTGATGAATGTATTAATCTATCCATGATGTCAAGTCTCCGTAACTTAAAAGTCCCCAATTCTTTTTTTTAAATTTCTTATTTAATAACCACATACTTAGAAGAAGCATTTAATTACAACAGTATTGACATACTCAGTAAAAACTTTCTGAGCTAAGATGCATCTCTTTCAAAATTGACTGTAAATTTTTAGGTTTACAGTTGAATTAATACAGTTATACAATATTGTACTCAGTATAAACCCTGTAAGACAGAAAATTGAATGAGGTTTTAACCTTTAAAAATGATCTCTATTTCTTTATTAAAATATACTGTTTCATACAGAAAAACTCTTTTTTAATGCAACTAACACTTAGAGGTTTGCACATGTGTCTCTAATCCCTATGCATCTGATTATTTTTAGTCACAGTCGGTTACACTTGGATACATGGCACCTGAGCATGGATATAAAGTCATCAGGTAGATTTCAATGG
>NW_008346548.1:159657-186340 GCF_000622305.1 Nannospalax galili
AAATAAATTATATGGTGTTGGGTTTTCAAATGTTGCATTTTTTAAGCTTTCTTTTTTTTTTTAATTTTTAATAACTACATTAGAAGAAGCATTTCACTACAGATTTAACATATTCAGTAACACACTCCAGAGCAAGAGTACATCTCTTTCACAAGTGGCTGCAAGTTTCTAGGTTCACAGTTGAATTAATACAGTTATACAATATTGAACTCAGTATAAGCCCTGTAAGACATAAAATTGAATGAGTTTTTAACCTTTAAAAAAGATCTTCATTTCATTTTAGAATATATTGTTCCTTGGAGAAAGACTCATTGTTTTTGCTACTAACACTGAGATGTTGGCGCTTGCATCTCTAATCTGTATGTATCTGATTATTACTAGTCATAATCGGTTGCACTTGGATCCTTGGCGCCTGTGTATGTCTATGAAGTCATTGGGTAGATTTCAATGGTATTATTTATCACATCTACTAATTAGCATGATGTAAATTTCCATGCTTCCTCCTCAAATATATTTTTTTAAAATTTGATTTCTTTGTGTGTGTGTGTATCACACAGACTATCCCAAACCATCTCATTCGACTATACGCCCACTTCCCAGATGGCACCGTCCCCTATTTTCCAGCCCCCCACTAGAGCCCTTATACTCTGATATCCCTGCTACTGTCTACTTTGTTGTCGGCTCCCCCAGCCCTTCCCCACTACTTGCCCTTCTGGTGAATCTAGTCAGCCTGTCTAGAGGTCTTTGTTTTAGGAGGGTCAGCTGATCCTCATCTAGGAGTAATCAGTTGGTGTTCATTTTCCCAGTTCTATGCTGGGTTACTATCTGGGAGTCCCTTTGGCCACCATGGCCAGCAACTCAAAAGAAGGTATTGCCTGTCTGGCATTGTTGCTATGCATATGGAAAAGTCCCCAATTCTTTAACACGATTAAAATGAGAATTAAGTTTCAATATGATCTTTAGAGGGATCATTCAAACTACAGCAAGGACTCAAAATATTTCAAGCTATTAGGATGATGCAACTTTGCCCAAAATTGTAAAAGCAGATTTAGTGGCAATTGTCTGAAAGACCACATGATGGAGATATGACTCCAAAAAAAGTTTTGGGGGGTTTCCCACCCCCCTGTACAAAGTCTAGCTTAAAGTTACATAGTAAAAACAAAATGCAGGGGCTGGAGAGATGGCTTATCAGTTAAGAGTACTGGCTGCTCTTGCAGAGAACCTGGGATCAGATCCCAGCACCTACACAGTAGCTAACAACCATCCTTAACTCCAGTTCCAGGGGACCCAATACCCTCTTCTGACCTCCATAGGCACTGCACAACACAGGGGCACTTACACACAGGCAGGCAATAAACTCATGAAAAAAAAAAATGCAGCCCGTTTATACTTCCAGTGAGTACTGCAAACCTTGGCACAAAATTTTAACTAGCTGGTCATTTTTTGTTCATTGTTTCATCTTCAAGGTGGCTTAGAAACCACTGGGTCCACTGCTCCTTCACTGCAGAGAAGATTAAATATTAAAGCACCAACAGACAAATGTGTTGGTAGGAAACAATACCTCTAGCCCCCATAAATCACCAGCATTCATGTACTCACTTACACACATATATAGCCTCCTAATTTAAAAAAAAAAATCTTTAAAAAGAGAGGGATAAAAAAAAAAGAGAGAGAGGGATAGCAGAGGCAGGTCTCTGTGAATTCAAAGCCAGCCTATTTACATAGTGAGTTCCAGGCAATCTGGGGCTATAGAGACCCTGTCTCAAAACAATGACCAAAAAGAGAGGGGTATGATAATATGCACTGATAAAGTATGTTTGCATCAAACTCAAAGTATCTTTTAGCAGAGATTAAAGAATGACTATGGGTGGCTAAAAAAAAATTTCAGGTTAGAGCAATTTTTGATTACTAGAAATCTTTGTTTGAAACAAGGGCTCACTATATAGACCAACCTGGCCTCAAACTCACAGAAATCCACCAGCCTCTGCCTCCAAGTGCTAGGATAAAAGGCATGCATCCCCAGGCGCTGCCCCTCCCCAAGACATATTTTATAACTGGGAGTGGCATTGCATGAACTTAAGGCTGGTGCATTTCTGAGAATTTGAGGCCAACCTCATCTACACAATGCATCTCAAGATGGTGAATTTCAAGAGCTACAGGAAGACCTTATCTCAACAAAGTTTAATTTTATGTATGTGTGTATATGTGTGTGTGTGCGCGCGCGCGCATATGTGTGTGTACCACATGTGTGCAGTGTCTGAGGAGGCCAGAAGAGGGTATAAAATTCCCTGGAGCTGGAGATACAGAAGGTTGTGAGCCACCTGATGGGTTCTGGGAAGCGAGCCTGGATCCCCTGCAAGAACAGCAAGTGCTTTTAACTGCTGAGCTATCTCTCCAGATCCATAATTAGTAGAAATTTTAAATTAAACTCCCTCCTTGAGTGACTCCCCTAGAAAACCAATTTCATTAACCTAAAAGCACATCTAAATTTCATTAAAGCACAGTTTAAATATTAACTGCTCAAGATGCTTTGTTCTACACTCTGATTTCTACCTCATATAAAATGTTACTATTAATTTTTGTCCTTCCACGATTACTACAATAAATGGAACCCCCCCCACTTTGAGATTGGGTCTCAAAACTAGAACTCATTGTTTTTTCTTTTTAAAACTGATTATGACCTTAAACTCCTGATTATCCTGCCTCCACATTCCAAGTGTTAGAACTGTACCACCTAGCCCCAGCTAATTATTTACTGTTATCATTTATTTCTAGCAAACCCCAACACCTAGGTCAGAACCTCAAATTTCTCTGTGTTACTTTCAACAAATCCAAGAATCTGTAGCCCTTAATATAACTGGTTTCTTATCAGATTTTAAAGTAGGGTCTTTCAATGTCATTACAATTTACATTTTCAATTGGCTACTTCTTAGAATTGGGGCTGTACATCATAGGATTTTAGTTACACTCCCTAGCTTTTACCCACTAGGTGCCATCTTCTTTTATCTTCATGAGTAGAACCATTATTCATACAATATGGAAATTAAATTTTGATGTACTCCTATGTGTTATGATTTAAATATAAGTGTCCTCCCCACAAAATTCATGTGTTCAAGGTTGGCCCTAAGTGGTAGGACTGGACCACGAGGATGCTAAACTTCCTCAATGGGTTCACACTGAATGGACTATTAAGGTGGTGACCTCTGAAAGGGTTTTTCTTTTCCCTGACTGCTTCCTGGCTATCATGAAGTGAGTAGCCTCTTCTGCCACATGCTCATGACATCATGTTCTGCCTTGCCCCAAGCCCATAGCAATTAACAAGCTGAGCACATAATACATTATGTCCCAATACCTATTAAATCCATTTCTTAACTTTCTCTATACTCTGTTCCTATACACTTTCTCTAAGCATAATGGTCCAGGCCATTCTTTCAGCTCCAGTACAAGGAAATCAGTCTTTTAAAAACCCCAATCCGATGAACGTTCTGCTTAAAATCTTTCAAGAGGTTAGGTGTGGTTGTGCTTATCTGTAATCCTAGCACTTAGGAGGTAAAGGCAGGAGTATGAAAAGTTTAAGGCTATCTCCAGCTATACAGCGATTGAATTAAAAAAAATTTTCATGTGTGTTTTGCCTGTACTTATGTAAATGTACCATACGCATGCAGTACCCATAGATGCCAGAAGAGAGCACTAGATTCCCTGGAACTGGAGTTACAGACAGTTGCTAGCTGCCACGTGGGTGCTGGACAAGAGCAGCCAGTGTGCTCTTAAAACTGTTCAACAGCTGCACATAGCATTGCAAATGAAACTCAAACAGCCTAGCACTCCATATTTATAAAGACCTTCCAATCAATAGCCACTGATCTAGTCCCTGCCCTCAACTCCCCTTGCCCTATAAATCTACCTCAAATTCTAGATCCCCCTTCCTTCTTGGCTTGTTTGTATACCGCGCGTGCGTGCGTGCGTGCGTGCGTGCGTGCGTGCGTGTGTGTGTGTGTGTGTTTAATTATTTTGCGTGTATGCTTCGTCTGCACATATGTTATATGCACCAGATGCATGGAGTGCCTGCAGAGGCTAAATGGGGGCATTGTTGGATCTGCTGTAACTGAATTATAGACATTTAACCTCCATGTCAGTACTGAGAACTGAACCCAGGTCCTCTGTGAGAACAGCAAGTGCTCTTAACCATTGAGCCATCCCTCTAACCCTGTACCTGTTTAACAACAACAACAAAAATCAATAGACTAGAGATTCAGTATCCTCAGAAACAATGTTAAGATTAAATGAGAACCTGTTGTTTGGCCTATTAGGTGTCCTTTAGATACTTGTAAAAACACAGCATCATCAGGAGAGGGAAGAGAGGACAGGCACAGTAACAACCTGAAGAAAGTAAATGAAAAAGAACAATTTGCATATGACTCCAACATTTTGTTTCTTAGTTATCATTTGAAAGAGTGCTGACTGAAACCAGAAATGGCAAGTGGAACATATATCACAGTAGTCATGGTAGGTTTCAGTAACCTCTTTCTGCAACTCAACAAAGCTAACAATAAGCTCTTATACAAACGGTTTAGGATTTGCATCCAAGTTAAAAATCTTTGACCATTCTTCAGGTTTAAGTTATTCTTTTTTTAAAGAGAAACAGAAACCCAGAAAGCCAATTTTTTTAAGTGACCCTACTGCTAGCTATTATTTCTGGCACTCTAAGCTAAAATGTGGTTGCTTTTAGTTAAATGTTTGTATTGTATGTTTCCTTTATTAAGATTAATAAGGGGAACTGGAGAGATTCAGTGATTAAGATCACTGGCTATTATTGCAGAGAACCCAGGTTCAGTTCCCAGCACCCACACAGCAGCTAACAAAGGTCCATAACTCCAGTTCCAGAGGACCTGATACCCTCTCTCTTCTAGCCTTCCTGGGCATTGCAAGAAGGTGGTACACTACATACATGCAGGCAAACATTCATACCCATAAAAATTAAATCGAAAAAATTTTTCAAGAGCACCAACATGGCAGCTCACAATTCTGTAAGTCCAGTCCCAGGGGGATCCCACACACTCCTCTGTCCTGTATAGGCATTTCACAAATGTGATACATATGCAAATAGGCATATACACATAAAAAGAAATCTTTTAAAAATTAATAAGATAGGACTGAAAAGATGGCTCAGCCATTAAGAGCACCAACTACTCTTGCAGAGGACCCGTGTTTAGGTTCCCAGCACCCACATGATGGTTAATAACCACCTGTAACTCCAGTTCCAGGGGATCCTCTGCCAGCACTGCAAGACAAAACAGGTGCACTTACCTACATGCAGGAAATACACTCATACACATAAAAATTTTTTTTAATTAATAAGCTATGCAAACTGGGAGAGGAATAATCAGAGAGACCTTGAAATTTTTCTTTCAAAAGATTTCGGTCTTAAACCACCATCACTGATAATATTTACTTATCTGAATGTCTCAATCCCATTTTCTCAAGAACATTATCTTTGATTATTTTCTAATTTGAAGTCCAGGCAGTGGATGGAAACGTCTTCATTTAAAATCAGTCACAAAAAATACAAATGACCACAAAGTAGAAAATGTCCAACTTCTCTAAATAAAAATTTAATGCCAGGTAAAAATGCCAATTATCATCTAATCAGCAAAGTAAAACTAGAGTGAATATGTACTTAAAACCAACTTGTCATAAAACTGTTATTTCTCTCATTTTACAAATTCACTCTAGTTTTACTTTGCATACACCATAATCCCAGACAAAAAATTTTATCACTCTTTGCCAAAATGATAGCCAACTTCTTCCATTTTCTTAAGGCTTTTGCAAGTTTCTCTCCCCTGAAGATTCTGTCCTTGGAGAAAGACATTCTCATACATTACTGACAGTATAAAATGCTACTTCTGCAGGCCAAATGGCAACAAATGAGAGCTTTAAAAAAATTAGTATCAAGGCTGGAGAGATGGCTCAGTGGTTAAGAGCACTGACTGCTCTTGCAGAGGACTGGGGTTCGATTCCCAGCACCCATATGGTGGCTACAAACCCGTCCTTAACTCCAGTTCCAGGGGAATCTGAAGCCCTCTTCTGATCTCCACAGCTGATCTCCACAGCATTGCACGACATGGGTGCACTCACATACACGCAGGCAATACACTCATACACATAAAATATTTTTTAAATAAATTTAAAAATTAGTTATCTTAAACAAAAACTCAGCCAGGTGTGATGGCACACACCTTTAATCCCAGCACTTGGGAGGCAGAGGCAGGCCAATCTCTGTGAGTTCAAGACCAGCCTGGCCTACATATGAGTTCCAGGTCAGCTGGAGCAGCTACAGGGGAGATCCTGTCTCAAAAAGACAAAAAAAAAAAACACCTCACTACTAAGAAAATAGCTGAAATAAATAACTAGGGATAGGTATCAACTAGTTTTATGAATAAGCATTTGCTACAGCACTTAGGGGGTTGAGATGAGAAACATTAGGACTTTAAAAAAAGTTTTCCCTTAAGAACATGTGAAGAAAAAAAGAACGTGAAGAATGATGGAGGAAGAAGTCAGATTGCACTCTAACTCAGAAAAGGCAGTACGTATTTCATATTTCTAGCTATTTCCCACCCATGACAAAGTGACTGGAATACAACACTTTAAATCAAAACCCAGGAAAGGCCTCAGAATCTTTTACACATAGGGGTACATAGACATGTTAGCTGTTGGCCTACAAGTTGAAACATTTAGAAATACCTTCCATTCTAAAGCATCATGTTTTTACAGAACTTTGGTTTTTAAGGCCCTAGCACAGCAAAGTCCAATAAAAATATGCAAATCGCATATGAAATGTTAAATTTTCAAGTGTCTATAACAAGGCAAAACAAAACAAAAAAAGCTGAGCATGGTGGCACATGCCTTTAATCCTAGCACTTGGGAGACAGAGGCAGGTGGATCTCTGTGAAATTGAGGTCAATCTGGTCTACATAGGGAGCTCCAGGCCAACTGTGGCTACAGGGAGACCCTTGCCTCAACAAAACAAGACAAAACAAAACAAAAAAGGGCAAACATGTAATCTAAATAAAACTTATTAATGAACATTTAACCTTTTCAAATTGAAACATTTTATTCATATCAAGTCCTGTTTCTTTTTTCAGTCTCATGTAATCCAGGCTGGCCTTGAACTCTTGATCCTCCCTGCATTCGCCTCCCTTACAGGTGTGTAGCACCACGCCATACTCATACCAGTTCTTTAAAACACTTTATAGCACACTTCAAATGATAATATTACTGGGAAATATTTCATCTGTATTAACATTTAATAAAATTTACAGATCTACATATCCAATTTGGGTCAAATACTTAAAATTGTCCAAAAGCTGACTTAAATTTTAATTTAAGCTAAATAATAAAATGTAGCTTGAAACTACAATCCATTTTTAGGATGAAAAGTATGTTCTATAGGTTATTACTAGTAATCTTTTGGTTACTATAGGCTGTATTTAAAACAAAAATTAAGTCATGTGACTAACTGAAAAAGTATGCCTCTTTAAATGCCACCAATTTGAAAGCCATAGCTAATACCTGAAGATAAAGATCAGGATTTCCACAGGATGAAACAGCAACATGAAATTTAATATAGGAATTCATTTGGTCTGGCTTAAGCACTAACTATGGGAAATAATGGTTCATAAGACAAGAGATTTTAATTGAATAATTAGGATGCAATAATTTAAAAATATTTGGCCTCAAATTGCAATAACAGGAACATATAATTTATGCCAACTACAACAGTAGTCCCATTGCTCACATACAGTAATACTCAACAGTAGTTATGTTCAAAATTATGATAAACGGGAAAAAATACATATACAGATGCAATAGGAACACGTTAAATCCCCCCCGGACGACATTTAAAAATCCTTCCTGTCTGGCATGGCGGTGCATTTAGGAGGCAGAGATAAATGGATCTCTGTGAGATCAAGGCCAGTTTCACCGTAAATTCCAGGCCAGCTGAGGATACAAGTAGGCCCTGTCTCAATCCCCAAGCCTCCAACGCCCCAATTTGTCCTAACACAATTTTTTATCTCCGTTTAAGAGATGGTGCCTCAGGTTTCCCAGGCTGATACTGAACTATGTAATCCTGAACTTCTGATATTTTGGCCTCTACCTTCCCAGTGCTGGGATTACAGAGTATACCATCATGTCCAGTTTATGCATTATTAGGTCTTGACCCACAGTTTCCTGCATGCTAAAAAAAACACTCTACTGTCAGGGCACATCTTCAGTCCCAGCATTTGGGTGGCAGAGGGAGAAACAGGATGATCCCTAGCCTACACAGCAAGATCCAGGCCAGCTGGGGCTACAAGGGAGACCCTGCCTCAAAAGACTAAACCAAAACAGCACTCTACCAACTGCTTTAAATCCCAAACCCCACAGGAAAAAAAAAATTCAATCGCTTTACTAATTTTTTGAATGTTACAAACTTTTACAATGTTGGGGAAGTCAGACCACTATAGCCACACACCACAACTCACCAATGCACATACCTATATAGGTAGCAGTATACTTTTAAAATTATACGATTGTATTTCAGATAGTATTTCAAACACCTGATCTTAATGCTTTATAGTAACAGACATGCCTGGTCATTACATTTTGGAATATATAATTTATTTTGTTTATTTCTCCTTTGTATTGATTAGAAATGATTTATTAAATTGTGCTACATGCTGGTTATTTTGATATAAATTCATCTCAATACAGCAAAGCAGACACTATAAAGTGTTAAAATTCAGTATCTCAATCAACAAAACACAAATTACTGGTTTTATAGAAAGTAAAGAACTACATATTTTTAGAAATTGTTAGATTCTACTTTAGTCTTTTGTAGCCAGATACATCGTCAAGCAGAGCTACTTCAAAGACTGAGGAAGACTCTGAAGTTTGTGGTCAGCCAGGGTACAAATGGGGGGGGGTTGCAAATCTTGTTTACACTTCATTTACACTTCAATAACTTTTTAAGTATCTATGTACTATGTAATCAACACTCAGATATAAAATGCAGAAAACTTCCTGTGCACTTCCCCAGTCCATCAGTGCAAACCATTATTCTGTATTTGTCAACGTAGTTTCATTTCTAACTATAGAATCTTATGTCTTATTCTGAGGTAACATTTGGTCAAATTTCAACTAGTAACCACACTGCTCTGTATTTATATTATTTTTACCGACTTTACCTTTGACATTTTTATTAGAACTAATTTGCACCTCTTTATTATTAGAATCTAGTTTCCAGGATAATGGAAGGATAAATGGATTAGTTTTGTTTTCTCCTACACTAATGATTAAACTGCCACCCCAGTCATGGCTGTTTATGCCATCCTCCTTATCTGAGTATCATCTCTTCCCTGGAGAGGAATAACAGATAAAAATAATCAACTTATCATCTACAACCTCAAGTCACAATGTCCTTGGTTCATATAAACAACCTCAGTTTGAAGAGAGTCAACACTCCTCATATATCTCTCACTTCTAGACATGCATATAAACACATGCTGTAGTTATTAACTGCAAATTTATCTATTATGGAGGAAAGGAAAATACATCACAAGATAAAACAGACAAAAATAATTAAGTTTTAAAAGTTTGAAAATGATAGCTATGCACCAATGCCCAATATTTAAAACAAAGTAACTTCGAGTTGGGCATTTTTTCAATTTCCAATTTCAGAGTTATCTATCCAATTTTACGGTCCAGTAAGCTCAATATGAAATAAAAAGCTTAAAAAAATTAAATTATATACAAAAAACACGGAAGAGGAACAGGAACACGTTTTTCACAGCCCTTTCCAACTCAAGAGACTGAGCATACTGCAGGGTGGTACAAGTTCCAGACCTCAAGGACTTTAACATCTTGTAAAACAAACAAAAAAGGTATCATATCCTGGTTTCATTTCAAGTGCCTTAAAAAACAGAAAAGGAAAAATTCGAAGTACCATCTCAGTTGGGAGTTGGTTAACTTGAGAATTTAAGGGATTACACCTGCGAAATCATCTTGAAAGTGTTTAATCCAAAACATAATTCTAAACTCCTAATCCTAAGTAATAAGAACTATACGTAAGGAGTCTTATGGATTCAACAGCTGTAAATTTTTTCTAAATCTGACCATTTCTAGGCATCCACTGCCATCAAGTTACACTTAAATACCCATTTAAAATTAAAAAAAATAATCAGCTGAGGCTGGTGACACAGGTTTGTAATTCCAGATAACTCAAGAAGCTGAGGCTAGAGGGATCCCCAAGCTCGAAGCCAGTCTGGGCAACTTCATGAGCACCTATCTCAAAGAGTGCTGGGGGTACAGCCACCTCTTTTATGCCAGCACTCAAAAGACAGAAGGGCTCAAATCTCTTGAGTTGAGGCCAGCCTGGTCTACAAACCAACTTCCAGGCCAACTAGCTACATGAGACCATGCTTAAAAAAAAAAAGAAAGAAAATATACATACACACACACACATATATAAATATAATTAAAATAAGAGTTCTGGGAGTAATAGCTTAGAAGACAGTGTTTGAAAGAGGCTCTTCCTTCAGCCTCAGAGCAGTAGTAAATAAGAATTGCTTCACGGGTATGCTAGATACTAGTTCAAGCCAACTGTGAATAAAACCTCTACGTGGCTCCATTTCAACTGTCAAAACAGGTATCAGAAAGATTTCACTCTTCACCTAAAGAGAAAACATCCAGAATAATTTCCTGGGACTCTTCATCCTCATTGCTATTACTTTAACAGAACATGGTAAATATGTACTGCGTGTGTAGCAATGGAAAAACTGAGGAAGAGGCAGTATCCACACTCAAAGCCGTCCTATCAGTAAGACAAGACTTCCTAAACATAGTGAGATCGCCTTAAAAAATAGCCAAACTTCTTGGAACCATGAGTCAAGCAGAGCAAGCACTTCCAAAACATGCAAATTTAACACTGAAATGAATAAATTAATGCCTATAGCAAAACCGGAGAAAGAAAACAAATTAGAAACCTATAATCAAATTAAACTTTCTCAAGATCTTTTCAGAGACCAGATACAGCACTTTTATTTTAGGCAGAATGAGGTTGTTTCGAAAAGTGATTTCTCAAGGTTGTAAAGGCAAGTTCCAAACCGCAATTCTCTAGCAGGGTGATACGTAACACTAGAGTACTACACAAATTAACGGCAAGGAAATCTCTTCCTTCAAATGGAAACAGTTAAAGTAAAGTAACTCCTAACGCAATCCAAGACCTGAAATAATCAAACTTCAACTTTGCCAACCCAGAGCAAAAAGCCTAGTAACCGCGGCGGCGGCGGGCCCCAGAGGCAATTCACTCCACCGAGGCAACAGCTCCACCTACTGACCCACGACACTAGCTCAAACACTCTGGCACCCCAAAGTCTCCACAGCTCGAGTTCATCCCCCCTCCTCCACTCGCTCTGGCCCAACCCAAATCTAGTTGAGTCATTAGCTCTTAATACTCATTCCTATGCTCTTTATTCCAATTTCTTTTCCCTCCAGAAGGTTCTGCACGGCCCACAAGGAGGAATACAACCGAAACGGGTCAAAACCCGCAGTGCCCGTGTGGCTCCGGGGTGAGGACCCGACGGAGCACCCGAGGTGGTGGCCCGGGCGGCGCAGCCGTCCCCCTGGGGTACGCTCGTCCCCCGGGCTGAAATCCGGGGCTTCTCGCCCCTTCCGCCGCTGGCCAGTCGATCCGCCAACAGCCAGCTTCGCCTCCGCCCCCTCTGGGATCCGGGTGTCCGAGAAACCCGACAATGTCCCTCCGCGCGGGGTGGCCCGAGCCATTCCTCCCAGCACGCCCCCTCGACCCGGGCCCCTCTCCCTAGCAGACGGGCCTCCGCCCTTCCTCACCCTTTCATCTTCCCCGTCTGCTGAGGCCGTCGTTACCGCCGCCACCAACGCCGCCGTCCTCACCGCCCGGAGCTCTCCGCGCCCTCCGCTTAGGCCACTCGACCCCACACGCCGGTCTCCTGGCCGAGGGAAGGACGCTGAGGGGCTGATGCAGGCCGCGAAAGCTGAGCGCGGCCCTGAGAGTATGGAGGACGCCGAGTCGTCTTCGGCTGCCGCGCTGGTGCGGCCGCTTTTCCACACGTGCACTCGGGACACTCGTCTCCCGCCCGCAGCCGCCGCCAGCAAGACCCGCCGCCGCGCAGCGACCTTTCACCCCCGCCCCTCAGCGCGCCGGCGCGGCAGCGGCGTCCAGCGCAGGCGCACGACGGGCTGCCGCGCGCCCTTCCCCCTCCAGGCCGGGACTTCCCCCTTCCTCCTGGGCTGGGCCCCGTGTTGCCCCGCCCACGCCTTGAGGACTCTCCTCGTGGATCTGGCTCGCATGACTCCGCCGGTAAAATCCGGATCCTTCCACCCTTCCCACACCAGCCGGGTCAGGCATTCGGGGCTCGGCTCTTTCCTGGTCTCCAGCATGACCTTCAAACGCTCTTGTCTCCTAATAGAGTTTGACAAAATGGATTCTCCACCATGAAAGAAAGTCTGTGGAAACCTCGAGTAAATGTGACTTAAAAACAAAGGTAACTTGGCAACCCTCCACCACGCCGTCACTCCAGGCACAGCCCTCACGTCTCAACATCACGTGATTGGCTTAACCCTTCCAGCCGGAATTTTACCGGAGGGCCCTTGAGCGGCGGAACTCCAGCACCATTTCCGGTCCCTAGAGCGTGGCCTGAACGTCACTTCCTTAGCAATGCACTTTAACCGTTGCTGTCCTCGTTTTTCTGGACTGTAGTTTACGACCCACGTCTTGTGAAACAAAAATTAACTTTTTCGTTAGTAACAAAATAACATCAAAGCAATCCACAAAAATTCAACCAAGCAAGATGCAGCGCCCCCGGGTGGGGGAGGCGGGGGTGGAGCTTGAGGTCACGTGACTCGCTGGTCCGCCCCGCCTCCTGCAGATGAAGACTTCCCTCCCACAGTGATAGAGCCTCTGGGTCTCCTCTCGGTACGGATCTTGCACTTGGCGCCGAGGCAGGTGAACGGCGGCAGGTAACTGGAGGGACGGTGAGCAGGGACAGAAAATAGAAAATGGGTGCGAACCGGCCTGCGCTGTTCGGGGCTCCCTTCCCGTTGTCACCCTGCACTCGCGAGGGATTCATTTATTTCTCCAGATCTTCCGGACCCCACCCCCCAGCCCCGTCTCCTTGATCGCCCCACCACCGAGGAATTGTGCTGTCCACTTTTCCCAGGGTTGAACACGCCATTATGGACTCCTCTTTGGAGCTTTGGGGGCTTCAGGTCATGGGATTGCTTCAGCCATTGCTGGGGTCTGCACCAAGCGCCGGTCCCAGTCCCCAAAGCTCGTTCTTTGGCAAAGGCCTTCATCTAGGTGAGCAGGAAGATAGGAAAACCCCTAGAGGCAGAGGCGGCTCCGGTGAGACAGGCTTGGGAGGGAATGTCACGATACGGCCTTCTCTGCAGAGTCACTGGAAAGTGCTTTCTCAGTCATTAGAAAGGTTTATCTGACATTCTTGCTGGAGAGGTTCAGTGCGAGTTAGCTTCCTTCGGGTGAGACTGGAAGGGTTTTCAGGGCCGTTTGTACTGTCTTTAGAACAGGGTGTGGGTAATGCGGCAGCCTCAGTTGAATCGGAAGGCGATGGAAGATGGTGTTGCCTTGTTGCGGTCTGCTGGAGGCCTAGGCTTGCTTATGGGAAAGTGACTAGGTTTTCCCGAAAAGGAAGTCATTCTTCAGAAACTGATCAAGCTGAAAACATGATTAAACCAAATTTATTCGGCCACAATTTAAAAGCAGGAAGACTTTAAGTCTAGTTATTATTGTTGACTTCATGGTTTTTTGCCTTTGGCATTCTTCTCTTTTTGCCGCTTTTCCCTAAAATCTTGCTGAATTGCCCTTCGCAGTCAATGCCTTGATTAGTTTTGTGGTAAATTTAAGTAACACTTTGTTCTTCCTCAGCTTTTCTTTTGTAAAACTTAGGTGTCCTGCTCTGATTTGGATGCATAATATTTTGTGAAAATACAGAAATTTATTTGCCTAGAATTTTGTCCAACCCCTTGTACTCCATTTTAGATGTACTATAGTAGCCAATGTTTTAACCCCAAACAATACGCCTTAGGAAAGGAATGTTTTTTAAGTTTGGGGCTAAACTCTTTTATTTATGCTGCAAACTTAGAAGGTTCTTTCTTTCCATTAAATTAGAAAGCCTTACAAAATTACAAATTTGATTTTTATAATGTAAATTACACATTTTCTTATATGAAATATTCTCAGTTAAATCTTCCTTCTAAGCAGTGTAATTGATAAATCTATTTTAACAAGTCAGCTGAGGGCTAGTTGTTACCTTCTCTTCCCTCCACAAATGCTTGAAGCTCTGGGTTTAATCCCCAGTACCAGAAAGAAAAAAATTCAGAGGGAGATGGAATTATTCATTGTCCTTGTGATAGGTGAGACAGACTTTTGCCTGCTCTTCCAAATTCTCTGCAATAAGATGGTCTTATTTTATTAAAGAGAGCTAAAAACCTTAGAAAGACAGCAATTTAACAAAATAGAAAGACTAGTCGTCCATGATACTTACTACTAGAAAACATAACCTTGATGGTCTTGCATTGTCTTAAGTAATAAAGAAGATGGTATTTTGTGTGTGTGTGTGTGTGTGTGTGTGTGTGTGTGCATGTATTTACAGTTTTACCATTTCCTGCTTGAGATTCAGACTAGATGATATCACTGTCTATTGATATGTTTATGTAACGTGTAAATATAGCTTAATTGTCCTTTGCTTTTTGTTGCTGAACTGTATTCTGTGATATAATAATCACAGTTTGGTCAACCATTCACTTGTTGCCATCTTGTATGTTTTTGTGTGTGTAGGTGTACATGTATATGGGTGCCCATGCACATATGTGTGCATGCATGTGGAGGCCCAGAGATGTCTTCCTCTATTTCTTTCACCTTATTTTTGGTGGCAGGGTCCCACACTGAACCCATAGCTCTCTGATTCAACAAGACCAGCAAGCCAGCAAGTCCCAGGGGTCCTCCTGTCTCCAGCAGCCCCTGAGCACTGAGGTTGCAGATAGACCATCACACTGGTTTTTTTGGCTGCCAGGGAGCCAACCTTGGGTTCTCATGCTTTCAGAACAAGCACTTTCCTGGCTGAGCCATCTCCTCATCCCCAAACACAGTTTTATCCATTACTTTTCTCCAAAGAGAGGTTCTCTGATCTATTGAAGAGATAGAAAAGTGGTATTGCTTCTGTACTCAGGTGACATTCCAATTCCTGAGTGCTTTGGCAGTCTAAGCCAGTTCTGTCCAGGTACACCAACATGGGCAAGAGAAAACCAGCCAAAAACCATTGACTACTAGAGGGGAAAACTTAATAAGTAAGAAGTTGAATGAATCTGCAGTTTTACTTCATACTTAATTGCTCCAATTTTAGGGAAATAGGAAAGAACTGACTTAGACTAATAATGAAATCTAGAAGGTTAGCACAGAAAATGGTGACAAAATTCGATGTGGGGAAAAGCTTTGACATACATACACACAGGTACCCAAATGATTTGAAAGTTGAAAAACATTTCTGATACTGTTATCGGTTTGTGATTTATATATAGACATTTATTTGGGGAATTGTGTTGTAGTCCACCGTTAAGTAACGTATAAGGAATAGTCCCTTGACACCCTTTGTTTTCTTACTATAATGTTTTCTTTTCCTCTGTTTCTACTTATGGCATGTTTCTACTAGCTTGGCTCTTCTTGTGTTGAAGAACCATGTCTCCATTGTTGCGTGTTCTACACAAGGATGCCGAAATGGATGAGACCTTGTCTCAAACAAACAAAATGCTGAGGTGCCTGATAGGTTATTTATTGAATGAGATTTGAACAATTAACAAGGGGAACAAATAACATTTTTTCAGATCATAGTTCCTTCAAAGGTTATGTACTATTAACTTTTAAATATAAAGGCAGTAATACTAATTTTTCAAATAGTGAATAGAATAGACAAAATCAATATGGACTTTATTAATTCTATGACCAACTTATTTCTACAGGATGTATGTTTACTGATAAGAGGTTATCATCCAGGTGGGAGAGGGAAGAAATAGTTATACTAAATGAAAAAGGGGTTCTTCATGCTACAAGTGGATCTTCATTCAAGCTTCTATATCTTGATCACATGCCCTTAAAAGGAGGGGCTAAGAGTTTCAGGGGTCTGTACTTAGAAAGTTTCCTCCCAAGGGTATTGTAAATTTGAGTGGGATAACCCTAGATAATCTATTTTAAAGTATTTTTAAAACTAGGTGGTATGTAAGTGTAAAGCAATAAAATTCAAACTTTACCTGAATAGATTTCCCAATCACAGAGACCTGGGATTAGGTGCTAGCCTTCCCTGTTATTAGCTGTCTGACCTTGAGCATGTAAAGTGAAGTTTGCTCATGTTTAAATCTGGCCTGTAGATATTATTAAAGCAGATTTTTGAATGTACAGTATTTAGTACACACACTTTGTAAACATTTCTTTTAATAAGGCCAAGGCTAGCGTCAAACTTACTGACCCTCCTATCTTTACTTCCTAATTGCTTCCTAAGTATAGGCATGTGCCACCACACCAGCAAAAATTCTATGACTTTTACTGACTTGACTTTGCTCCTATATGCTGAATTTCTAGTACAGATGTAAGATATCTTACAAAATAGACCAATGCTCCCCCCCTTTGAACAACAGCAGGTTTTTGTTACAGTGAATGGAGTAGAATTTGAAATTAGTCTATTATGAAGAAAACAGAATAGGAAAAATCTATTTCTAGCAAAGATTCTTTTTTTTTTTAAAGGTTTATTTTTTGAGACCAATCATGCTGTTGCTCAGGATGCTTTTGAATTCCTGTCCTAAAGCTAGTCAGTCAGTCCCCTAAGTAGTTGGGACTAGAGGCACACATACTACTATATCTGACTCGCACAGATTCTAACCTTACTTATAGGAACAGAGAAATATCATCATAGTCCCTTATTTGGGCTCCAGTGATGATTTAGTGTTTTCTGTATAAAAACTTATGATCCTTTATGCCTGGAATCGATTTAAGGACTAGCTTCTTTCATTTTAAAGTTTTTATTCCTACAGTGGCTAGGAATATATTAAAATTGTTCTGTCAGTAGAGCAGAGACTTTTGAGTTAATTCTTACGAGTTTAAATTTTTGCCTTTCAAAAAGATTAAATATTTTATTATTTTTATTTTATGTGTATTAGTGTATTGCCTGCATGTGTGTAAGTGCACCTGTCATATAATGCTGGAGGAGGTCAAAAGAAGGCATTGGATCCCCTGCTACTGGAGTTTATGGATGGTTGTTAGCTACCATGTGGATGCTAGGGATTGAACCTGAGTCCTCTGTAAGAGCAGTCAGTGCTCTTAACCACTGAGCCATCTCTCCAGCCCCAAGATTAAATATTTCTGTATCTTTTATCCTTATATGAAATAGACAAAGTAATGCAGGGAATAGTTAAAGGCATGAGCTAAAATAAGATTTTTTTTTTCCTTCCTAAATGACTCACGAGGATTAGTGGAAAGTATCAATAAATAAAATAATTGAAATACAGCTTTTGGGGTTGACGATTTAGCTCAGTGATAGAGCGCTTGCCTAGCAAGGCCAAGGCCCTGGGTTTCATCCTCAGCTGGGGGCGGGGGGGCGGACGCCAAAATAACCAAAAAAAAAGACCAAAAAAACAAGGCAACAAACATACAGCTTTTGTGAATTTATGTTTCTCTTTAATAACGACAAAAAAGTACTTCTACAAAGAAAGTATTTTATGAGCTCATTGAATATTCTTTTTAATGTTAATTCACTGCTATAATAAATGAGATAGGTGAATTTTCATTCATTTTTATGCTTATTAAACAATTTGTGATCAGTAAGAATGTGCTCCATGTAATTTATGAATAGTATTTTCAGTTTTACTATTTTTTCTTATAAAGTATAAGTCTTTGGTTTGTAGAAGTAGTTTATGTATAGTATATAGTAACTGTATGCACATAAACATGTATGATGTGTATATATTCAGGAACAGCCAGAGTTGATTTATATCTTTAGAGTAACAGATCCTTATTTTTACTTGCAGTTATTAAACCATCTTTAAAATTAGTTGCTACTGTGAGAACCATATGTAATGATGCATGCACCCTTGTAATCCCAATTAGCAGGAGGATCACACATTTGAGGCCAGCCTGAGCTACATAGTGATAACAGGCCAATCTGGGATACCTAAGGAGACCCTGTCTTAAAAAAGAAATTATGTGGTGATTTATATGAAACTCCCTTTTCTTTTACTTTGTAATTAGCTCTAGTATGCAACTTCAGTTAGCCATTTTTACTAGTTTATATATTAAAATATATATCATAAATTCAGTTCATAAATATATCAGATTTGGGGGGCTGGAGAGTTGACTCAGCAGTTAAGAACACTGGCTGTTCTTGCAGAAGACTAGATTGGAATCCCAGCATCCACCAACAATCATCTATAACCCCAGTTCCAGGGGATCTGACAGTCTCTTCTGTCGTCCGAGGGCATTGCACAACACGGGTGTACTTACCTACATGCAGGTAATACACACATACACATAAAATAAAAATAATAAAATACTTTTTGTAAAAATCAGATTTAATTTTTTTTTTCCTGGTTTATTGAGACAGTGTCTCCAGGCTTTAGCTGGCTTGGACTTGCTATGTAGACCAAACTGGCCTTAAATGTGTCATCCTCCTCTCACAGAGATCCAACTGCCTCTGCCTGCCAGAGTGCTGCGATTAAAGGAGTGGGCCACTGCACTGAGCCTAGATTTAAATTCTTATGTCCTATGTTTTTAATTCTGGTAGCCTATGATTTTGTCACCATTATTTTGAGTATTATTATTACAACTTAACTTTTCAGTTTTTAAACATATGCCTACAGTATGCCATGTTTTATTTCCTTTTGGAAAAATTACTGGGCTTGTACCATTGAAAACAAAGTGAATGGTACATGCTATGACACAGAAGAGTTACAGATGTGCTTGGAGTATGAAAAGCAGCCAGATTTCATGTTTTGTTTTAGTTACTTCTTAGTTTAATTTTCAAAAAGTGCTTATTGAAAGATTAAAATAGAGAAGACTGAAGTTGGAAAAACCTGTGAAATTTAAGAGAGGGTATGTGAGGCTGGAGATATGGCTCAGTGGTTACAAACACTGTTCTTCAGAGGACCTGGGTTCAGTTCTCACCACCCACATGGCAGCTAACAACCGTCCGTAACTCCAGTTCCAGGGTCTCTGACACCCTTTTCTGGCTTCTGTGGGCATTGCACACATGTAGTGCACTTACATACGTGCAGGCGATATACTCAGACATAAAAAAATAAAAATAATAAATAAAATATATTTTAAAAAAACAAAGGGTATGTATACAGAAGTGGCTGCAGATACATAAGAGAAAATTTCAGAAAGGAATAAGTAATCTCTAGAATATTAGGGAAAGGCTTAAAATGCATTATCCTATGCATCCTCTGTATATTTAAATGTATACAATCCGTAGACACTGTAAGCAAATAAAATTGTGAGGTGGGGTACTGTGAATTGAATCCAGGATATTGCACACATTACCACTGAGCTATATCCCCACTTTTTGAGATGGGGTCCTATATGTAGCCCTAGTTGGCCTGGAATTTGCTATATAGACCAGGCTGGCCTTGAACTCAAGGAGATCCACCTGCCCTGCAACCTAGATGCTGGGATTAAAGGTGTATGACACCACACCCAGTCCCAGCCACTTTTTATCTTGAGGTAGGATCTAACTAAGTTGCTGAGGTTGTCCTTGAATTTGTGATCATTCTCTCTAATTCTCCCAAGGAAGTGGGATTACATACCTGTGCCATAAAAGTTGATATAGAAATGAAGACATTTAAATAGCTCTTTTATCTTAAAAGTACTTGAATATCTTACATGAGAATGTTTTGACTTATTCATGTAACAAAGTAATTTATTTGTGTATATACATTTAGACTTAAGAATATAATAGCAGCATTTTTTTTAAATAGAAATAAAGGGCTAAGATGTAGCTCAGTTGATAGAGTGGTTATATAACATGCACAAAGCCTGGGGTTTGATCCCTAAAACCCTATTACCTGGGTTTGCTGACACCCACCTTTAATCCCTGCACTTGGGAAGTTGAAGCAAGAAAACCAGAAATTCAAGGTTATCATAGCTGAGTTGTAAGGTCAGCTTGGGTACATGACTCCCTGTCTAAAAAAATTAAAAATAAATATATATATGTAAATTCTAATATCTAAGGGAATTTATTACACTACAAAGTGATACTTCAACCCAGTGTGGAGGAAAGACACATGTATATGGTAAGTATAACTGATTCAGTTTGTCTAACTTGAAGAAAATTAAAATCGAGATAGTACTTTGCAATGTATTCAAAACTTATTTCTGATTTAAACTTAAATCTAAATAATAGAATATAAAATGTTAATTTATTAAACTTTTAAAAAATGCTTTATATATATTTTATGTGTTTGAGTGTATTGCCTACATGTATGTAAGTGCACCCATATTGTGCATTGCTGCAGCGGTCAGAAGAGGATATTGGGTCCCCTGGAACTGGAGTTAGGTCCTCTGCAAGAAAAGCCAGTGCTCTTAACTGCTGAGCCACCCCTCCAGCCCTTAATATGTAAGGTAGAAGACCTCAGAATCATGAAAATAAAGATAAACATATGAAACTACACTGAAATAATTTTATGGCAGAAATAAGAACAAAAGATTGAAAGAGGGGCTGGAGAGATGGCTCAGCGGTTAAGAGCACTATCTGTTTTAACAGAGGACTGGGGTCTTCCCAGCCCCCACCTAGCAGCTAACAACCATTTGTAACTCCAGTTCCAGGGGGTCCAACACTCTCTTCTGACTCTGGGCATTACATGACATGGGTTACTAACATACATGCAGGCAATACATTCGTACACATAAAGTAAAAATAATGCATAAAATATAAAAAAAGATTGAAAGAAAATGCTTGAAATACATATAACGGATAAGGAGTTAATCTTTCTAAGAACTCTTACAAATTGTTTAAGTTCACTTGATAGAACCATAGAGAAAGCAAGAGAGCAGAAGTCCACAGAAGGAAAACCTTAATGTTTGAAAAACATGGAAACAATAACCTTAATATATTAACAGTAAAATATGTCTCAGCTAGCAAAAATTAAATGATAAACCTGCTATCAGGGAATTGTGGGGAAAGATTTTTCTCAAAAAATGCTGGTAGAGATATCAATTGTTTCTTTTTTCATTTTGTGTGGTAAACTAGCAATTAACATTAGAAATACAATATTATCCAAAAGTCTCCATGAAATACTGTTGTCTTCCTTGGAAATGAAATCACTAGTAAGTAAGCAAGAAAATATTTACATGGTTATTGACTGCTACAATGTTGGTAGTGCCAAAATCCTGGGAATGGGTCATGCCTACTAATTAGGGGTATTATGTAAATTATGACACAGTCATATTCTGATATGGACGTCATTCATTGGTAGAAGTTGAATCTATACTGGTGATTCGGACAGATTTCCAAATATATTCTGAAGGACTTCCAACATATATTTTAAGTGATAAAGGCAAAATATAGAGAAATATATATAGTATATAATAAGATTCTATTTTTATAAAATCATGGGTGAAACACAACTTCTCAACCTTGGAAAGAGGAAATAAGTAGAAAGAGAGAGCAAAGAGGTTTAGTGTTCACAGTGAGAACCGTATACGTGTTTGTGCATGTTCACCTGTCCGATGAATCACACGAAAGGAGAATAATCAGTGTTTGCTGGTTACCTCAGGTAGTTGCGTAGGCATTCCAGGTTGTTTTTGACTTTCTTCCTTACACTTTTCTAGATTAAGTGTTTCCATTTTTACAGTGAAAGCATACTGTTTCTGTAATTAGTAAAAAGCAAAACTGTTTACATTTTGGATAAGGAACAGAAGGCCATGTAAGCTAAAGAAAGAATTAGCAACATGAAAAATAACATTTGAAGTGACTAGATATGACAGTTACCTGAAGTATTTTTGTCTTAGGGTATGTGAGAAGGAAATGAATAATTTATCCTGGTTAGTCGTAGATTCTTAATTTTATGTGGGATAACCTTTAGACACCTAATAAGAAATTGCTATAAAAATGTATCAGAAAATGATAGGTATTAGCAGATAAGGTTACAATTTGACATGTTCTTTTCAGTGTGGATATTAAGCGCTCCAAAATGTTTTGTACCTTGGAAATGTAGCGCATACTGCACAAGAATAAGCTGTTACCTGACTTAATCATCATGATGGGATCATTTTATTATGAGAAGAGTCCACACGGAGCTTTTGGTGAATAAAACCACCACTAGATTACGAGATTAACTTTTTCTTTAAGAAAACATCAAATAAAATTTTTCTCTAAAGAAGCAAAGTTGACAGGGCCAGAGAGATAGCTCTGCGGTTAAAAGCTTGTACTGAGTTAGTTCTCAGGACCCATGTTGGGTGTGGCACAACTGCCTGTAACTCCAAATCCGAGGGGATTTCATTGGATTATTCCTAATTTTTTTTTTTTTTTTTTTTGGTCTTTTTAAGACAGGGTCTCCCTGTAGCCCCTGGCTTGAATTCACTATGTAGACCAGGCTGGCCTTGAATTCATACAGATCCGCCTGCCTCTGCCTCCCAAGTGCTGGGACTAAAGGCATGAGCCACCATGCCCGACCTTATTCCTGATACTTTTAAATTGAAAAGGTGATACATGTACAAACATGGTGAGAATTACATATTCAGACATTTCTGTTGTCTCTTACTAGACCCCATTTCTCACCATGTATTTTTCCACAAATGGTAGTCCTGTTGGTAGTATTCTGAACTTTTTTTTTTTTTGCTTAATAATTAATCCTGGTGACATTTCACAGTGATCCAATCAAAGCTGCCTCATTGTTTTTAATGATAGTTTAGTGTTTAATTACACTGATGAATTGTCATTGTCATCCTCATCTAAGCCCTTTTCTTAGTACTTTAGTTGTATTTACTCATGGAAACCTCACAGCAACCTTCTAAGATGGTGATTATTCTTATTCCCATTACCAAATGAGGAGAAATATGCATGTGGTGGTTAAATTTCCAATAATATAATTAACACAACTTATGAGTAGTAGGACTCGGGATTTAAATTGGGGGAATATCTTTCCAGATATTACTTTTCATTCTATCATGTTATTTAGTCTCCATACCTTTAAACTGTTATTATTTGTGTGTGTGTATGAATATGTGAGATGGGGTAAGGGGTGAATGCTAGAGTATGCATGTGGAGTCATAAGATAGCTCTGGAGTTACTTCTCTCCTTCCACATTTATATGGCTCTGGGGATCAAACTTAGGTCACCAAGGCTTGCAAGACAAGCACATACAGTCCCCAAGCCCTTTTACTGGCCAGTAGTCTCCACATTAATGAACATAAGAGTGCTATAATAAATATTCTGTTACTAGAACATTTTGTATACATGCAGTAAATTCATAGAAAAGAAACAGCTGGATGAAGGGACTTCATTAGCTTGAGTCTCTGTTGCCAGATTGCTCTCCAATTTAGGGATGCTTGAAGTTCAACTTCATCCTTAGAATTTGCTATAATCTGCCATTTAGCATGAGTATTTAGAAAACTGGATTGCTGGTCATCTCTCCCATTCCTGGTGTTCCTGAATTGTGTGTCATCTGCCATCATATGATAGCATGGTTTCAGTCATAAGAATCAGTGTCACAGTTCAAAATAAGAATGTGTTATGACATTTGGGCCCATGACTTTTAAATAACATTAAGTATTCTAGATACAACTTAAAATTGAAATTTCATTATTTAAAATTGGAATTTATATTACAGAGGGTAAAATACCATATTAATAATTGTGAAAGTTGCTAATTTATGTATCAAAAGAATGGTGTAAGACATTTCATATAGTTACATGCACTAATATGAACACTGAACGTGATAGCTAAATATAGTAATAACTATCTTTTCTTGAAAAAAATGAATTTTCAGCAATCTTTCAGTCCTATTTTAGGTAATACAAAATTAGTGAGGGACTTTATTCAGATTAATTACAAAATCCACAAATTATTTGAAGTGTAACACATTTTAGTGTCTCCTGTTTCATTTGTTTCAATTTAAAACCATGAATCTAAGAGGCATGCAGGCTGATTTACACCAGACTCTTTACCTTTTAAGCACAAAGCTAAAACTACAGAATCTGCTCAGGTCCCAGCCAGTGTACCTGAAGGAATGAATGTGGATATACAGTACCTGTTATTGTTCATTGATGTGTGTTTGTGTTTGTTTGAAGTATGATCTCATCCTCTTCAAGACATTGTATTGGGAAAATGAAGGGGTGAGGAAACAACCATAGAGATAATCAAGCTGTCAATAAAAATTCCTTATTGCAACCAGTTCTGTCCAATCAGAGCAGTACAGAGCAAGAAGTTGTGCTCCCTCTGTCTCCACCTTCCATATGAGCCATTGAACTGGAAATCAACTTTGATATCCAAAATATTAGAACAGTGTGAGTCTTAAGACAAACCTTTAGCCCTCATTGAGGGTAAGGTTAGGATTCTCCTAAATCCTCACCCAAGGTATTGTAAACTGATAAGCCATTAAGCCTTGTTCTGGAAAGATAGAGGAGTAAATATTGCAGATACTTTTCTGATTTGTTTCTGAGATATTAAAAACTAGAAATTCTTAGGATTGATTGAATTTAACAGGACAAGAGAGCGTCCACCCAGTCTTATTGTGAGTCTGAGTCAAATACAGTGATTCTTAAGAAGCCAACAAAGCCCAATTTGGTTGTTTTCATGTCTTCCTCTCCCATGTTTCCAGGGTTTGCAGGGTTAAAGGTTCTTTTGGGTTTTTTGTTTGTTTGTTTGTTTTTTCTCTTTTTGAGACAGGGTCTCCTTGTAGCCCCAGCTGTCCTGGAACTCACTATGTAGACCAGGCTGGCCTTGAACCCACAAAGATCCGCCTGCCTCTGCCTCCCAAGTGCTGGGGTTAAAGATTTGTGCCACCACGCCCGGCGCTTAAAGGTTCTTAATGGGACATAGTCCTTTATAAGTACTCTGACAGTTGACAAAAACAAAGTAAATATATATTCTCTGTAAACATGCTATTAACAAGAGTCAGGCTGCCAATACTTTGCGCTTTTTGAAAAATGATTTTATTAAGGTATAATTGACATACTATATGTATTTAAAAACGTAAAATTGATGAACTCATCATGGTAATCAACATATTTATATTGAATCTGTCCATTATTCCCAAAGGAAGTTTTCTTGTACCTTTTTGTAATCTCTTCCTTCCATACCTCCCCATCCCCATTCTCAAGCAATCATCACTGATCTGTTTCTAACCCTGTAAGGTAGCTTGAAATTTTTAGAATTTTATATAAATATAAGCTTTAGACCATGAGTGCCTTCCACAGAGCGTAATTATTTGAAATTCTTTAGTTTACTACATTTATTTATGAGCCTACTATTTTCTGAAGTGGTTATACCTAACCTTATATTCCTACTAGCAGTGTATGCAAGTTCTAGTTGTTTCAAATCCTGACTAATGCTATCTTGGTGAATCTTGGTAAATCTGTTGCCTAATGGCATCTTCTGCCTATTTTAGTTGGGCTGTCTTTTTCAATTACATTTTTGAAATTTATTTTTGTATCTGTATATGTGCGTGGAAATGGACATATCATGACATGTGTGTTGAGGTCAGAGGACAACTTTTGGGAGTTAGTTCTCTTTCCAAAATGTGACTTCAGGTCATCAGGCTTGGTGTCAAGTACCTTTACTTACTAAGCCACCTCACCAGCCTGATTGTCTTCTTATTAGTGAGTACTGAGGATTTTTTTTTTAATTCAGGATATATGTTCTTTATTATATATTTATGCTTTGTAAGTATTTTCTCACAATTGATAACTTTATTCTAAAGATATCTTTTGAGGAGCAAAAATTTTATTTAATTATTTTTTTGTTTTTCTTTGGGGTTTGGAGGGGTTGTTTTCTTTTTGTTTTAGACACGGTCTCCTTGCAGCCCCAGCTGGCCTGGGACTCGCTGTGTAGACCAGGCTGGCCTGAACCTCACTGGTGCTGGGGTAAAAAGCCTCTGCCTTCCAAGTGCAGAGCATGAGCCACCACACCCAGCCCTATTCATTTATTTTTTTTGAGGCAGGGTCTTACTGTGTATCCCTGACAGGCCTAGTACTTGCTATGTAGACCAGACTGTCCTCAAACTTGATCTGCCTGCCTCTTCCTCTCAAGTGTTGGGATTAAAGGTGTACATCATCAGGCCTGTCACAGAGTGGAAATTTAAATTTTTCTGAAGTCTTAATTTGTCATTTTGCTATGTATGGATTGTTTTTGTAGTGTTGTATCAATTAGATCTAATTCAAGGTCTCAAGGAACATTTTATAGTTCATTTGATATTTAGCCCTACCATCCATTTTTCATTACTTTTTATATAGTCCAAGGTGTGGATTGAAGGGTTTTTGTTTTTGTATTTCTATATCCATTTATTCTACCACCATTCGTTGAAAAGATTGCTCTACAGAATTTCCTTATAATTTCATATTTGTCTATATATATGTAGCTTTTTTTGAACTGAGTGTAAATTTTTAAAT
>NW_008346548.1:186432-212688 GCF_000622305.1 Nannospalax galili
TAATAAGTTAACTAATTTAATGAAAGTTAATTTCCTGGTGTTTAAGAATGTTTAGTAATATCTTTCATTTCAGAACATCATTTTGTGATAATATTTGGCTTCAGCTTTAGCTTCAGGAAAATGCTGATTTTTAAAATTTTGGTCATTGGGAATTAGGCCAAAATGTATATACTGGGCATTTCCAAAAGAGTATCGGTTTTCACTCAGTGAATGAGAGTTCCTGTTTCACCCATACCCCAGCCAGTGTTGTAACTAAACAGTATTTATTTTTAGTGTACTCTGTGGTCAGTCCAGCTACTTTATGAACAAAGCAGATGCAGTCCTTGTTTTTCTGGCAGTTAAGTCCAGCAGTAAAGACAGACATAATTTTTGTGTGCACATATGCATGTATGCTTCAGTATGTATGTGGAGGTCAGGGGGCAACTTGAGGGATTCATTTCTCTCCTTTCACCATGATGGTTTTTTTGTTTTTGGTGGTTTTTTTTTTTTTTTTTTTTTTTTTTTTTTTTTTTGGGTTTTTTTTTTTTTTTTTTGGTTTCTCAAGATAAAATCTCAGTATATAGCCCAGGGTAACTTTACACTTGTCCTCCTGCCTTTGTTTTCCTAGTGCTAGAATTTCAGTGAGCCACCTTGCCTAGCTTTCTTTCACAGATTTTTAATTACATAGTAGTTACGTACTACAAAGGTGCAATATTGAAGATTGAGCACAAATCAAGGGAACCTGAAAATTAATTCCTTAGCAAACTACCTTTTAAAACCTCTGTGATCAAGTCCTCCTCTACCCACATTCAATTTAATAAATAAGCTGTAGCTGATAGTAATTGAAATATACTTAGGCAAACCATTAGAAATGCAGATTTCTTGGCTTACTAACTCCAGTCATGTATTTGAGTCTAAGTTATAATTTTCTGGGGTGGGGGTGGTCTGTGTTAGTCAGTGGGCTCATTAGTTTTAACTGTCAATTTGGCACAACCAAGAATTACCAGGGTACAAAGTCCTGAGGAATTATCTAATCTGGTTGGCCTATGGGCATGTCTGGAGGGGGACTGTCTTGATTGTTAATAGGTGTAGGATGACCCAGAGTATTGTGGACAATACCATTCCTAGACAGGGGATGTTAAACTGTAAGGCAAGAAAAAGCTAGGTAAGCACAAGCAGGCAAGCTGCATGTGGCATGTGTTTCTCTCTGCTTTTGACTGTGAATGTGATGTGACTAACTAGCTGCTTGAGTTCCTGCCTTAACTCCCCTCAAGGATGAACTGTAAGCTGAATAAACCTTTCCTCCCTTAAGTTGCTTTTGGTCAGTGTGTTTTATCACAGCAACAGAAATGAAACCAGAATAGTCCGTGTGCTTTCCCAAATAGCCTTAGTTTATCCTTTAGGTCACATTTTCATTGCAGAGATTTTATTAATTTTATGAGATTTTATGAATTCATGAGTTGGATTAGAACTTAAAGTGGCAGTTCCTCTTTGTCTTCTATTCATTGAGGTAAATGGTTTTTCAAATAAATCCATCAGAGAATGAAAACATTTTATGATGCTGTATGATACAGTAGCGGTTTTATGGCGACATTTTTGATGCTCACTCTTGTAAGTACTTTTTATAGACATCAGTCTCAAATGTCTCCATCTTTATGTTTGGCTGGTTTGGCTACTCATTATGTTTTCTTGGCAAAACAATTGAAAAATTTTTTTCACCAAATCAGTCTATGGGAATTGTAGTTTTCAAGAGAAGTGTCTATGTTTTTTAAGGAATACTTTTTCTTAATGCAGTACAGTTAGTAAGTTGACTATTTTTTAAAGACACACTTACCAGTTAACTTACACTTAACTGGTAAAGTCACTTCACAAGCAGTGTATCTGTGAAAACAAAAGCCAAATTCCCATTGCAGAGTCAAGGTCATGAATGTTGAGGATCTCCTGATGACACTTCTTGGCACTGTGAACTTGGAGTTGCAGACTGTCTAACATAAGAAATTCCATTAGCATTATTACTAAACAATTTTGGATTGAGTATCTATAGGATTTCAGATAAACAATAAGCTTCATTTTGTTACCATTACCAAAATTTTAAGCTGTTTCTAATTTTCACCATTGCAATATAGAAGTAAATCTTTATATGTCAGAGATACCCAGAAGCAGGGGCTAGAAATATGACTGCAGTTAAGAGCACATTTTCCTTTTGCAAGGACCTGAGTTTAATTGCCAGCACCCGCTTTGGGTGGGTCACGACCACCTGTCATTCCAGCTTCATGGGGATCTGATACCTCTGGCCTTCACAGGCACCTGCATTCATGTGCACTTACCCATACACAGACAGACAGACAGACAGACAGACAGACACACACACACACACACACACACACACACAATTAAAAATAATAAACCTTTAAATTGAAAAATTACAGATACCCAGAAGTACAATTTTGGGATCAAAAGACTTGAACCTGTATGTTGCTAAATTGCTTCACATATTCCCTAGAAATAATAAATCCAAACTACTTTTTAAGGATTGTGGGTTAGACTTTTGACCATTAATTCAGAACCTCTTTTTATATTTACCTTCTAGTGTAGCTCTCGAAATAATTTGTTGAGTTAAATCCACAGTGTCCTGAAATATTATGTAATACTTTTTAGTTGTGCATAATTTCAGTAATGATTGCATGCCCTTATTTGTAACCTTCTGATCTATTCATTCTTTTATAAATAGCACTATGAAATGTATATACATGTAAAAATGATTATTCCTGAAATTCTCTCTTATTTTGGCTAATTCAATGGCTCAATAAAGGCAGCTATGCTGCCTGTGTTTTCTAAAAGAGCAAAGAAGTCATTCTCAGGAGCTCCCTGAAAGAGAGCCTGCTGTTGGTCAGAATATTGTCAAGCATGCTTATTTTCCAATCAGTCATTGTCAAACTGACATGTTCAAGATAAGAGTTACCAAAATTTGAACAAAGCTAGGATTTTATTGGCAAGAAAAGAAGAGGAATGTAGGTGCGCATAATGAAACTAGTCTGCCACATAACCTTTCTGAGAGAGCTGCTAGGTAGTTGAGATGAATAAGAGTGTGTTTACCTTGGGCTGGAAGAGATGGCTCAGCAGTTAAGAACACTGACTGTTCTTGTAGAAGACCCGAATTCGAATCCCAGCACCCACATGGCAGCTAACAACTGTCCGTAACTCCAGTTCCAGGGGATCTGACAGACTCTTCTGTCCTCCGTGGGCATTGCACCACACAGGTGCACTTACCTGCATGCAGACATAACATCATACACATAAACTAAAAATAATTTTTAAAAATGTTTTAAAAAAAGAGTTTACCAAAGACTAGCTTGTAGTAGTACTGTATTGTATAAATAGACTAAGGTAATGTTTTTAGCTAGAATTCTACCTATTCTATAACTTTTGACCAAGCATAAAAATGTTAAAAAAGTTTAGGGTGTTTTTCTCTTTGCAGATAAATTGTTCCTGAAAATAAGGAGATAAAGTCAGGGAAGGTGGCACATGCCAGTAATCCCAGCATTCAGGAGGTTGAGGTAGTAGGGTTATGAATTTGAGACTAGTCTTGGCTACTTAGTAAGACCTGTCTTTAAAATAAATCAGTAATTATTAGTGAGATAGAAGCATTAAGTGTCCTGATTGATCATTACATACTGCATATATATTGGATTATCACATTGTATCCCTTTTGATTTATACAATTGAAATAATAATAAGAGAAAACAGAAAACAACTATTTGGTTAAAATCTACTGGATTCTTCATCTTTAAAAAAAACTGATTTTCACAGCTAGTTGTAAATGAGAAAAAAGAAAAAAACCACTGATTTCCAAGGTTCGTCTTTAATGAGTTAGAGTGTTCTTTTTCAAATGTTACATTAAAATACTTGACTGCCAGTGAAATGACCCAGAATTTTCTATGTGAATTGCTTTGGAAGTTACCAGTATCTGTTATTATATTACCTTCTCCTTTTCTCCACCTGAAACTAAGATGGAAAAAGAATTATTTCCAGAAAAAAGGACAATTCTAAGTATATGCACTGACCAGTAGCAATGTGGAGCCTACTTTATAAAATATAAGGGGAAAAGTGGGCCTCTGATGTTGTTTGCCGCTGCAGTGTTCTGCAGTGCCTGTGGAGGAGAGACTGATGACTCATTAGTCAGATGGTTGCCTTGCTGCCTTCTGGTTTTTTCCTTTTCTACAGCAGAGATTTTTTTTTTCTTTTTCATCTTTCATGGATATGTAGGAAGGGGCTATAATATATGACTAAGGGAATTTTAGTTATAAATTAATTTGCTGTTTATCCTTAAGTAGGAGTCGAAAAGCTAAAGGTAAAATTTTTATGTGATTATTGAGTTGGGATTTTTTTTTTTTAATGCATTGAGCTATATGTGCTCCATTTTTCATGACTGTGTATAGTAGCTAACTCCTTTTTGGTTTCAACCAAGTGACTCCAGCCTGCTTAGCAAGTGCTATAGCACTGAGTTATATCCCTAGTCCTGGTATTCCTTTAATTAAGAACAGCAAGGATACCTGTAAGGAAGGAGTTATGTAGCCTATAAAACTATTTTGTTTAACAGAGCATATCATAGTTTTGACCTTCCATTGTAGAGATTTTAGGATAAAATTAATTTTTAACATATTAGAACTTATAATGTGCCTATTGAAAATGTGTTAGAAGGTTAAAAAAATTTTAAGCCTTTTTTTTCACATAGAAGCATAAGTGTTTTGAAGTGAAAAAGCAAAGAGTTTAGTAGGGTATATTTTATTTTGACTTTTCATAGATAATAAGGAAGGGTTGCTAACAAAGGAGTGTGTTGTGAGACAGTGTTTATCAAACTGTCATATGCTCAGGCTCTGTTCACTTATCACATCACTATAATATGCCTACCTGATGTATAATTTCCAATTTTCTTCTCAAGCCCCTTTTTTTTCCTTCCCTCCTGGGTCGTATTAATAAAATTTAGTATCTTCTTACTCTTAGGCATAACAGTTAGGAGTCTTTCCACAGTCCATTGGATTCTACAGATAAAGCAGGCTAATCAAAAGGATGTCAGAACTTAGGGGCTGGAGAGATGGCTCAGTGGATAAGAGCACTGGCTTCTCTTCTAGAGGATCAGGGTTCAGTTCCCAGCTCCCACATGTGAATAACAGATGTCCATAACTCCAGTTTCAGGGGACCTGACACCCACTTCCGGTCTCCATGGGTCTGCACATACATGGTACACTTACATGCATATAGGGAAAGTACTCAATCACATAAAAATAAATACATTTTTTAAAAGGATATCAGAACTTGATTTGTTGAAAGCCACAGTTTAGAAGATATATATATATAAAAAAAAATAGTCTTAAGGACTTACATAGCATTTAAAGCATAAGTTTTTAATTTTTTATTGCTCCAGTTTAAAGGAAATACTATCGTTTTAAATTTTTTATTGCTCCAGTTTAAAGGAAATACTATCATCATAAAATACTTCCAGAAAGAATATCCCAAGGAGTGAGGAACTTGAAAAAGACTATCCTTTGAGGGACAGCAGAAGGCATTAAGGATGATGGAGAAGGAACATGCAAACCCTTTGTGAAAGAGGGCATTTCTGAGCGGGGCATGGTGGTACACATCTTTAATCCCAGGCAAAGGTATGCAAATCTCTGTGATATTGAGGCCAGCCTGATCTACATAGAGTTCCAGGCTAGTTGAGGCTACAAGGAAACCTTGTTTCAAAAAGACCAAAAAAATTTTAAAAATAGGGCATTTCTGGGGAAAAGAAATGGCTTTTTCAAAATTAAGATGCTATTCAAATAGTATTAATTACTAAGGAAATTTTTGCAAGCATGACCCATTTCATAAGGAACATTTGAACAAATGTATAATTAAATCACAGTTCTGGAGTAAGTGGTAACATTATTCTTATTTTTCAGTTAAAGAGATTTTGATTTGTCCAGGTTGCCCTGCAGCATGTTATTAGAGGAACCTGAATGTGAACCAAGTCTGCTGACTCAAGATCTCATGCTGTTTCCACTTTAATTGGCAGATGACTGTGTATCATGAATACTGTAGAGGAAATACCCATATGGGGGGAAAAGTTAGTCTTGAATGATTGTCCTCTGATTTTTTTTTGATTTTTAAAAGTATTTTATTTTATTTTTTATGTGTTTGAGTGTACTATCTGCATATATGTAAGTGAACCCATGTCAGGCAATTCCCATGAAGGTCAGAAGAGAGCATGGAATTCCCCTGGAACTGGAGTTAAGGATGGTTGGTAGCTGCTATGTGGGTGCTGGGAATTGAACCCAGGTCCTCTGCAAGAGCAGTTAGTGCTCTTTACCGCTGAGCCATCTCTCCAGCCCCTTTTTTAAAAATATTCGGAACTCATTAACTTGTTTACTGCTTTGGAGATTTTTTTAAATTTTATTTTTGGTGTGTGTGTGTGTACACTGTGTGCAGGTACTGGCAGAAGTCAAAAGAGGATATTAGATCCCCTTGAGCTGGAGTTTCAGGCAGTTGTAAACACCCCCCCCCCCCGCAACACACACACAGATACTGAGACCTCTGCAAAAGAAAGCACTCTTAACTGCTGAGCCATCTCTCCAGCCCCTACTTTGAAGATTTTGACAGCCTGCTTCCTAACTATATATGTTGTCTTTAATTTTTTTTTCATTATTATCCATTATCTGATAGTTTCTAGAAAGTCTTGTTCTGAGGACTGGAGAGACAGCTCAATCAATTAAGTGCTTGAGGCACAAGAATGAGGACTTGAGTTTAATCCCAACACCTACCCACTAAAAAGCCAGGTGTGATAGCATGTGCTTGTAGTCCCAGTGCTGTGGAGGCTGAGATGGGGATTCCTGGTGCTCACTGGTCATCTAGCATAGCCTATTCTGTAAGCCCCAGGTTGCAGTGAGAAGCCCTATCTCAAAACAGCAAGGTGTTCAGCTCCTGAAGAACAACACCCAAGATTTACCCATGGTCTACATACACATGTACATGTGCATCTGCACATATACATGCATACAAATGAAAACAGAAAATCTTGCTATCTCTTTGTGTTCCAGTCATCAGTTCCTAAGTTCCTATCTGCTCTTATGTAATGGCTTCTTCAGCGTCTTCAATGTCCCTTTTATTCTCTTCCTTGACTACTTGTCTCCCAATTCAGTTTTTCATCTGAAGATACACAAAAACTTTTTGTGACATTGGTGACTGTAATATATGACTTGTTTTTCTTTTTAATTCAATTCCGTCATTTTCAACTACATGGACCCTATCTTCATTTGTATTAACTATCAACCTATTTCTAGTTTTTACTTTACCACTAAATCTATGTTCTATGATTTTTAAGTTTATTTTTATTTTTAACTTGGGGGGCAGGGATGTATACCAGTCAGATGCCAACAGAGGCCAGAGGCATGGGATCCCTAGGGAGCTAGAGTTCCAAGCTGCTCCTGATATGAGTGCTAAGAACTGAACTCGGGTTCTCTGCAAGAACAGTCCATGTTCTTAATCCCTGAGATGTCTCTCCATTACCTATGTTCTTGGTATTTTTCTTTCTCTGATTATAGTTTACTCACTTATAAGGCTTCCCATTTCTCTGTATGGTTTTAATATTGCTTCCACTATTGACTATTGCTCTGGTTTATAGCAATATTGAAGAGAAGGTACAGAGACTTCTCAGTTACCACCTGGGTAGCTTCTCTTTACCAACACTACCCAACAGAGTAGTATGTTTGTTACAATTAATAGAACCTTCATTGACATTTTATTATCCAAAGTCTATAGTTTACCTTAGGGTTCACTCCTATGCATTCTGTGTGTTTGAACAAAGGTTTAATAGATTTATCTGCCTGTTACAGTATTGTGCTGGATAGCTTTAGTTGTTAAGTTGACACACCTGGGTAGAGGGAACCTCAGTTGGGGAATTACCTCCACTGTGACCATGTCTGTGGGGCATTTTCTTGATTGTTGGGTGATGTGGGCGGGCTCAGCCCACGGTGAGTGGTACCATTCCTGGGCAGGTGGGCCTGTGTTGTATAAGAAAGCAGGCTGAGCACTAGCGAGGAGAGCAAGCCAGTAAGCAGTGTTCCTCCATGGCCTGTGCTTCCGCTCCTACCTCCGGGTTCCTGTCCTGAGTTCCCTCAGTGATGAACTGTAACCCAGAAGGTGTAAGATAAATAAACCCTTTCATTCCCAAGTTGGAATTGTTCAGACTGTTTTATCACAGCAATTGAAGGCAAACTAGAGCAAGTATTATACAGTTAACACTACTCTAAAAATCTCTACCCTACTCAAACATCCCTCCCTCTCATAACTTCTGGTTAGATACCGATCGTTTTACTGTCTTCATAATTAGCATGAAATCACTTAATTCTGCCGTGTTAGCCTTGTCCACATCCTCTTCCTACACCACTAAGTGAATCAGACCAGTACTTCACTGTTAATGCCTTCACTGTTATACTAGCCTCCCAAATATTTTGTATTTTGGCCAATGAATTACAAGTTGTGTGCCATAGAATATATTGTGATCCTTTAGTGACTCCCAAATACTGAAAAAACACTCCTCAATCTTGAGTCACCAAAGCTCGGGGTTTGGTTTTCCCCACCTATATTCTTTTTATCTAGTGTCAACTACCTTCAAAAGTTGCTTCCCTACCACCTTTTTGGTATATGTATCTTATGCATGTGATCTATACTTTTCTTATTCTCTGTGTCTCTCTTTTTGGTCCCATTGTAGTGTTTGTACCTTAACTGAACACTTAGGTCATTTTGCTATACAGCACAGTTGGATAAAGCCAGCAAAGGGTCCTTGAAAATAGTCACGGCTCATATTCTCTAATTTTAACACAGGCCTTTCTTTTGGGGGGAGCTCAGTAAACTTTAGCAAATTTAATTCCATTGACATTCAAGCCTTAACCAGCTTTTTTAGTCTCTTATCCTATGTGCAGTCCCTCCCCCACTTTAATGTGTTAGAGTAATTGAACACCATTCTCCCTCGATCTTCAGTCATTTTCTTTTGTTCACAGGATAAAATGCATTTGTGTTCTCAGCATTCAGTCGGAGACTCATAAATTAGATCATGTGCCATTGCATCCTTATTCCTTACTATTGCCCTAAAACAAGACTTTATACCAGTCAGGCTGGTCTGTTTTCTAGTCTGTTCTTTTTATTAATTGACTCACCTGGAATGCCCTTACTACCCCTCCTTTCCTAGTTTATGTAAATCCTACCTGACCTTCCAGATGTCTTCGCTAAACATGTATTCTTTCACCATTTACTCAGTTGAGACTATATAACTTGGGATTTTGTCACTTTATGGTTGTTTGGAAATATCGTTTAGCTTTTTACATGAACATGTATTTCTTTGATCACCCTTATTTAATCATTATAATTATTACGATCAACAGCCAGAAATAAACTTTCAACTCTACAATCTATCATTGGTTTTCATTTTTGTTGTGGTTTTTGTTTATATGTTTGTTTAGGACAGTGTCTTTTTCTGTAGTTGAACCTGGTCTTGACAGACTTATTTGACTCAGCCTCCCAAGTGCTGGGATTACAAGTGTGAACCACCGCACAGGGCTTAATTTTCTGTTTGGATGTGGGTAGTTGTCCATTGAGCTTTTCAGATTGTACATCTATAAAGGTAGAAGCCGAAGTAAATTTTCTTGAATGTTTTTGTGTTCTAATAAACAAGAAAAAGGAAAAAATGTTCCCATGCAAATTTTTAAAAATAGTTTAAAATTTTAATGTAAAATATATAGTTTGTTTTACTATGAGAAATGCTCTGATTAAGAAATAAAACAGAGGTGGGATCGGAAAGATGGGTTAGTGGTTAAGAGCACTCGCTGCTCTTACCCAGGACCTGGGTTCAGTTTCTGGCACCTCACAACCTTTTGTAACTCCAGTTCTAGAGGATCCAACGTGTTCTCTGGCCTCCGAAGTTAAGAGGCACACAGGTGGTGCATATACATAACTTGCAGGCAAAACACTCATATACATAAAGTAAAATATAATTTTTTTTTTAAGCAGGGAAGGGAGGGAGGTAAGTCACAATTTAAATAGAGTGTTAGAGCAGCCTCTTGAAGAAGGTGACATTTCAGTAGTGTCCTAGAGGGGGTGGAGAAAGCACTTCAGCCTGCACAGAGGTCTGAGGCTATATGGAATGATTAAAGTAATTGGAGAGATAATTGGGAAGGAAAGGGGTATTAAAGAGCTTTATAAATCCAATTTCTATGGCATATGTTACAAAAATTCTATTTGGTTATTGTAACATAATTATGAAATATCTAGGAATGGGGTACTTTCAACTACATTAATTTCTTTCTTTTTTTTTTTTCCCTTTGGTCATTTTGAGATAGGATCTCCTTGTAGCCCCACCTGGCCTGGAACTCACTGTGAAGACCAGGCTAGCCTTGAACTCCCAGAGATCTGCCTGCCTCTGTCTCCTGAGTGCTGGGATTAAAGGTGTGTGCTACCAAGCCCAGCTACATTTTAAGAATTTCATATTACATTTTATTTTGAAAGGTATTGTAACTCAAGAATATAATACCCTATGTTAATTCTTTTGTTTCAGTTTGTAATTAGAATTTAATTTCTCTTTTTTTAGGTAAATTAACATAATGGATTTCTCCAAGTTGCCCAAAATTCGTGATGAGGACAAAGAAAGCACATTTGGTTTTGTGCATGGGGTCTCAGGACCTGGTAAGTAATACATAATCATTTTAAGAGTAAGGATTCCTAGCGGTGATCAGTGTCTTTTCTAGATACCTCAGGTAGAACACAAGTTCCTGTACCACCCCATAATTTTTTTTTGTCTTTTTATATCTCATAGTGACTTTGAGGGTAAAGTAACGTGCAGCATAAGGACTGTCAAGCACTAGTCAGTTACGTTTATGTATGTGTGTATGAGTGGAAGCCACAAGTGTGAGGTGCCCACAGAGGCCAGAAGAAGATGTCAGATCCCCTGGAGTTGGAGTGTCAGGACATTGTGAGCCTCCTGACATGGGTGCTGGAATCTGAACTCTGATCCTCTGCAACTGCTCTTAACTGCTGAGCTATCTCTACAGCCCCCGTACTATAGTTTTTACTCTGCTCTAATCACAGTGGACGTGATAGCACCTTTTTGGTGTTTATGCAGATGAAGGCAATTAACCGATGTGTTCCATGTTTTCTCTCCAAGAACTAAGTGAGCTTGAGCTCATTGGGAGTTGTAAAGATTATACATTTCACTGTTTTCAATCTCTTTAGTCATCTGAAAAAAACAAGAAAGGTTTCCCCTTGATCATGAGGGTTCTTAGAGACAAACAAATTAAATATAAGTTTTAGGAAAGAAGAGAAAAAGAAAAAGAATATCAAAATTTAGATAAAGCCAGGAGGAGGAGGAAAAAAAAGTTTGAGAATGGCTCAGCAATTAAGAACACTTGCTATTCTTGCACAGGACCTGGGTTCAGTTCTTAGCACCCAAGTGGTAGCTCATAACCACCTGTAACTCCAGTTCCAGGGAATCCAGTGCCCTCTTGTGGCCTCTGTGGGGCACTGCATCCACATAGTGCAGTTAAATACATGCAGGCAAAACAGTCATACTCATAAAATAAAAAATGATAATAAATATTTTTTTAAAGTTTAGGTAAAGCTATTGTGTGGAAATGTGCCTGTGGGACCAATTTTTAGTTCCTAGTTGCTTTCTAACAGAGAAAGAGCAGCATTTAAGACTTATGAAATAGAATTTTAGGAACAGAGAGATGATCTACAGTTAAGAATACTGGCTACTCATGCAGAAGACCCATGTTCGAGTCCCAGCACCCACATGGTGGCTAACAACCGTCTGTAACCCCACTTCCGAGGAATCCGATGCCCTCTTCTGACTTCCACAGGCATTGCATGACATGGGTATACTTAAACACAGTTGGAGAATTTTAACCACACGAGTCATACAAATACAATAAAATTTAAAAAGAAAGAGAATTTAGAAGTCATTATCTGATAAGTAGAAGTAAATATGAAATGAATAAACCTACATTTCTAATGCAGTTTAATTATCAGTAATTTAATAGTTTCCATTGCAGTAATCCTTATCAGGTATTATAATCAGTTATATCACAAGGTAGCTATTAAGAAGGGATTTAATTCGATACATTTCTAAAAATGTAGCATCCTTACCTCCCTTCCAGAGAAGTAGTTGTTTCTTACTAGACAACATGGTCCAAAAGAGTAAGTTCTAATTCTGGATTAGTATTTATAAGAAGCAAGATTCCTTAATTGGGATTTTATATAGTCTTAGTGAATCACTGTAAACATCCTATGGTGTAAGAAAAGAAATTATAAGTGCATGTGTGAGATGTTGCTATTTTTATTTGGGGGGTAGGAGATCCTCATGTAGCCCAGGCTGGCCTCAAATTCACTGTGTAGCCAAGGATGGCCTTGGAATTCTCATCCTTTTGCCCCTACTTACCCAGTGTTAACATTACAGGTGTTTACCAGTATGCCTGGCTATGTGCATTTTTCTCTCCTGGAACTGTCAGTTTGTCAAAGGGTCTACATCCAAGAAGACTTTTTAAAACCACTGATTTAAAGTACTAGAAAGAAAACTGTTGTCTTGTTATCTTTCAAAGGAAATGGTATCACAGAAAACTGGTAATTCTAAAGTTCTTAATTCCAGTTTTAGGAGTTTTTTTGTAATGATTCCAAAACCTGTCATTACATGTATCACAGAACTTCAGTTGTTGAGAATGTACCTCACTAATACTATATAAGAGTTTACATTTACTGGAAATAAGTTTTTATATGAAACTATAAAGGTAATCATGTAATGGAGTTTTATCTCCCGTATGAGTATATGAGAGGGCATGTTCTTGAGCTTATTGGATGCTGAAATTATTTGTAGTTATTTACAGAGCTGTGGATCAAAACAGTATTTTGTTCTCTTCAGTGGTTACAGCCTGTGACATGGCAGGTGCGGCCATGTATGAGCTGGTGAGAGTGGGCCACAGCGAGCTGGTTGGAGAGATTATTCGATTGGAAGGTGACATGGCCACTATTCAAGTGTATGAAGAAACCTGTATCCTTTTCTTTTCAATTTCCTACCACTTTCTGTGTGTCAGACTTAAGGATTTAGCCCACAAAAGTAGAAGCAATAATAATCAGTGATGTCACATGAAATGTACATGTCATGAAGAAGTGTACTGAAGAAAAAGAGGTACTGCAAGTCAGTGCTTTTCTAAGAAACTAGAATTAAGTTCTGAATTTTTGTTGCTCTTAGTGTTTCAGTGTCACAAACTTCAGGAACTCCAATTGGAATTTTCTTTAAAAGGTTGCATATTGTATAAGAAAGGATAAGTAAAATAACAGTATTGACTTGTGTGGTTAAAATTCTCCAGTCATGATTTCTATTTAAAATAATAAATCAGTATAAATCTGTCACCATTCTAAAAGCATACTTGGAGGCAACTGGCTTCCCTATGTAAATCCTGGGTGCTAAGCTAAAGCAGTCATGTTAAGCAGACATTCTAACACTGAGCTATACCCCAATCTATCTTTTACATGGTTTGTAGATTTAAAGTAAATGAAAGTGTATGCCATGACAACACCCTCTACCTTTGTTATCCTCTTTCTGGCCTATCTTCTATATGTCTAGGTTTTTGTTTTGTTTTGCCTTCCTCTTTTTTCAATGTACCAAGTAATGAGCTTCATTAAGGGTTTTATTTTTTTTTTTTTTTTTTTTTTTTTTTTTTGAGACAGGGTCTCCCTGTAGCCTCAACTGACCTGGAACTTGCTATATAGACCAGGATGGCCTTGATCTAGCAGAGATCTACTGCTGGGATTAAAGGCGTGCGCCACCACGCCCAGCTCATTAAGGTATTTTCAGGTGTGTGTGTGTGTGTGTGTATTTATATGTCATTATACTATATTCTGATTTAAATTATATATCTAGACAAATACAAATAAGTGTTCTTCCTTCCCACTGACAATATGACATTATACGCACTGTTCTGTACCAAAATGTTAATGGTATCATCTAGAGAACTAAGGGTATTTTCTGAAAAGTTCTTTGAACTTTGCTGTAGGTTTAAAAGGAATCATAATCAGGGGTTGGAGAGATGACTTAGCAGTTAAAGAGTGCTGGCTACTTTTCCAGAAGACCTGAATTTGGTTCCTAGGACCTACATGGTGACTAACAAACACCTGTAACTCCAGTTTCAAGGGATCTGAATCCTCTTCTGGCCTCCACAGACATTGTATATATGGACGCACTTATATACATGTAGGCAAGACCCTCAGACATGTAAAATAAAAATATAAATAAATTTTTTAAAAATTCACAGTCAGGCCGGGCATTGTGGTACATGCCTTTAATCCCAGCACTCAGGAGGCAGAAGCAGGCCAGCCTGATCTACATAGCGAGTTCCAGGCCAGCTGGGGCTACGGAGAGATTCTGTCTCAAAAAGCCAAAAAAGAAAAAATCTCAGTCAAATATTGAAAATGAAAATGCTTATTTTAGAGACCTTTCTAGGGCAATTTATAGATGTTCTCATTCTTTCTTATAGCTACAAAAACTTAGAAAATGTTATTAAATATTATATTTAAATATTTAGTCTTTTCTGTTATTAACAGTGCTACAATGTAACTGGTTTGAATTCACAGAAGTTGTATTCCTAGGTCAGATGTTACCTATTTTTAATTTTGGTAGATATTCTTGTTAATCTCAACAAATATTTTATTGATTTTTTTTTAATTGTCTTCAAATACCAAAGACAAGGCAGAGTCACTATGCTTATTTGCAAGTTTTACACTTTTTTTTCTTTTTTTCCAAAAGTACTTCCTTTGTTCTCTGTTTTCACTTTCTGCCCAGGTACTACTATCCTGTCCAGTAGTGTATCCAAAAACATGAGTTCATGAGAGCCTTTAGCTCTTACTTTTAAGCCTTTGGTTCCCAAACTATGCAAAGGCACTTTGGGCAACTGTAGCAAACTCAAGAGATGCCCAGGGTGCTTAAAATTATTGAGGTTGGTTCAGGAATAGTAGATACTTCAGAGACTACCTGAACTAGCAGCTTAAGATAACAGCTTCCTAGCCTAGTGTGGTGGAGGGTATGGTAGTGCACACCTTTAATCCCAGCACTTGGGAGGCTGAGGCAGACTTGATCTCTGTGAATTCAAGACCAGCCTGGTCTACACAGTGAGTTCCAAGCCAGCTGGGGCTGCAGGAAGATCCTGTCTCAAAAAGACCAAAAAATAAAAAAATAATAGTTTCCTTATTTGTTGTATTACTCTTGTCAGTGATGTCATCTTTGTGAGGCTGTCATTAAGATGGTTGCCAAGCTATAAAAGCAAGTAAAATAAATATGGAATAGGTTTCCAATCTGACTGAAAATTATACAATATCCAAAAAACATAAATAATCTATTTTTATAAGAACTGTGGTTATCACGGTCTGGAGAGATGGCTCAGCATTTAAGAGCACCAGCTGCTCTGGCAGGGACCCAGTTCAATTCCCAGCATCCACATGGTGGATAACAACCAGCCATAACTCCAGTTCCATTCCAGAGGAATCAACACTGTCTGACCTCCGTGGGCACTGCACAACATGGGTGCACTTACACACATGCAGGCAATACGCTCATACGCTAAAATGATAAAAATAATAAATAAAAATTTTAAATTAAAAATTGTGGTTAAGACTGAAATTAATATTCTTTTTGCTACTCTTTCCATGATACTCATTTTTTAGGCTATATACATGTTGATTAAACCGTTTGGGCATAACTATTTGGTAACTGGAAGTTTTAGGTATGTCTTTTGTCTTTGAACACTGCAGAAATGTTACTGAAATCTTAGTAGGTGCTGAACAAGAACCATGAGAGCTTTTGTTTGCTCTTCTTAGATCTCATCCCTTTTAAACTGATATTCCCTATTAATAATATCAACCTTTTATTTAAGTTTTCCTCAACCACTGTTTCTAGCTGGTGTTTCTGTTGGAGACCCTGTACTCCGCACTGGTAAACCCCTCTCAGTAGAGCTTGGTCCTGGCATCATGGGAGCCATTTTTGATGGTATTCAAAGACCTCTGTCGGATATCAGCAGTCAGACCCAAAGTATCTACATCCCCAGAGGAGTAAATGTGTCTGCCCTTAGCAGAGATATCAAGTGGGATTTTACACCCTGCAAAAACCTACGGGTGTGTCTCTGTTTAATCACGAATTCTTTTCTTTTTTTTTAATATTTTATTATTTTTATTTTATGTGTATGAGTGTATTACCTGCAGGTATGTGAGTGCACCTGTGTCATGGAATGCCATGGAGGTTAGAAGAGAGCATCCGATTCCCCTGGAACTGAAGTTAAGGACAGTTTGTAGCCGCCATGTGGGTGCTGGGAATTGAACCCAAGTCCTCTGCAAGAGCAGTCAGTGTTCTTAACTGCTGAGCCGTCTCTCCAGCCCCTAACCAGGAATTCTTAAAGTTGATGAAAGAATGTGAAATACTATTAGTGAACTGTTCCTTACTCTTAGTCCAAATAAACGTAAACTATGAATGCATAATCTAAAATTGTTAATGCACTGATAAGACTGTAGAAATAATGCATTACTGATAAATTGGGCATATGATTTAAATTATAGCAGCAAAAGGAAGTGTGCTTGATGTATATGTAAGCATTAATGAATGAATGCCTTTATTCCTTAGGTTGGTAGTCATATCACTGGTGGAGATATTTATGGAATTGTCAATGAGAACTCACTCATCAAACACAAAATCATGTTACCCCCACGAAACAGAGGAACTGTAACTTATATTGCACCACCTGGAAATTATGATACCTCCGTAAGTATCATTTGAACTTTACACTATCTAGTAGACCTACTTATATATGCTGGTCACCAAGTTTAGTGTCCTAAGCAGTTGAAGAATTGATATCTAATATGTGGGTTTTGAGTGACACCTACATTACTTATTTATTTTATTTACTTTCTTATTTTTGTAATGCTAGGGATCAAATTCAGCACCTCACACATGCTAGGTAATCACTACACAAAGCTTATATATCCCCAGCCTTATAATTAATTTTTAAGGGTATATTTGTTTTGACCTGGACTGGTGAATATAAGAATATGCACGATACATCATTTTTAAAAAATTTTATTATTTTTATTTTATGTGTATGAGTGTGTTGCCTGCATGTATGTAAGTGCACCTGTGTTATGCAATGTCTGCAGGGGTCAGAAGAGGGCATTGTATTCCCTGGAACTGGAGTTGGAATGGTTGCTAGCTACCATGTGGGTGCTGGGATTTGAACCGGGGTTCCCTGCAACAGTAATCAGTGCTCTTAACCACTGAGCCATCTCTCCAGCCCACATCATTTATTTTTTAAAAAGTATGCTGTTTTCCTACCTTCTTAACTGATGCTATATTTATTTAAATCCCATATTCATTAGATGTAGAATGGGAGAACTTAATTTTAATTGTCAATCAATATTCACACAATTATATAATGGATTATGTGAATTCTTTAGGTGAGTCATCAAAACTTATTCATTTGATTTATAGTTACATGTCAGACATGGTAGACCCATAACAGTCTTTGAGTTCAGAGGTAATTTTATTTAGAAGACTGCTAATAATGTATACTGTCCTCCCTCCAAAATAGAATGTGATACTTTACAAGAATAAGTGTGCTTTATGATATAGAGAACACAAGTTAGGTTGGGTTTCTGGGCAGTCATCTAGACTTATTCACTAGCTTAGAAGCCCACCCATTCTATGAATGCCTGTCCTAGAACACACTGTTCAAATTCATGTATTAACAAAATTACAGATTTCTCTAGGGCCTTGAAATTTGGAGTTATTTGAGAATAATTGAAACTGTCTCAGTGTTAATAAATGCTATTATTATTATATTGCCAATACCTTTTTGTTTATATAAATGCTTAATTTAAATGTTAAGAAAAAATGTTATTACTATTTTAGGGCTCTTAACAAATAGGTATTTTTATTAAAGCACTGTAAGATCATTATAATAAACAAAATAGGATGAAAAGTTAATCTGAAACTTCCACTTTTCCCTAATCCAAGGAATATCTTGTGTGTTCTTTAAGATTCTCCTGTGTTTTGTATATAATTTCCTATATACTCCTTTCTAAAGAATACCTACCAGTTTTTTTTTATTGATCACTAAAGCACAATGCACCTAGTTTAAAAAATTATGACCATATATAAAAACCACAATAAACAGAATATATCTCCCTTCTCGCTTGTATAGCACCATCTTCCTGCCCCCCAAAAGAACCTGGGGTCACTTAAATTTTGGAAGAAGAAACATTCACAAAGTTGACCATCCTTAAAATTCTGCTATTTTTTAGGATGTTGTCCTGGAGCTTGAATTTGAAGGTGTGAAGGAGAAGTTTAGCATGGTCCAAGTGTGGCCCGTGCGGCAGGTGCGGCCTGTCACTGAGAAGCTACCAGCCAATCATCCTTTGCTTACTGGTCAGAGAGTCCTTGATGCTCTTTTTCCGTAAGTTTGACATATGTCCCTGCCTTTGTCTTCAGAGTTACTGTGTGTATATCTTTTCATTATCTTTACAGATACGAGTTTTCTGTAATAATGATGAGTTAATTAAGTCTGGTGCTATTCAAACGTTAAATGGTCACCAAGCGTTAAAGTTTTTTTCCCCACAGACACAAACAGAAAGCATTATTGCTAAAACTTAATGGAAAAAAAAAAATTTTCCAAAATACTATCTGTGACAAAACAATATAACTATTTTCTTAAATTGCCCTAAAAATTAGTAACTTCTATATGATTTAACTTCTAAAATCAGCTGGGCTCTGTGTGCTGCCAGCAGTGTTAGTTTATAGTCTGCTCTTCTCAATTTTCTTTGCTTAGAAACCTTTTATTTTCTCTTTTTAAATGTTAGCCTTCATCATACCATTTAATTTCCAGAAAAGACTGGAGCTCTGAGGCAGAACTGCCTCAAATTCCGACCACCAAACTCAGTTTTTTAAAAAAGCTTGGTTCTAGGGCTCAAGCCCAGTGCCTCACACTGGCTAAGCAGACATTCTACCGCTGGCCTGCCTCCCTCCTCAAGCCTCCCATACCCTCTTATACAATCGCCCACTCTTCAAATTGCTCCTTGGATTGCTCTTACTATTATTTCCTCATTAACATCTCCTTCCCTTGACTTTCTTACTGTTCAGGCTTCCTGTTTTTGTATTCTTCACTATTCAGATTAGACCATAATCTGTCATTCATGTGAGTATTTCCTAGTGGTGTAATAAAACTCAGTGTTCTATATCATTCTTACCTGGCAAAATCCCAACTATGAATCAGTCCAACTGTTTTCCTTCTGCTACCACACATAGGCCACCGAGAAAATCAAGTGATCCATGCAACTTGGTGCCTACCCACACTGCTGTGTAGCATCCTGCCTTTCTCTACTTGTGATTCTCTGCTCTTCTCCTATTTCACACTGCTCCACTTGATTCAAATATTCAACTCCATCCTTCTTCTTCTTCCCCTTTCTCTATAGGAAAACGTGCTAGATCCTTCCCTGAGAAATTAGAGACCATGAAATTTGGAACTCTTTCCATTTCCTTCCACCAGACTCACTTAATGCACGTTTGCATCTACCTGTTCTTTCCTCTCTTGGAGTTTATCCCATCTCTTGGCTGCTCAGGGACCTCTGCCTTTGCCCGAGTACTCCCCCCCTCACACACATACAATAGAAAAACAAACTACATTTTACCCCATTTGTTCCTTTCTACCTGTCACTACTTCTACCTCATCTTATTGGGAAAACCTCTTGAAAGAAATCACAGGTTGCCTCCACTTCCCCTCTCCCACTTGAAGTCACTGTACTCTGTGCTTTGTTTTACCAAACTGTTGTCAGTCACTTTTGTACTTCATCAGTTCAAGAAATAAATTTAGGTGTTTGCAGATGGCGTCACTTGGATCCTGAGCATCTGCGAGTGGTTCCCAAGACAATGGCCAAGAATAAATCAAAAGGGCAGAAGTCCAGGAATGTATTTCATATAGCCAGTCAAAAAAACTTCAAGGCAAAAATCAAAGTGAAAACTACTTACTACTGATCTTAAAAGATAAACATTATGAATGATGAAAAAGTTAACAGAGTGAACAGAGCTTTTGTAAATATACAGAAGGAACTTGCAAACTTTTCAAAAAGCCTTTCTCTTAAACCTGTGCAGAAAGAGCTGGTTTCTCAGCAGCAGCACCATGAAAATGAACCAGCTAATGTTGACGGAACTGCAAGGTTAATGGCATAGTTGTAATAATGTTGTATCAAATTCCCCCAAAGATCAATAAATTAAATATTTTATACAAAAAAAAGAAAGAAATTTAAGTATTTTTAATTCCTTACAGCTTTGAATATTGCTGTCATGAAATACCCTTCCTTTGTTCTTCCTGATAACATCTATCTACAAGTTCTTCTCTGTTATAAACTTTTCCTTAAGTTTTAGTGTTTTTTAAGTTTTGTCTCCTAGAACTACTCAGTGTCCATATCTTAGCTCTTTTTTGGGTGACCTTATTACACTCCTGACTTAAGTATACATGTAATACGATAACTTTTACATTTGTATCTCGATCATAGACCTTGTACGGCTTCAGATTTATTTATTTCTCCATACACACTTTTTTTTGACGACAAGGTATGTTGCCCTGGCTAGCCTGGAATTCACTGGCTTCCAGCCAACAGATCCGCATGCCTCTGCCTCCTGAGCACAGGGATTAAAGGTGTGCACTATCATGCCCAGCTCTAAGTATTTTTATCTCAATCCCTGCTCCTCACTCCCTGACCCTTATTAAGACTGTTACTCTAATTCTTGCCAATGGCATTTCATTAGGCTTCTAGACTGTAGTCCTGCTTTTTTTCTAGTTGGTTTTCCTACTACACAGAATTCTATCAAAAACACATACCTGGCCAAACTGTTTTACTTGAAATCTTTAAGGTATTTGTCATCACTCTCAAAACAAATAAACAGTAGATGGCTCCTTACACAGCCACCCATGATTCGACTATAGCATACTTTCTAAAATTGCCTTAGCCATTTGATGGTCTAACTACTTCATATTTAAGGACTTTCAGTTCCTTAAGCAGGGGTCTCTCTTTACCCTGACTCTTGACATGCTGTTCTTTATGCTTGGATCATTATTTATCTTGATCTGGCTAATTTCTGCTTCTTGGGTCTTGACTATTTTTCAGGAAGGATTTTCTAACCCTACTCATCCTGACAGACTTTATACCCTTTCACAGTTTACTGTGATAACACATCTTATATTGATTATTGAGTTCCCAAATTGGGGTACACCTAGTCCTATCCCCACCCAAAGTTACCTGGGAGACATATACAGAGCTGAAGTTGGGTGTAGTGGCACATGCCTGTCATTCTAGCACTGGGAGGTAGAGGCAGGGGCATCAGGAATTCAGGGACAGCTAGGCCACCTGAGACCCTATATCAAAAAAAGAGAAAAGTAGAGAGAAATGTAACATGGCTTCTTAGTCTATCAAACTAAGGGTTTGAGGGAGAAAATGTTTTATTGCATGAATTTTCAATATAAGAAAAATCTGTCATTATGAAGGATACAATGTTTCTGTGAATTTTTATGATAAAACATAATATTACAAAGACATTTTGCTTAGCATTACATCCCATTTTTCCTGCTAAGACCCTTTAACCTCTCCTCAAACCCCATGCACATGAAGTGATATCCACTTTCTGAAAGTGGATACTAAATGATATCATAATCACCAGTTCATTTCTCATAGAAATCTGAGCTTCATGAGTACTGAAACATTGCTATCTGTTTTGGTTGTTTCTGTTGTTGAGATGGGGTTTCACTATGTAGACTAGGCTGGCCTTGAACTCAGAGATCTGTCACCATGCCCGGGGAGCATTGCTATCGTTTTTGTAGGGGGCAGAGGATTATTGATTTGTTTCCCTTTTTAAAATACTTCTTATCATTGCTGTCTTACTGGAGAGACAGTAAGTAGCCAGTATTTCGAAGCAGTTTTTAGTACCTAGAAAGTACTCAGTAAATAGTACTGATAAGAGAAAAACAACCTAACACCTTAACAAAAGTCTGTTCATTAAACTTTATGGCAAGATATTTATTTTCTAGGCCCAACCCCCAGGAGTCAAGTTTCAGACATTCATATTTTTTTTGGTCTTTTTTAATTCATATATAGTCTTCATGAAGCAATTTATATAAGCATTCAGAATGCCATTAGTACTATTTCATTTTCCTTTTTGCATATCCTTCCTTCCCAGGTACTTTATGGACTATACTTTCACTTTTCAACTATTGTAGGTGATAAATATGATAATAAAACATATTCTAGTTTTTTTAATGTTTTATATATTATTTTTATTTTATGTGTATGAGTATATTGTCTACATGTAGCTTACCTGGAACTGTGTATACCCCAGGCTAGCCTCATGAATGATCCTTACTGCCTCAGCCTTCCAGGTGCTGGGATTATAGGTGCGAGCCACTACATCCATCTTAAAAAAAAAAAAAAAAAAAAAAAAAAAAAAACTATTATAGGCACAAATGAGGGGGCAATTACTATGTCTGTATATATGTATATATAAAAATCTTTCAGGGTACTATCTTTGTTTGTGTCACTTACCTATTTTATATAGAGGTATTTTTTACCAAACAGAGTAATCTGCATTTATTTTAATGTTTGTTTGTTAGGTGTGTTCAGGGAGGAACTACTGCTATTCCAGGTGCTTTTGGCTGTGGAAAAACAGTGATATCACAGTCTCTGTCCAAGTATTCCAACAGTGATGTGATCATCTATGTAGGATGTGGTGAAAGAGGAAATGAGATGTCTGAAGTTCTCCGGGACTTCCCAGAGGTCTGTATATAGAAAGCTTCAAATAATCTTCTAGAGAAAATACTGCATGTCAGCTTTCAGCAGTGATGGAATACAGTTTTATGTTGGGTCTAGAATGGTGCTCCTGTTTGTCACGGGCCTGTCAAAGAAATTAATAAATTTAATATTTGTGATTCATTCATATATTTAAGAAAAGGAATTTGAATTCTTCAAAGTCAAACACTAGAAGGTTTTCCATTGTAGTCTTGGTTCTCACATCTTGAGAAAAAGGATAAAACAATAGAGCATTTATGTTTAGCTGAGTGTAGTGGCACATTCATGTTATCCCTATGCATGGGAGACAGAGACAGGAGAAAAAGGTGTTCAAAGCCATCCTCAGCTACATAGCAAGTTCAAGGCCACCCTGTACTTCATGAGACAGTGTCTCAAAAAAAAACCCCAAGAAACCAAAGCATATGTGGTATGTGTAAGCTTTACATGGGCTTCGTGATCCATGTTACTGTAGTAATACCTTTTTTTCCATAAGTAATAGATTTTGTTTATGAAATGGAAATATTTTGTAGCACAGCACTGTAACAGGGAAGGGAGGTTGAAGTGATGGAATATTAGAGAATTCTGATTAAAAGGATTAAATATGCATAAGTTGTAAATTTTTTAAAAGTAGGAGGAAGGGGCTGGAGAGATGGCTCAGTAGTTAAAAACACTGACTATTCTTGCAGAAGACCCGTGTTCGAATCCCAGTACCCACATGGCAGCTAACAACAGTCCGTAACTCCAGTTCCAGGGGATCCGACAGTCTGTTCTGGCCTCCATGGGCATTACATGACACTGGTGCACTTACCTACATGCAGGCAATACACACATACACATAAAATAAAAATAATAAATAAAATATTTTTTTAAAAAACAATTTTAAAAAAAAGTAGGAGGAAGGACTTAAATGTTAAAATGTTATGATCAGGGGCTAGAGAGATGCTCAGTGGTTAAGAGCACTGGCTGCTCTTGCAGAGGACCCTGGTTCAATTCACAGCACCCACATGATGGCTAACAACCATCTGTCACTCCAGTTCCAGGGGATCCGACACCCTCTTCTGACCTCCGTAGACACTGCACAATACAGGTGCACCTGCCTACATGTAGGCAATACACCCATACACATTAAATAAAAATAAATAAAATATTTTTTAAAGTTATGATTAAAACTTGTAGGATTATTAATGTATTTTTTTACCTTTAGCTCACTATGGAAGTTGATGGTAAGGTAGAGTCAATCATGAAGAGGACAGCGTTGGTAGCCAATACCTCCAATATGCCTGTTGCTGCAAGAGAAGCCTCCATTTATACTGGTGAGTTCAGAATTAGAATAAAAGCAATTAACATCTGCCCCAAATTTAACACTAGAATCAAATTTTTCCCTTCCCAAAGAACTTCATTCTAAAGTACTTCCATATAATCATATTCCTAGCTTTTTAGAAATATTTAACGTATGAGGGCTGGAGAGATGACTCGGGTTAAGAGCATTGGCTGCTCTTAGAGAGGACTTGGGTTCGATTCCCAGCACCCACATGGCAACTAACAACCATTTATAACTCCAGTTCCAGAGCATCCAACACTCTCTTCTGACCTCCACAGGCATTGCATGACACAAACATAGAGGGGTACGCTTAAATACATGTAGGCAATACACTCACACACATAAAATAAAAATAAATAAAATATTTTAAAACGAAATATTTAACTTGTTTTACATATATATGTATATCTTGAGAATAAATGAATGTATTTATAGAGTTGCCCCATATGTCATCATTGTCCTCCCCTCCTCGCCTTGCCTGTCCTCCCCTTCCTCCTTTCTCCCTTCTGTTGTCTTTCCTCCTCCCTCCTTCCCTCCTCCTTCCCCTGTTCTTCCCCTCTTGGTTTTGTTCAGCATATCCAGGACCTTGCATGTACTAGGCAAACACTCTGTTGCTCTGTATTTAAATGTACTTATCCCTCTATAATTTGATGTATCAGCCTTAAATTACTGTATTTTTAGGGGATATAGAAGATTAAAAAGTTGGTATATTTCTGCACTAACCTTAGGTCATCTTTACTCCTATCTACCCTAGCTTTTAGTACTTTTATTTCTCCATTTTCAGGAATTATTGGGTTTATATTTTACTCTAGAACAATAGATCCAGTATTGAATTTAGACTTTGACCTGTAGTAAATGGAGCCAGTGCTCATTAGTCATTCTTTGGCTAGTTTCTCCATTTATTTCTTGTTTGACTGAACTTGTCTTTTGGAAGTTTCTGCCAGAAAAAAAAAGCTCATGAAAACTGCTCTTTGAATTCTTCTTCCTTCATATCTTTTTTTCTCTTTTCTGCTGTTTTTAAACTTTTACCAGTTTTCTAAATATAAAATTCTTGAATCAATATTTCTTATGGCCTGGTGGTTTTTACTAATATATGTTGGCTTTCACAGACTTCATGATTTATGATCTACATTACTAAGGTTTTCCTTTTAAATCACTGTGGGCACACTTGTCATCTCTCCTTGGCAGGTTCTTTTGCCATCACTGTACTTCCTTCTATATTGGTTTTCTTGTTTGATCTTTATTTAAGTATCCTGTATTTATTACTGTTACTCATCTTTGTAGAAGATGGGAGGGGTTGGCTATGACTGGTGCAGGGGAATAGGCGCTCTTTATGGTAACATGCAATTATATAATTGACTCTTTAGTTCTCTCCTATAAACAGAAGACCATTCACAATGAATTCTTTCTCTACCTGCCTCACCCACTTTTTCGTATTGGAGATAGTAAGTGCCTGCATGTACTGTGTTTACCTCCATCTTTCTTCCTCTTTCCATGCCAAACTGGGCCCAAGGAATTCCTGCCACTAGCCAATTAGCACTTTGCAGTGTTCCAAACAAAGGATTCTTGGCTTTGCTTCTTCGCATGTGTCTCCTAGGATTATTTGAGTTATATAGCCTTAGGTGAATTCTGGGTGCTTCCTCACACTCTGGTTAGTTTTCACATATTTAGATTGTATTCTACATTATTTAAATTTTTTTGATTTGTTGATTTTTTTTTATTTTAATTAAAAGAAGCATTTCATTACAACAGCATTAACCTATTCAATAACATTTTTCTGAGCTAGGGTACATCTCTTTCAAAATTGGCTGTACATTTCTAGGTTTACAGATGAATTATTACCCTTATATAATCTTTTACTCATTATAAACTCTATAAGACATAAAAGATCAGTTAGTGGGGCTAGCAGGATGACTCAGCAGTAAAGATACCTGCTACCATGCCTGATGACCTGAGTTCTATCCCCAGGACCCATGTGGTAGAAGAAGAGAATCAGCTCTCACAAGTTGTCCTCTAACTCCACACGTGGGCCATGACACGGGCACATACACATACACACACAC
>NW_008346548.1:215639-215967 GCF_000622305.1 Nannospalax galili
CCTGCACGTGTGTGTGCCCTGATTGGTCCTGGCCTGGGGGAGGGCTGTTGGAAACACTATATGAACAGCTGAGGTGTGAGATGAGAATGAGAATGAAGTGAGAGAGAATGAAGTGAGAGATATAGGAGAACAACGAGACAGCATCATAGTGAGAGAGAATGAAGGGAGAGAGAATGAAATGAATGAGTATGAAGTGAGAGATATAGGAGAACTACAAGAGACAGCATCATATAGTGGGTGAGATAGTGAAGAGAATATGAGAAAGAATAAGAGAGAATAAAGGAAGGAAGAGAAACAGAAGCTTGAACCTCACCTTGGTGTCTGTGTC